>NC_079189.1:287127617-287495975 GCF_029499605.1 Hyla sarda | reverse complement strand
ACATACTGCACTGCACGGGCTGGGGATGATTTCTATATGTGAGGAGACATATTACACTGCATGGGCTGGGGATGATTTCTATATGTGATAAGACATATTACACTACACTGCAGGGGCTGGGGATGATTTCTATATGTGAGGAGACATATTACACTGCACTGCAGGGGCTGGGGATGATTTCTATATGTGAGGAGACATATTACACTGCAGAGGCTGGGGATGATTTCTATATGTGAGGAGACATATTACACTGCAGGGGCTGGGGATGATTTCTATATGTGAGGAGACATATTACACTGCAGGGGCTGGGGATGATTTCTATATGTGAGGAGACAAATTACTTCTGCAGGGGCTGGGGATGATTTCTATATGTGAGGAGACAAATTACTTCTGCAGGGGCTGGGGATGATTTCTATATGTGAGGAGACATACTGCACTGCAGGGGCTGGGGATGATTTCTATATGTGAGGTGACATATTACACTGCACTGCAGGGGCTGGGGATGATTTCTATATGTGAGGAGACATATTACACTGCACTGCAGGGGCTGGGGATGATTTCTATATGTGAGGAGACATATTACACTGCAGGGGCTGGGGATGATTTCTATATGTGAGGAGACATATTACACTGCAGGGGCTTGGGATGATTTCTATATGTGAGGAGACATATTACACTGCAGGGGCTGGGGATGATTTCTATATGTGAGGAGACATATTACACTGCAGGGGCTGGGGATGATTTCTATATGTGAGGAGACATATTACACTGCAGGGGCTGGGGATGATTTCTATATGTGAGGAGATATATTACACTGCAGAGGCTGGGGATGATTTCTATATGTGAGGAGACATATTACACTGCAGGGGCTGGGGATGATTTCTATATGTGAGGAGACATATTACACTGCAGGGGCTGGGGATGATTTCTATATGTGAGGAGACATATTACACTGCAGGGGCTGGGGATGATTTCTATATGTGAGGAGACATATTACACTGCAGGGGCTGGGGATGATTTCTATATGTGAGGAGACATATTACACTGCAGGGGCTGGGGATGATTTCTATGTGTGAGGAGACATATTACACTGCACGGGCTGGGGATGATTTCTATATGTGAGGAGACATATTACACTGCAGGGGCTGGGGATGATTTCTATATGTGAGGAGACATATTACACTGCAGGGGCTGGGGATGATTTCTATGTGTGAGGAGACATATTACACTGCACGGGCTGGGGATGATTTCTATATGTGAGGAGACATACTGCACTGCAGGGGCTGGGGATGATTTCTATATGTGAGGAGACATATTACACTGCAGGGGCTGGGGATGATTTCTATATGTGAGGAGACAAATTACTTCTGCAGGGGCTGGGGATGATTTCAATATGTGAGGAGACAAATTACTTCTGCAGGGGCTGGGGATGATTTCTATATGTGAGGAGACATACTGCACTGCAGGGGCTGGGGATGATTTCTATATGTGAGGAGACATATTACACTGCAGGGGCCGGGGATGATTTCTATATGTGAGGAAACATATTACACTGCACGGGCTGGGGATGATTTCTATATGTGAGGAGACATATTACACTGCAGAGGCTGGGGATGATTTCTATATGTGAGGAGACATATTACACTGCAGGGGCTGGGGATGATTTATATATGTGAGGAGACATATTACACTGCAGGGGCTGGGGATGATTTCTATATGTGAGGAGACATATTACACTGCAGGGACTGGGGATGATTTCTATATGTGAGGAGACATACTGCACTGCACGGGCTGGGGATGATTTCTATATGTGAGGAGACATACTGCACTGCACGGGCTGGGGATGATTTCTATATGTGAGGAGACATATTACACTGCAGGGGCTGGGGATGATTTCTATATGTGAGGAGACATATTACACTGCAGGGGCTGGGGATGATTTCTATATGTGAGGAGACATACTAAACTGCACGGGCTGGGGATGATTTCTATATGTGAGGAGACATATTACACTTCACGGGCTGGGGATGATTTCTATATGTGAGGAGACATATTGCACTGCAGGGGCTGGGGATGATTTCTATATGTGAGGAGACATATTACACTTCACGGGCTGGGGATGATTTCTATATGTGAGGAGACATATTACACTGCAGGGGCTGGGGATGATTTCTGTCACGATGCCGGCTGGCAGGTAGTGGATCCTCTGTGCCAGAGAGGGATTGGCGTGGACCGTGCTAGAGGATCGGTTCTAAGTCACTACTGGTTTTCACCAGAGCCCGCCGCAAAGCGGGATGGTCTTGCTGCGGCGGTAGTGACCAGGTCGTATCCCCTAGCAACGGCTCAACCTCTCTGGCTGCTGAAGATAGGCGCGGTACAAGGGAGTAGACAGAAGCAAGGTCGGACGTAGCAGAAGGTCGGGGCAGGCAGCAAGGATCGTAGTCAGGGGCAACGGCAGGAGGTCTGGAACACAGGCTAGGAACACACAAGGAAACGCTTTCACTGGCACTAAGGCAACAAGATCCGGCGAGGGAGTGAAGGGGAAGTGAGGTGATATAGGGAAGTGCACAGGTGTAAACACTAATTGGAACCACTGCGCCAATCAGCGGCGCAGTGGCCCTTTAAATCGCAAAGACCCGGCGCGCGCGCGCCCTAGGGAGCGGGGCCGCGCGCGCCGGGACAGAACTGACGGAGAGCGAGTCAGGTACGGGAGCCGGGGTGCGCATCGCGAGCGGGCGCTACCCGCATCGCGAATCGCATCCCGGCCAGAGGCGGTATCGCAGCGCCCCGGGTCCGTGGAACCGACCGGAGCGCTGCAGTGAGAGGAGTGTAGCGAGCGCTCCGGGGAGGAGCGGGGACCCGGAGCGCTCGGCGTAACAGTACCCCCCCCCTTGGGTCTCCCCCTCTTCTTGGAGCCTGAGAACCTGAGGACCAGACTTTTGTCCAGGATATTGTCCTCAGGTTCCCAGGACCTCTCTTCAGGACCACAACCCTCCCAATCCACTAAAAAGAAGGTTTTCCCTCTGACCTTTTTAGATGCTAAAATTTCTTTGACGGAGAAGATGTCCGAGGAGCCGGAGACAGGAGTGGGGGGAACAGATTTGGGAGAGAAACGGTTAATGATAAGTGGTTTAAGAAGAGAAACATGAAAGGCATTAGGAATACGAAGAGAAGGAGGAAGAAGAAGTTTGTAAGAGACAGGATTAATCTGGCGCAAAATCTTGAAAGGACCAAGATAGCGTGGTCCCAACTTATAGCTAGGGACACGGAAGCGGACATATTTGGCGGAGAGCCATACCTTGTCTCCAGGGGAAAAAATGGGAGGAGCTCTTCTTTTCTTATCCGCGAATCTCTTCATGCGTGAAGAAGCCTGTAAGAGAGAATTTTGGGTCTCTCTCCATATGATGGAAAGATCACGAGAAATTTCATCCACAGCGGGCAGACCAGAGGGCAAGGGGGTAGGGAGGGGGGGAAGAGGGTGACGGCCGTACACCACGAAAAACGGGGATTTGGAGGAAGATTCAGAGATTCTGAAATTATACGAGAATTCGGCCCAAGGTAGAAGATCTGCCCAGTCATCCTGGCGGGAGGAAACAAAATGTCGTAAATAGTCACCCAAGATCTGGTTAATTCTTTCTACTTGTCCATTGGATTGAGGATGGTATGCAGAAGAAAAATTTAATTTAATCTTGAGTTGTTTACAGAGAGCCCTCCAGAATTTAGACACAAATTGGACGCCTCTATCCGAGACGATCTGCGTAGGCAACCCGTGAAGACGAAAAATGTGTACAAAAAATTGTTTAGCCAACTGAGGCGCTGAAGGAAGACCAGGAAGAGGGATGAAATGTGCCATTTTGGAGAATCGATCAACGACCACCCAAATAACAGTGTTGCCATGGGATGGGGGTAAGTCAGTAATAAAATCCATACCAATCAGAGACCAAGGTTGTTCGGGAACAGGCAGAGGAAGAAGAAAACCAGCGGGCTTCTGGCGAGGAGTCTTATCCCGGGCACAGATAGTGCAGGCTCGCACAAAGTCCACCACATCAGTCTCTAGAGTCGGCCACCAATAGAAGCGAGAGATGAGTTGCACAGATTTCTTGAAGCCCGCATGACCTGCGAGATGGGAGGAGTGACCCCATTTGAGGATTCCGAGGCGTTGACGTGGAGAAACAAAGGTCTTTCCTGGAGGAGTTTGCCTGATGGAGGCTGGAGAAGTGGAAATCAGGCAGTCAGGAGGAATGATGTGTTGAGGGGAGAGTTCAATTTCAGAAGCATCTGAGGAACGAGAGAGAGCATCGGCCCTAATGTTCTTATCAGCAGGCCGAAAGTGAATTTCAAAATTAAATCGGGCAAAGAACAGAGACCACCTGGCCTGACGAGGATTCAGCCGTTGGGCAGACTCGAGGTATGAGAGGTTCTTGTGATCGGTGTAAATAATAACTGGAAATCTTGATCCCTCCAGCAGATGCCTCCATTCCTCAAGTGCTAATTTAATGGCTAGAAGCTCTCGATCCCCGATGGAGTAGTTCCTCTCCGCCGGAGAGAAGGTCCTAGAAAAAAAACCCACAAGTAACAGCATGCCCGGAAGAGTTTTTTTGTAGAAGGACAGCTCCAGCTCCCACTGAGGAGGCATCAACCTCCAATAGGAAGGGTTTAGATGGGTCAGGTCTGGAGAGCACGGGAGCCGAAGAGAAGGCAGACTTGAGTCGTTTAAAGGCGTCTTCCGCTTGAGGAGGCCAAGACTTGGGATCGGCATTTTTTTTGGTTAAAGCCACAATAGGAGCCACAATGGTAGAAAAATGTGGAATAAATTGCCTGTAATAATTGGCGAACCCCAAAAAACGTTGGATGGCACGGAGTCCGGAGGGGCGTGGCCAATCTAAGACGGCAGAGAGTTTATCTGGATCCATTTGTAGTCCCTGGCCAGAGACCAAGTATCCTAGAAAAGGAAGAGATTGGCATTCAAACAGACATTTCTCAATTTTAGCATAGAGTTGATTGTCACGAAGTCTCTGAAGAACCATACGGACATGCTGGCGGTGTTCTTCTAGATTGGCCGAAAAAATTAGGATATCATCAAGATATACAACAACACAGGAGTATAACAGATCACGAAAAATTTCATTAACAAAGTCTTGGAAGACAGCAGGGGCGTTGCACAGGCCAAAGGGCATGACCAGATACTCAAAGTGTCCATCTCTGGTGTTAAATGCTGTTTTCCACTCATCCCCCTCTCTGATGCGGATGAGGTTATAGGCGCCTCTTAAGTCCAATTTAGTAAAGATGTGGGCACCTTGGAGGCGATCAAAGAGTTCAGAGATGAGGGGTAAGGGGTAGCGGTTCTTAACCGTGATTTTATTAAGTCCGCGGTAGTCAATGCAAGGACGTAGAGAGCCATCTTTTTTGGACACAAAGAAAAATCCGGCTCCGGCAGGAGAGGAGGATTTACGGATAAAGCCCTTTTTTAGATTCTCCTGGACGTATTCAGACATGGCAAGAGTCTCTGGGGCAGAGAGAGGATAAATTCTGCCCCGGGGTGGAGTAGTGCCCGGGAGGAGGTCGATAGGACAATCATAAGGCCTGTGAGGAGGTAGAGTCTCCGCTTGTTTTTTGCAGAAAACATCCGCGAAGTCCATATAGGCCTTAGGGAGACCGGTTACTGGAGGAAGCAGAGAGTTACGGCAAGGGTTACTGGGAACCGGTTTTAGACAGTCCTTGGAACAAGAGGGCCCCCAACTCTTGATCTCCCCAGTGGACCAATCCAGGGTTGGGGAATGAAGTTGAAGCCAGGGAAGTCCAAGGAGAATTTCCGAGGTGCAATTGGGGAGGACCAAAAGTTCAATCCTCTCGTGATGAGATCCGATGCTCATTAGAAGGGGCTCCGTGCGGAAACGTATGGAACAGTCCAATCTTTCATTGTTTATACAATTGATGTAAAGGGGTCTGGTGAGACTGGTCACTGGGATGTTGAACCTGTTGACGAGAGAGGCCAAAATAAAATTTCCTGCAGATCCAGAGTCCAAGAAGGCCACAGAAGAGAAGGAGAAGGCAGAGGCAGACATCTGCACAGGCACAGTAAGACGTGGAGAAGCAGAGTGGACACCAAGGATTGTCTCACCTTTGTGCGGAGTCAGGGTACGTCTTTCCAGGCGGGGAGGGCGGATAGGACAATCCCTCAGGAAGTGTTCGGTACTAGCACAGTACAGGCAGAGGTTCTCCATGCGGCGTCGTGTCCTCTCTTGAGATGTCAGGCGAGACCGGTCGACCTGCATAGCCTCCACGGCGGGAGGCACAGGAACAGATTGCAGGGAACCAGAGGAGAGAGGAGCCGAGGAGAAGAAACGCCTCGTGCGAACAGAGTCCATATCTTGGCGGAGCTCCTGACGCCTTTCGGAAAAACGCATGTCAATGCGAGTGGCTAGGTGAATAAGTTCATGAAGATTAGCAGGCATTTCTCGTGCGGCCAGAACATCTTTAATGTTGCTGGATAGGCCTTTTTTAAAGGTCGCGCAGAGGGCCTCATTGTTCCAGGATAATTCAGAAGCAAGAGTACGGAATTGTACGGCATACTCGCCAACGGAAGAATTACCCTGGACCAGGTTCAACAGGGCAGTCTCAGCAGAAGAGGCTCGGGCAGGTTCCTCAAAGACACTTCGAATTTCCGAGAAGAAGGAGTGTACAGAGGCAGTGACGGGGTCATTGCGGTCCCAGAGCGGTGTGGCCCAAGCCAGGGCTTTTCCAGACAGCAGGCTGACTACGAAAGCCACCTTAGACCTTTCAGTGGGGAACTGGTCCGACATCATCTCCAAGTGTAATGAACATTGGGAAAGGAAGCCACGGCAAAACTTAGAGTCCCCATCAAATTTATCCGGCAAGGATAGTCGTAGTCCAGAAGCGGCCACTCGCTGCGGGGGAGGTACAGGAGCTGGCGGAGGAGATGGTTGCTGGAGCTGTGGTAGTAACTGTTGTAGCATAACAGTCAGTTGAGACAGCTGTTGGCCTTGTTGCGCAATCTGTTGTGACTGCTGGGCGACCACCGTGGTGAGGTCAGCGACAACTGGCAGAGGAACTTCAGCGGGATCCATGGCCGGATCTACTGTCACGATGCCGGCTGGCAGGTAGTGGATCCTCTGTGCCAGAGAGGGATTGGCGTGGACCGTGCTAGAGGATCGGTTCTAAGTCACTACTGGTTTTCACCAGAGCCCGCCGCAAAGCGGGATGGTCTTGCTGCGGCGGTAGTGACCAGGTCGTATCCCCTAGCAACGGCTCAACCTCTCTGGCTGCTGAAGATAGGCGCGGTACAAGGGAGTAGACAGAAGCAAGGTCGGACGTAGCAGAAGGTCGGGGCAGGCAGCAAGGATCGTAGTCAGGGGCAACGGCAGGAGGTCTGGAACACAGGCTAGGAACACACAAGGAAACGCTTTCACTGGCACTAAGGCAACAAGATCCGGCGAGGGAGTGAAGGGGAAGTGAGGTGATATAGGGAAGTGCACAGGTGTAAACACTAATTGGAACCACTGCGCCAATCAGCGGCGCAGTGGCCCTTTAAATCGCAAAGACCCGGCGCGCGCGCGCCCTAGGGAGCGGGGCCGCGCGCGCCGGGACAGAACTGACGGAGAGCGAGTCAGGTACGGGAGCCGGGGTGCGCATCGCGAGCGGGCGCTACCCGCATCGCGAATCGCATCCCGGCCAGAGGCGGTATCGCAGCGCCCCGGGTCCGTGGAACCGACCGGAGCGCTGCAGTGAGAGGAGTGTAGCGAGCGCTCCGGGGAGGAGCGGGGACCCGGAGCGCTCGGCGTAACAATTTCTATATGTGAGGAGACATATTACACTGCAGGGGCTGGGGATGATTTCTATATGTGAGGAGACAAATTACTTCTGCAGGGGCTGGGGATGATTTCTATATGTGAGGAGACATACTGCACTGCAGGGGCTGGGGATGATTTCTATATGTGAGGAGACATATTACACTGCAGGGGCTGGGGATGATTTCTATATGTGAGGAAACATATTACACTGCACGGGCTGGGGATGATTTCTATATGTGAGGAGACATATTACACTGCATGGGCTGGGGATGATTTCTATATGTGAGGAGACATATTACACTGCAGGGGCTGGGGATGATTTCTATATGTGAGGAGACATATTACACTGCAGGGGCTGGGGATGATTTCTATATGTGAGGAAACATATTACACTGCAGGGGCTGGGGATGATTTCTATATGTGAGGAGACATATTACACTGCAGGGGCTGGGGATGATTTCTATATGTGAGGAGACAAATTACTTCTGCAGGGGCTGGGGATGATTTCTATATGTGAGGAGACAAATTACTTCTGCAGGGGCTGGGGATGATTTCTATATGTGAGGAGACATACTGCACTGCAGGGGCTGGGGATGATTTCTATATGTGAGGAGACATATTACACTGCACTGCAGGGGCTGGGGATGATTTCTATATGTGAGGAGACATATTATACTGCAGGGGCTGGGGATGATTTCTATATGTGAGGAGACATATTACACTGCACTGCAGGGGCTGGGGATGATTTCTATATGCGAGGAGACATATTACACTGCACTGCAGGGGCTGGGGATGATTTCTATATGTGAGGAGACATATTACACTGCAGGGGCTGGGGATAATTTCTCTATGTGAGGAGACATATTACACTGCAGGGGCTGGGGATGATTTCTATATGTGAGGAGACATATTACACTGCAGGGGCTGGGATGATTTCTATATGTGAGGAGACATATTACACTGCAGGGACTGGGGATGATTTCTATATATGAGGAGACATATTACACTGCAGGGGCTGGGGATGATTTCTATATGTGAGGAGACAAATTACTTCTGCAGGGGTAGGGGATGATTTCTATATGTGAGGAGACAAATTACTTCTGCAGGGGCTGGGGATGATTTCTATATGTGAAGAGACATACTGCACTGCAGGGGCTGGGGATGATTTCTATATGTGAGGAGACATATTACACTGCAGGGGCTGGGGATGATTTCTATATGTGAGGAGACATATTACACTGCAGGGGCTGGGGATGATTTCTATATGTGAGGAGACATATTACACTGCACTGCAGGGGCTGGGGATGATTTCTATATGTGAGGAGACATATTACACTGCAGGAGCTGGGGATGATTTCTATGTGTGAGGAGACATATTACACTGCAGGGGCTGGGGATGATTTATATATGTGAGGAGACATATTACACTGCAGGGGCTGGGGATGATTTCTATATGTGAGGAGACATATTACACTGCAGGGGCTGGGGATGATTTCTATATGTGAGGAGACATATTACACTGCAGGGGCTGGGGATGATTTCTATATGTGAGGAGACATATTACACTGCAGGAGCTGGGGATGATTTCTATGTGTGAGGAGACATATTACACTGTAGGGGCTGGGGATGATTTCTATATGTGAGGAGACATATTACACTGCAGGGGCTGGGGATGATTTCTATATGTGAGGAGACATACTGCACTGCACGGGCTGGGGATGATTTCTATATGTGAGGAGACATATTACACTGCATGGGCTGGGGATGATTTCTATATGTGATAAGACATATTACACTACACTGCAGGGGCTGGGGATGATTTCTATATGTGAGGAGACATATTACACTGCACTGCAGGGGCTGGGGATGATTTATATATGTGAGGAGACATATTACACTGCAGGGGCTGGGGATGATTTCTATATGTGAGGAGACATATTACACTGCAGGGGCTGGGGATGATTTCTATATGTGAGGAGACATATTACACTGCAGGGGCTGGGGATGATTTCTATATGTGAGGAGATATATTACACTGCAGAGGCTGGGGATGAGTTCTATATGTGAGGAGACATATTACACTGCAGGGGCTGGGGATGATTTCTATATGTGAGGAGACATATTACACTGCAGGGGCTGGGGATGATTTCTATATGTGAGGAGACATATTACACTGCAGGGGCTGGGGATGATTTCTATATGTGAGGAGACATATTACACTGCAGGGGCTGGGGATGATTTCTATATGTGAGGAGACATATTACACTGCAGGGGCTGGGGATGATTTCTATGTGTGAGGAGACATATTACACTGCACGGGCTGGGGATGATTTCTATATGTGAGGAGACATATTACACTGCAGGGGCTGGGGATGATTTCTATATGTGAGGAGACATATTACACTGCAGGGGCTGGGGATGATTTCTATGTGTGAGGAGACATATTACACTGCACGGGCTGGGGATGATTTCTATATGTGAGGAGACATACTGCACTGCAGGGGCTGGGGATGATTTCTATATGTGAGGAGACATATTACACTGCAGGGGCTGGGGATGATTTCTATATGTGAGGAGACAAATTACTTCTGCAGGGGCTGGGGATGATTTCAATATGTGAGGAGACAAATTACTTCTGCAGGGGCTGGGGATGATTTCTATATGTGAGGAGACATACTGCACTGCAGGGGCTGGGGATGATTTCTATATGTGAGGAGACATATTACACTGCAGGGGCCGGGGATGATTTCTATATGTGAGGAAACATATTACACTGCACGGGCTGGGGATGATTTCTATGTGTGAGGAGACATATTGCACTGCACGGGCTGGGGATGATTTCTATATGTGAGGAGACATATTACACTGCAGGGGCTGGGGATGATTTCTATATGTGAGGAGACATATTACACTGCAGGGGCTGGGGATGATTTCTATTTGTGAGGAGACATATTACACTGCACGGGCTGGGGATGATTTCTATATGTGAGGAGACATACTGCACTGCAGGGGCTGGGGATGATTTCTATATGTGAGGAGACATATTACACTGCAGGGGCTGGGGATGATTTCTATATGTGAGGAGACAAATTACTTCTGCAGGGGCTGGGGATGATTTCAATATGTGAGGAGACAAATTACTTCTGCAGGGGCTGGGGATGATTTCTATATGTGAGGAGACATACTGCACTGCAGGGGCTGGGGATGATTTCTATATGTGAGGAGACATATTACACTGCAGGGGCCGGGGATGATTTCTATATGTGAGGAAACATATTACACTGCACGAGCTGGGGATGATTTCTATGTGTGAGGAGACATATTGCACTGCACGGGCTGGGGATGATTTCTATATGTGAGGAGACATATTACACTGTAGGGGCTGGGGATGATTTCTATATGTGAGGAGACATATTACACTGCAGGGGCTGGGGATGATTTCTATGTGTGAGGAGACATATTACACTGCACGGGCTGGGGATGATTTCTATATGTGAGGAGACATACTGCACTGCAGGGGCTGGGGATGATTTCTATATGTGAGGAGACATATTACACTGCAGGGGCTGGGGATGATTTCTATATGTGAGGAGACAAATTACTTCTGCAGGGGCTGGGGATGATTTCTATATGTGAGGAGACAAATTACTTCTGCAGGGGCTGGGGATGATTTCTATATGTGAGGAGACATACTGCACTGCAGGGGCTGGGGATGATTTCTATATGTGAGGAGACATATTACACTGCAGGGGCTGGGGATGATTTCTATATGTGAGGAACCATATTACACTGCACGGGCTGGGGATGATTTCTATACGTGAGGAGACATATTACACTGCATGGGCTGGGGATGATTTCTATATGTGAGGAGACATATTACACTGCAGGGGCTGGGGATGATTTCTATATGTGAGGAAACATATTACACTGCAGGGGCTGGGGATGATTTCTATATGTGAGGAGACATATTACACTGCAGGGGCTGGGGATGATTTCTATATGTGAGGAGACAAATTACTTCTGCAGGGGCTGGGGATGATTTCTATATGTGAGGAGACAAATTACTTCTGCAGGGGCTGGGGATGATTTCTATATGTGAGGAGACATACTGCACTGCAGGGGCTGGGGATGATTTCTATATGTGAGGAGACATATTACACTGCACTGCAGGGGCTGGGGATGATTTCTATATGTGAGGAGACATATTACACTGCAGGGGCTGGGGATGATTTCTATATGTGAGGAGACATATTACACTGCACTGCAGGGTCTGGGGATGATTTCTATATGCGAGGAGACATATTACACTGCACTGCAGGGGCTGAGGATGATTTCTATATGTGAGGAGACATATTACACTGCAGGGGCTGGGGATAATTTCTCTATGTGAGGAGACATATTACACTGCAGGGGCTGGGGATGATTTCTATATGTGAGGAGACATATTACACTGCAGGGGCTGGGATGATTTCTATATGTGAGGAGACATATTACACTGCAGGGGCTGGGGATGATTTCTATATGTGAGGAGACAAATTACTTCTGCAGGGGCTGGGGATGATTTCTATATGTGAGGAGACAAATTACTTCTGCAGGGGCTGGGGATGATTTCTATATGTGAGGAGACATACTGCACTGCAGGGGCTGGGGATGATTTCTATATGTGAGGAGACATATTACACTGCAGGGGCTGGGGATGATTTCTATATGTGAGGAACCATATTACACTGCACGGGCTGGGGATGATTTCTATACGTGAGGAGACATATTACACTGCATGGGCTGGGGATGATTTCTATATGTGAGGAGACATATTACACTGCAGGGGCTGGGGATGATTTCTATATGTGAGGAAACATATTACACTGCAGGGGCTGGGGATGATTTCTATATGTGAGGAGACATATTACACTGCAGGGGCTGGGGATGATTTCTATATGTGAGGAGACAAATTACTTCTGCAGGGGCTGGGGATGATTTCTATATGTGAGGAGACAAATTACTTCTGCAGGGGCTGGGGATGATTTCTATATGTGAGGAGGCATACTGCACTGCAGGGGCTGGGGATGATTTCTATATGTGAGGAGACATATTACACTGCACTGCAGGGGCTGGGGATGATTTCTATATGTGAGGAGACATATTACACTGCAGGGGCTGGGGATGATTTCTATATGTGAGGAGACATATTACACTGCACTGCAGGGTCTGGGGATGATTTCTATATGCGAGGAGACATATTACACTGCACTGCAGGGGCTGAGGATGATTTCTATATGTGAGGAGACATATTACACTGCAGGGGCTGGGGATAATTTCTCTATGTGAGGAGACATATTACACTGCAGGGGCTGGGGATGATTTCTATATGTGAGGAGACATATTACACTGCAGGGGCTGGGATGATTTCTATATGTGAGGAGACATATTACACTGCAGGGACTGGGGATGATTTCTATATGTGAGGAGACATATTACACTGCAGGGGCTGGGGATGATTTCTATATGTGAGGAGACAAATTACTTCTGCAGGGGTAGCGGATGATTTCTATATGTGAGGAGACAAATTACTTCTGCAGGGGCTGGGGATGATTTCTATATGTGAAGAGACATACTGCACTGCAGGGGCTGGGGATGATTTCTATATGTGAGGAGACATATTACACTGCAGGGGCTGGGGATGATTTCTATATGTGAGGAGACATATTACACTGCAGGGGCTGGGGATGATTTCTATATGTGAGGAGACATATTACACTGCACTGCAGGGGCTGGGGATGATTTCTATATGTGAGGAGACATATTACACTGCAGGGGCTGGGGATGATTTCTATATGTGAGGAGACATATTACACTGCAGGAGCTGGGGATGATTTCTATGTGTGAGGAGACATATTACACTGCAGGGGCTGGGGATGATTTCTATATGTGAGGAGACATATTACACTGCAGGGGCTGGGGATGATTTCTATATGTGAGGAGACATACTGCACTGCACGGGCTGGGGATGATTTCTATATGTGAGGAGACATATTACACTGCATGGGCTGGGGATGATTTCTATATGTGATAAGACATATTACACTACACTGCAGGGGCTGGGGATGATTTCTATATGTGAGGAGACATATTACACTGCACTGCAGGGGCTGGGGATGATTTCTATATGTGAGGAGACATATTACACTGCAGAGGCTGGGGATGATTTCTATATGTGAGGAGACATATTACACTGCAGGGGCTGGGGATGATTTCTATATGTGAGGAGACATATTACACTGCAGGGGCTGGGGATGATTTCTATATGTGAGGAGACAAATTACTTCTGCAGGGGCTGGGGATGATTTCTATATGTGAGGAGACAAATTACTTCTGCAGGGGCTGGGGATGATTTCTATATGTGAGGAGACATACTGCACTGCAGGGGCTGGGGATGATTTCTATATGTGAGGAGACATATTACACTGCACTGCAGGGGCTGGGGATGATTTCTATATGTGAGGAGACATATTACACTGCACTGCAGGGGCTGGGGATGATTTCTATATGTGAGGAGACATATTACACTGCAGGGGCTGGGGATGATTTCTATATGTGAGGAGACATATTACACTGCAGGGGCTTGGGATGATTTCTATATGTGAGGAGACATATTACACTGCAGGGGCTGGGGATGATTTCTATATGTGAGGAGACATATTACACTGCAGGGGCTGGGGATGATTTCTATATGTGAGGAGACATATTACACTGCAGGGGCTGGGGATGATTTCTATATGTGAGGAGATATATTACACTGCAGAGGCTGGGGATGATTTCTATATGTGAGGAGACATATTACACTGCAGGGGCTGGGGATGATTTCTATATGTGAGGAGACATATTACACTGCAGGGGCTGGGGATGATTTCTATATGTGAGGAGACATATTACACTGCAGGGGCTGGGGATGATTTCTATATGTGAGGAGACATATTACACTGCAGGGGCTGGGGATGATTTCTATGTGTGAGGAGACATATTACACTGCAGGGGCTGGGGATGATTTCTATATGTGAGGAGACATACTGCACTGCACGGGCTGGGGATGATTTCTATATGTGAGGAGACATATTACACTGCAAGGGCTGGGGATGATTTCTATATGTGAGGAGACATATTACACTACACTGCAGGGGCTGGGGATGATTTCTATATGTGAGGAGACATATTACACTGCACTGCAGGGGCTGGGGATGATTTCTATATGTGAGGAGACATATTACACTGCAGAGGCTGGGGATGATTTCTATATGTGAGGAGACATATTACACTGCAGGGGCTGGGGATGATTTCTATATGTGAGGAGACATATTACACTGCAGGGGCTGGGGATGATTTCTATATGTGAGGAGACATATTACACTGCAGAGGCTGGTGATGATTTCTATATGTGAGGAGACATATTACACTTCACGGGCTGGGGATGATATCTATATGTGAGGAGACATATTACACTGCACTGCAGGGGCTGGGGATGATTTCTATATGTGAGGAGACATATTACACTGCAGGGGCTGGGGATGATTTCTATATGTGAGGAGACATATTACACTGCAGGGGCTGGGGATGATTTCTATATGTGAGGAGACATATTACACTGCAGGGGCTGGGGATGATTTCTATATGTGAGGAGACATATTACACTGCAGGGACTGGGGATGATTTCTATATGTGAGGAGACATATTACACTGCAGGGGCTAGGGATGATTTCTATATGTGAGGAGACATATTACACTGCAGGGGCTGGGGATGATTTCTATATGTGAGGAGACATATTACACTGCACTGCAGGGGCTGGGGATGATTTCTCTATGTGAGGAGACATACTGCACTGCAGGGGCTGGGGATGATTTCTACATGTGAGGAGACATATTACACTGCAGGGGCTGGGGATGATTTCTATATGTGAGGAGACATATTACACTGCAGGGGCTGGGGATGATTTCTATATGTGAGGAGACATATTACACTGCAGGGGCTGGGGATGATTTCTATATGTGAGGAGACATATTACACTGCACGGGCTGGGGATGATTTCTATATGTGAGGAGACATATTACACTGCAGGGGCTGGGGATGATTTCTATATGTGAGGAGACATATTACACTGCAGAGGCTGGGGATGATTTCTATATGTGAGGAGACATATTACACTGCAGGGGCTGGGGATGATTTCTATATGTGAGGAGACATATTACACTGCAGGGGCTGGGGATGATTTCTTTATGTGAGGAGACATATTACACTGCAGGGGCTGGGGATGATTTCTATATGTGAGGAGACAAATTACTTCTGCAGGGGCTGGGGATGATTTCTATATGTGAGGAGACAAATTACTTCTGCAGGGGCTGGGGATGATTTCTATATGTGAGGAGACATACTGCACTGCAGGGGCTGGGGATGATTTCTATATGTGAGGAGACATATTACACTGCAGGGGCTGGGGATGATTTCTATATGTGAGGAGACATATTACACTGCAGGGGCTGGGGATGATTTCTATATGTGAGGAGACATATTACACTGCACTGCAGGGGCTGGGGATGATTTCTATATGTGAGGAGACATATTACACTGCAGGGGCTGGGGATGATTTCTATATGTGAGGAGACATATTACACTGCAGGGGCTGGGGATGATTTCTATGTGTGAGGAGACATATTACACTGCAGGGGCTGGGGATGATTTCTATATGTGAGGAGACATATTACACTGCAGGGGCTGGGGATGATTTCTATATGTGAGGAGACATACTGCACTGCACGGGCTGGGGATGATTTCTATATGTGAGGAGACATATTACACTGCACGGGCTGGGGATGATTTCTATATGTGAGGAGACATATTACACTACACTGCAGGGGCTGGGGATGATTTCTATATGTGAGGAGACATATTACACTTCACGGGCTGGGGATGATATCTATATGTGAGGAGACATATTACACTGCACTGCAGGGGCTGGGGATGATTTCTATATGTGAGGAGACATATTACACTGCAGGGGCTGGGGATGATTTCTATATGTGAGGAGACATATTACACTGCAGGGGCTGGGGATGATTTCTATATGTGAGGAGACATATTACACTGCAGGGGCTGGGGATGATTTCTATATGTGAGGAGACATATTACACTGCAGGGACTGGGGATGATTTCTATATGTGAGGAGACATATTACACTGCAGGGGCTAGGGATGATTTCTATATGTGAGGAGACATATTACACTGCAGGGGCTGGGGATGATTTCTATATGTGAGGAGACATATTACACTGCACTGCAGGGGCTGGGGATGATTTCTCTATGTGAGGAGACATACTGCACTGCAGGGGCTGGGGATGATTTCTACATGTGAGGAGATATATTACACTGCAGGGGCTGGGGATGATTTCTATATGTGAGGAGACATATTACACTGCAGGGGCTGGGGATGATTTCTATATGTGAGGAGACATATTACACTGCAGGGGCTGGGGATGATTTCTATATGTGAGGAGACATATTACACTGCACGGGCTGGGGATGATTTCTATATGTGAGGAGACATATTACACTGCAGGGGCTGGGGATGATTTCTATATGTGAGGAGACATATTACACTGCAGAGGCTGGGGATGATTTCTATATGTGAGGAGACATATTACACTGCAGGGGCTGGGGATGATTTCTATATGTGAGGAGACATATTACACTGCAGGGGCTGGGGATGATTTCTTTATGTGAGGAGACATATTACACTGCAGGGGCTGGGGATGATTTCTATATGTGAGGAGACAAATTACTTCTGCAGGGGCTGGGGATGATTTCTATATGTGAGGAGACAAATTACTTCTGCAGGGGCTGGGGATGATTTCTATATGTGAGGAGACATACTGCACTGCAGAGGCTGGGGATGATTTCTATATGTGAGGAGACATATTACACTGCAGGGGCTGGGGATAATTTCTATATGTGAGGAGACATATTACACTGCAGGGGCTGGGGATGATTTCTATATGTGAGGAGACATATTACACTGCACTGCAGGGGCTGGGGATGATTTCTATATGTGAGGAGACATATTACACTGCAGGGGCTGGGGATGATTTCTATATGTGAGGAGACATATTACACTGCAGGGGCTGGGGATGATTTCTATGTGTGAGGAGACATATTACACTGCAGGGGCTGGGGATGATTTCTATATGTGAGGAGACATATTACACTGCAGGGGCTGGGGATGATTTCTATATGTGAGGAGACATACTGCACTGCACGGGCTGGGGATGATTTCTATATGTGAGGAGACATATTACACTGCATGGGCTGGGGATGATTTCTATATGTGATAAGACATATTACACTACACTGCAGGGGCTGGGGATGATTTCTATATGTGAGGAGACATATTACACTGCAGGGGCTGGGGATGATTTCTATATGTGAGGAGACATATTACACTGCAGAGGCTGGGGATGATTTCTATATGTGAGGAGACATATTACACTGCAGGGGCTGGGGATGATTTCTATATGTGAGGAGACATATTACACTGCAGGGGCTGGGGATGATTTCTATATGTGAGGAGACATATTACACTGCAGGGGCTGGGGATGATTTCTATATGTGAGGAGACATATTACACTGCAGGGGCTGGGGATGATTTCTATGTGTGAGGAGACATATTACACTGCAGGGGCTGGGGATGATTTCTATATGTGAGGAGACATACTGCACTGCACGGGCTGGGGATGATTTCTATATGTGAGGAGACATATTACACTTCACGGGCTGGGGATGATTTCTATATGTGAGGAGACATATTACACTGCAGGGGCTGGGGATGATTTCTATATGTGAGGAGACATACTGCACTGCACGGGCTGGGGATGATTTCTATATGTGAGGAGACATATTACACTTCACGGGCTGGGGATGATTTCTATATGTGAGGAGACATATTACACTGCAGGGGCTGGGGATGATTTCTATATGTGAGGAGACATATTACACTGCAGGGGCTGGGGATGATTTCTATATGTGAGGAGACATATTACACTGCAGGGGCTGGGGATGATTTCTATATGTGAGAAGACATATTACACTGCACGGGCTGGGGATGATTTCTATTTGTGAGGACACATATTACACTGCAGGGGCTGGGGATGATTTCTATATGTGAGGAGACATATTACACTGCAGGGGCTGGGGATGATTTCTATATGTGAGGAGACATATTACACTGCAGGGGCTGGGGATGATTTCTATATGTAAGGAGTGTTACGCCTAGCGCTCCGGGTCCCCGCTCCTCCCCGGAGCGCGTACGGCGTCTCTCTCTCCGCAGCGCCCCGGTCGGTCCCGCTGACCGGGAGCGCTGCACTGTCATGGCCGTCGGGGATGCGATTCGCACAGCGGGACGCGCCCGCTCGCGAATCGCATCCCAGGTCACTTACCCGTTCCCGTCCCCTGCTGTCATGTGCTGGCGCGCGCGGCTCCGCTCTCTAGGGCGCGCGCGCGCCAGCTCCCTGAGACTTAAAGGGCCAGTGCACCAATGATTGGTGCCTGGCCCAATTAGCTTAATTGGCTTCCACCTGGTCCCTGACTATATCTGACCTCCTCCCATGCACTCCCTTGCCGGATCTTGTTGCCCTTGTGCCTAGTGAAAGCGTTTTGTGTGTCCAAAGCCTGTGTACCAGAACTTCTGCTATCCACCCTGACTACGAACCTTGCTGCCTGCCCCGACCTTCTGCTACGTCCGACCTTGCTTCTGTCTACTCCCTTGTACCGCGCCTATCTTCAGCAGCCAGAGAGGTTGAGCCGTTGCTAGTGGATACGACCTGGTCACTACCGCCGCAGCAAGACCATCCCGCTTTGCGGCGGGCTCTGGTGAATACCTGTAGTGACTTAGAACCGGTCCACTAGCACGGTCCACGCCAATCCCTCTCTGGCACAGAGGATCCACCTCCTGCCAGCCGGCATCGTGACAGTAGATCCGGCCATGGATCCCGCTGAAGTTCCTCTGCCTTATATCTCTGATATCACCACGGTGGTCGCCCAGCAATCCCGACAGATCGCCCATCTAACCCACCAGCTGTCGGAAGTGTCCACCATTGTGCAGCAACTTCAGTCGCAACTTCTGCAGCAATCATCTCCTCCGCCAGCTCCTGCACCCCTTCCGCAGCGAGTGGCCACTCCTAGCCTCCGCCTGTCCTTGCCGGACAAATTTAATGGGGACTCTAAGTTTTGCCGTGGCTTTCTTTCGCAATGTTCCCTGCACTTGGAGATGATGTCGGACCAGTTTCCTACTGAAAGGTCTAAGGTGGCTTTCGTAGTCAGCCTTCTGTCTGGAAAAGCCCTGTCATGGGCCACACCGCTCTGGGACCGCAATGACCCCGTCACTGCCTCTGTACACTCCTTCTTCTCGGAAATTCGAAGTGTCTTTGAGGAACCTGCCCGAGCCTCTTCTGCTGAGACTGCCCTGCTGAACCTGGTCCAGGTTAATTCTTCCGTTGGCGAGTACGCCATACAATTCCGTACTCTTGCTTCTGAACTTTCCTGGAATAATGAGGCCCTCTGCGCGACCTTTAAAAAAGGCCTATCCAGCAACATTAAAGATGTTCTGGCCGCACGAGATACTCCTGCTAATCTGCATGAACTCATTCATCTAGCCACTCGCATTGACATGCGTTTTTCTGAGAGGCATCAAGAGCTCCGCCAGGAAAAAGACTTAGATCTCTGGACACCTCTCCCACAGTCTCCATTGCAATCTGCGCCTAGGCCTCCCGCCGAGGAGGCCATGCAAGTGGATCGGTCTCGCCTGACCCTGGAAGAGAGGAATCGCCGTAAGGAAGAGAATCTTTGTCTGTACTATGCCAGTACCGAACATTTTTTGGTGGATTGCCCTATCCGTCCTCCACGTCTGGGAAACGCACGCTCGCACCCAGCTCTCGTGGGTGTGGCGTCTCTTGATGCTAAGTCGGCTTCTCCACGTCTCACGGTGCCTGTACGGATTTCTTCTTCAGCCAGCTCTTCCCTCTCAGCCGTGGCCTGCCTGGACTCTGGTGCCTCTGGGAATTTTATTCGGGAGTCCTTGGTGAATAAATTCCGCATCCCGGTGACCCGTCTTGTCAAGCCACTCCACATTTCCGCGGTCAACGGAGCCAGGTTGGATTGCACCGTGCGTTTCCGCACGGAGCCCCTCCTAATGTGCATCGGACCTCATCATGAGAAAATTGAGTTTTTGGTCCTCTCCAATTGCACTTCTGAAATTCTCCTTGGACTACCCTGGCTTCAACACCATTCCCCAACCCTGGATTGGTCCTCAGGGGAGATCAAGAGCTGGGGTACCTCTTGCTTCAAGGACTGCCTTAAACCGGTTCCCAGTACTCCCTGCCGTGACCCTGTGGTTCCTCCTGTATCCGGTCTCCCTAAGGTCGTTATGGACTCTGCCCGCCGTAAGAAGTGCCTCTCCCCCCCTCCCAGTCCAGTCAGTCAAGCCTCGGTGCCTCCTCGTGGCCCTCGTCCTGGTGTCACACTGCCCCGTGCCAGGCCTCGCCCTCTGCCCTCCCTCCCCATTCCCACTCCTGCTGTACTGCCTGCCGTTGAGGAATCCCTCCATCCTTTCCCGGTGTCCTCATCCCAGGGGGGGCAGTTACCGGACAAAGAGAAGGGGAGACCTAAGGGGGGGGGTACTGTTACGCCTAGCGCTCCGAGTCCCCGCTCCTCCCCGGAGCGCGTACGGCGTCTCTCTCTCCGCAGCGCCCCGGTCGGTCCCGCTGACCGGGAGCGCTGCACTGTCATGGCCGTCGGGGATGCGATTCGCACAGCGGGACGTGCCCGCTCGCGAATCGCATCCCAGGTCACTTACCCGTTCCCGTCCCCTGCTGTCATGTGCTGGCGCGCGCGGCTCCGCTCTCTAGGGCGCGCGCGCGCCAGCTCCCTGAGACTTAAAGGGCCAGTGCACCAATGATTGGTGCCTGGCCCAATTAGCTTAATTGGCTTCCACCTGGTCCCTGACTATATCTGACCTCCTCCCATGCACTCCCTTGCCGGATCTTGTTGCCCTTGTGCCTAGTGAAAGCGTTTTGTGTGTCCAAAGCCTGTGTACCAGAACTTCTGCTATCCACCCTGACTATGAACCTTGCTGCCTGCCCCGACCTTCTGCTACGTCCGACCTTGCTTCTGTCTACTCCCTTGTACCGCGCCTATCTTCAGCAGCCAGAGAGGTTGAGCCGTTGCTAGTGGATACGACCTGGTCACTACCGCCGCAGCAAGACCATCCCGCTTTGCGGCGGGCTCTGGTGAATACCTGTAGTGACTTAGAACCGGTCCACTAGCACGGTCCACGCCAATCCCTCTCTGGCACAGAGGATCCACCTCCTGCCAGCCGGCATCGTGACAAGGAGACATATTACACTGCAGGGGCTGGGGATGATTTCTATGTGTGAGGAGACATATTACACTGCACGGGCTGGGGATGATTTCTATATGTGAGGAGACATATTACACTGCAGGGGCTGGGGATGATTTCTATATGTGAGGAGACATATTACACTGCAGGGGCTGGGGATGATTTCTATGTGTGAGTAGACATATTACACTGCACGGGCTGGGGATGATTTCTATATGTGAGGAGACATACTGCACTGCAGGGGCTGGGGATGATTTCTATATGTGAGGAGACATATTACACTGCAGGGGCTGGGGATGATTTCTATATGTGAGGAGACAAATTACTTCTGCAGGGGCTGGGGATGATTTCTATATGTGAGGAGACAAATTATTTCTGCAGGGGCTGGGGATGATTTCTATATGTGAGGAGACATACTGCACTGCAGGGGCTGGGGATGATTTCTATATGTGAGGAGACATATTACACTGCAGGGGCTGGGGATGATTTCTATATGTGAGGAAACATATTACACTGCACGGGCTGGGGATGATTTCTATGTGTGAGGAGACATATTACACTGCACGGGCTGGGGATGATTTCTATATGTGAGGAGAAATATTACACTGCAGGGGCTGGGGATGATTTCTATATGTGAGGAGACATATTACACTGCAGGGGCTGGGGATGATTTCTATGTGTGAGGAGACATATTACACTGCACGGGCTGGGGATGATTTCTATATGTGAGGAGACATACTGCACTGCAGGGGCTGGGGATGATTTCTATATGTGAGGAGACATATTACCCTGCAGGGGCTGGGGATGATTTCTATATGTGAGGAGACAAATTACTTCTGCAGGGGCTGGGGATGATTTCTATATGTGAGGAGACAAATTACTTCTGCAGGGGCTGGGGATGATTTCTATATGTGAGGAGACATACTGCACTGCAGGGGCTGGGGATGATTTCTATATGTGAGGAGACATATTACACTGCAGGGGCTGGGGATGATTTCTATATGTGAGGAAACATATTACACTGCACGGGCTGGGGATGATTTCTATATGTGAGGAGACATATTACACTGCATGGGCTGGGGATGATTTCTATATGTGAGGAGACATATTACACTGCAGGGGCTGGGGATGATTTCTATATGTGAGGAAACATATTACACTGCAGGGGCTGGGGATGATTTCTATATGTGAGGAGACATATTACACTGCAGGGGCTGGGGATGATTTCTATATGTGAGGAGACAAATTAATTCTGCAGGGGCTGGGGATGATTTCTATATGTGAGGAGACAAATTACTTCTGCAGGGGCTGGGGATGATTTCTATATGTGAGGAGACATACTGCACTGCAGGGGCTGGGGATGATTTCTATATGTGAGGAGACATATTACACTGCACTGCAGGGGCTGGGGATGATTTCTATATGTGAGGAGACATATTACACTGCAGGGGCTGGGGATGATTTCTATATGTGAGGAGACATATTACACTGCACTGCAGGGGCTGGGGATGATTTCTATATGCGAGGAGACATATTACACTGCACTGCAGGGGCTGGGGATGATTTCTATATGTGAGGAGACATATTACACTGCAGGGGCTGGGGATAATTTCTCTATGTGAGGAGACATATTACACTGCAGGGGCTGGGGATGATTTCTATATGTGAGGAGACATATTACACTGCAGGGGCTGGGGATGATTTCTATATGTGAGAAGACATTACACTGCAGGGACTGGGGATGATTTCTATATGTGAGGAGACATATTACACTGCAGGGGCTGGGGATGATTTCTATATGTGAGGAGACATACTGCACTGCAAGGGCTGGGGATGATTTCTATATGTGAGGAGACATATTACAATGCAGGGGCTGGGGATGATTTCTATATGTGAGGAGACATATTACACTGCAGGGGCTGGGGATGATTTCTATATGTGAGGAGACATATTACACTGCAGGGGCTGGGGATGATTTCTATATGTGAGGAGACATATTACACTGCACGGGCTGGGGATGATGTCTATATGTGATTAGACATATTACACTGCAGGGGCTGGGGATGATTTCTATATGTGAGGAGACATATTACACTGCAGAGGCTGGGGATGATTTCTATATGTGAGGAGACATATTACACTGCAGGGGCTGGGGATGATTTCTATATGTGAGGAGACATATTACACTGCAGGGGCTGGGGATGATTTCTATATGTGAGGAGACAAATTACTTCTGCAGGGGTAGGGGATGATTTCTATATGTGAGGAGACAAATTACTTCTGCAGGGGCTGGGGATGATTTCTATATGTGAGGAGACATACTGCACTGCAGGGGCTGGGGATGATTTCTATATGTGAGGAGACATATTACACTGCAGGGGCTGGGGATGATTTCTATATGTGAGGAGACATATTACACTGCAGGGGCTGGGGATGATTTCTATATGTGAGGAGACATATTACACTGCACTGCAGGGGCTGGGGATGATTTCTATATGTGAGGAGACATATTACACTGCAGGGGCTGGGGATGATTTCTATATGTGAGGAGACATATTACACTGCAGGGGCTGGGGATGATTTCTATGTGTGAGGAGACATATTACACTGCAGGGGCTGGGGATGATTTCTATATGTGAGGAGACATATTACACTGCAGGGGCTGGGGATGATTTCTATATGTGAGGAGACATACTGCACTGCACGGGCTGGGGATGATTTCTATATGTGAGGAGACATATTACACTGCATGGGCTGGGGATGATTTCTATATGTGATAAGACATATTACACTACACTGCAGGGGCTGGGGATGATTTCTATATGTGAGGAGACATATTACACTGCACTGCAGGGGCTGGGGATGATTTCTATATGTGAGGAGACATATTACACTGCAGAGGCTGGGGATGATTTCTATATGTGAGGAGACATATTACACTGCAGGGGCTGGGGATGATTTCTATATGTGAGGAGACATATTACACTGCAGGGGCTGGGGATGATTTCTATATGTGAGGAGACAAATTACTTCTGCAGGGGCTGGGGATGATTTCTATATGTGAGGAGACATATTACACTGCACGGGCTGGGGATGATTTCTATATGTGAGGAGACATATTACACTGCACGGGCTGGGGATGATTTCTATATGTGAGGAGACATATTACACTGCACGGGCTGGGTATGATTTCTATATGTGAGGAGACATATTACACTGCACGGGCTGGGGATGATTTCTATATGTGAGGAGACATATTACACTGCACGGGCTGGGTATGATTTCTATATGTGAGGAGACATATTACACTGCAGAGGCTGGGGATGATTTCTATATGTGAGGAGACATATTACACTGCAGGGGCTGGGGATGATTTCTATATGTGAGGAGACATATTACACTGCACGGGCTGGGGATGATTTCTATATGTGAGGAGACATATTACACTGCAGGGGGTGGGGATGATTTCTATATGTGAGGAGACATATTACACTGCAGGGGCTGGGGATGATTTCTATATGTGAGGAGACATATTACACTGCAGGGGCTGGGGATGATTTCTATATGTGAGGAGACATATTACACTGCAGAGGCTGGGGATGATTTCTATATGTGAGGAGACATATTACACTGCAGGGGCTGGGGATGATTTCTATATGTGAGGAGACATATTACACTGCAGGGGCTGGGGATGATTTCTATATGTGAGGAGACATATTACACTGCACTGCAGAGGCTGGGGATGATTTCTATATGTGAGGAGACATATTACACTGCAGAGGCTGGGGATGATTTCTATATGTGAGGAGACATATTACACTGCAGGGTCTGGGGATGATTTCTATATGTGAGGAGACATATTACACTGCAGAGGCTGGGGATGATTTCTATATGTGAGGAGACATATTACACTGCAGGGGCTGGGGATGATTTCTATATGTGAGGAGACATATTACACTGCAGGGGCTGGGGATGATTTCTATATGTGAGGAGACATATTACACTGCAGGGGCTGGGGATGATTTCTATATGTGAGGAGACATACTGCACTGCAGGGGCTGGGGATGATTTCTATATGTGAGGAGACATATTACACTGCACTGCAGGGGCTGGGGATGATTTCTATATGTGAGGAGACATATTACACTGCAGGGGCTGGGGATGATTTCTATATGTGAGGAGACATATTACACTGCAGGGGCTGGGGATGATTTCTATATGTGAGGAGACATATTACACTGCAGGGGCTGGGGATGATTTCTATATGTGAGGAGACATACTGCACTGCAGGGGCTGGGGATGATTTCTATATGTGAGGAGACATATTACACTGCACGGGATGGGGATGATTTCTTTGTGTGAGGAGACATATTACACTGCAGGGGCTGGGGATGATTTCTATATGTGAGGAGACATATTACACTGCAGGGGCTGGGGATGATTTCTATATGTGAGGAGACATATTACACTGCAGGGGCTGGGGATGATTTCTATATGTGAGGAGACATATTACACTGCAGGGGCTGGGGATGATTTCTATATGTGAGGAGACATATTACACTGCAGAGGCTGGGGATGATTTCTATATGTGAGGAGATATATTACACTGCAGAGGCTGGGGATGATTTCTATATGTGAGGAGACATATTACACTGCAGGGGCTGGGGATGATTTCTATATGTGAGGAGACATATTACACTGCAGGGGCTGGGGATGATTTCTATATGTGAGGAGACATATTACACTGCAGGGGCTGGGGATGATTTCTATATGTGAGGACACATATTACACTGCAGGGGCTGGGGATGATTTCTATATGTGAGGAGACATATTACACTGCAGAGGCTGGGGATGATTTCTATATGTGAGGAGACATATTACACTGCAGAGGCTGGGGATGATTTCTATATGTGAGGAGACATATTACACTGCAGGGGCTGGGGATGATTTCTATATGTGAGGAGACAAATGTGAGGAGCTGTGTACGTCCTCATTCTCTCCCTCACACTTCTCCTGGCTTACAGCACGGCACCCACGTGACCAGGCTCAAGTAGGAGTACTGTGATTGGTTCAATGTGTGAGTGCTGTGATTGGTTCAATGTGTGAGTGCTATGATTGGTGAACACTCACATATTGAGAACTATGAGGAAAGGAATGAGGAGCTGACCACAGGCTGTAGAAGAAGTGTAGGTGGAGATGCTGGATTATGCAGCGCTTCCTGTCTAGAGAGAAATCACTGAAAAAGGTACTTTCTGTTCCAGATGGGTTATGTGAGTATATTACAAAGTTATATAACTTTTTAAACTGTTGCTAACTGTATAGAATTTTTCACCATTGGACTACTCCTTTAATAATGAAATATTAAAAGCCTGTCGCGTTTTCCACTGACAACACTCATGACCTATCAGTCAGACTGCTGCTCCATTTTAACAGGGACATGGGAACCATATTGCTGTGATCAGTGACATCTAAGATCTTGTGCACATTAGCTTTGAAGCTCCATTCAAGGAGCTGCTCTTGCTAAATCCATCAAAATGTCTTTGGCTAAATTTCCACTTGGTCTTTTTTCTGGCAGTTTTTGAAATACTGCCACTGAAGTTTTTGAGCCAAAGCCAGAGGTGTATTCAAAAGGAATGGGAAATAGAAACAAAGGACTTACACTTCACCTCCCTTATGGATCCACTTCTGACTTTGGCTCAAAAACTGCAGTGGCAGATATCCAAAAACTGCCAGAGAAAAAAACAACTTAGCCTTTCACAGGTCAACCCCTTTAAGTCATCATCAAATGTAAACTCTTGTCTCTCAGTGTATTTTGTTTAATACTTATGACATCAATATAACACCATTATTTCAAAAATCCAAAATTCCTTAATATTATCTGTAGTTACCTGACTCGCACTCAGCTCTAGTGGTATTGAGGTCAGCATTGACATCCACAAAATGGCAAATTGAAAAAAGTCTGCACCCTCTGTAGCAGGCGCCAAGGATATCATCCTGTTGGAAAACAAAGGCAGCATTAACATTTGTACTGATTTATCTGAAGTTTATGTAGCCTGTTACAATGGAACAAACTACACGATTACATAGTACTGTAAAAGAAACATATTTGACATATCCACAGAGAATCTCTCCAAGGCAGAAATAGGATGACTTTAAATTTGAACTTCAAAAAAATCTGTTATACTAAAAGTCCTAGATGTCCTAAATTAGTTCAGTGTCCAGCTCGGCTATTGGCCTGTTAATAAAATCCCAGCATGCTATGCTGATGAAAGTAATTGAGAATGTGGAGAGGATGGAACACAGCACTGCCAGCACTCTTTGTCATAAACGTCCTTTGTTCCTATCAGATAGTACCTGATTCCATGCCCAGTTTTGTCCCTGGTTATCCTCTAACATGCAAGTGTGGAATGGAGCAGAAAATGGCTGGCAGATACTAAGATTCCCAATGTAGCAGAACTCAAAACTTCACTTATTTAATAGACACAGTCACAATGAAGCATAATGTCTGAGTTTTAAAGAAATATGAGTGGCACCACCTCTCAATGAAAATAGCAAAAGTCCAGACAATTAAAGGCGTACTCCACTGGAAAACATTTTTTTTTAATCAACAGGTGCCACAAAGTTAAACAGATTTGTAAATTACTTCTATTAAAAAAAATCTTAATCCTTACAGTACTTATCAGCTGCTGTTAGGATCCACAGGAAATTCTTTTCTTTTTGAATTTGCTTTCTGCCTGACCACAGTGCTCTCTGCTGACACCTCTGTCGATTTTAGGAACTGTTCAGAGCAGGATAATCTGTTTAACTTTCTGGCACCAGTTTATTAATATTTTTTTTCCAGTAGAGTACCCCTTTAATTACAATCCCTCAGGAAATGTACCTCTGATAAACATAATGTGAATTAAAGTAGAGAAAACAGTCATGGTCGCACATCCACAAATTGTATTTGATTGTATTTGATCTAATTGCTTCTCAGCATAAATTCAAAAACTAACAGGTTGTTAGTATGCATTTTGATCAAAAAGTACAAGCCCACTCACCACGTCAAGGCCACCTATTTAGAGTGGGTCCCTAACGTCCCTAGCATAAAATGGCGTAGCACTGGGCAGCAACCACCACCACTACACCAGTGCCCACAGGGGGAACGACCCACTGGCAGAGCAGCCCCAATGCCACTCAGACCAGTCCCTGGGCCCCACCTCCCCATAGACACGGTGCTACGTCAGCAATGGATGCCGCACAGCACCACACCAGTGTGAACAAGGTGCAAAAGCTAACTTACCATGTGCTCCCAGTCAGACTGGGAGGCTACCAGAAAAGAATGGGCCCTGAGCAGATTCCTGCTCCTTTATATAGGGTTGGGCTGAGGGGGTGGGGCAGAGTGAAGACCAAGTAAACCCCCCCCCCCCCCCAAAAAAAGGGGGATAGAATACAGAAATACCGAAATACACTCTATACTGGTGGTCTTCAACCTGCGGACCTCCAGATGTTGCAAACCTAGAACTCCCAGCATGCTGAGAGTTGTAGTTCAGGCAACATCTGTAGGTCCGCAGGTTGAAGACCACTGCTCTATACTGTACGCTTTGCCCGGGCTGCAAAAGGTAAACAAAATAAACTTAAACTCACCTTCCCCGACGGTCCAGACCTGCTTCCAAGGGAACGGCAACGTCGGACAGCCGTCAGCCTATGACCATCCGCCACGGCCGGTGATAGGTTGAGCCCACTGTCATGTAAGGAGCCGGCTGGCTTCTTACATGACAGTGGGCTCAGCCTATCACCGGCCGAGGTGGAACATCGCTGCGGCCGGTGATAGGCTGACAGCTGTCCAACGTTCCCGTCCCCAGCATAAGGCCGACGTCGGAACATGCATTAAAGTTTATTATGTTTATATTTTGCAGCGTATAGTAGAGTGTCAGTGCCGGTGGCCCGCAACAAACAGGAGGACAAGGAGGGCAGCGCTTGCGGGTGATATGTGAGTATTTACCCCGATGGTGACAGGGCTGGGCTGATAATTAATTGGGGGGGGGGCGGGAAATACTGTTATATATCGTGAAACCGCCATAAGTTACAAAAATAGCGTGATACACATATCTGGTCATCCTGCCCAGCCCTAGGATAGAAGACACGATGTGAATTCAAGTAGAGAAAACAGACATGGTCACACATCCACAAATTGTATTTTGAATTAACTGCTTCTCAGTATAAATTCAAAAACTAACAGGTTTTTAGTATACATTTTTTTACGCTAGGGACATTGGGGATCTACTCTAAAAGGTGGCCTTGACGTGGCGAGTGGGCTTGTACTTTTTGATCAAAATGTATACTAACAACCTGTTAGTTTTTGAATTTATACTGAGAAGCAAGTAGATCAAAATACAACTTAGGCTGAGGAAGACAAGGCAGGCACCAAAGCTGGGATGTCAGGGGTTAAAGACACGGTGTGGAGCGTGGAACAGCGCAGAGGTGATGGATGCGTGTACTTCAGGGGGTTCTAATCAGAAGTTCAGACCTTGTAAATGCAGTATGCAAGTAGAAAAAAAGTTGATTACACTCACCCACTAGTGAAGTTAAAACGTCTTCTTTATTGGAACATCGTTAAAACAAGCTGAAGGGAGGGGTAGAGACATGAGCTGACTGACCGGCCGAGGCGAGGCAGCGCTCCTTTCCGGTTCAGCCCGCTTTCTCAAGCCTGCTACCAGTCACACCTGTGCGCCCATATGTGCCTGGCGCGGTGGGTGACGTCACGGTCAGAAGGAAAAGAGGTGAGATGGGCAGGGGAGGAAGGAAAACCATGAGAAGAGAGAGAGAGAAAAAAAGAAGAAGGAAAAAGAAGAAAGGATGGGGGAAGGGAAGAATGGGGGAGTAGAAGGAGGTGAAGCTGGGAACAGGTAGGATAATGTGGGAAGGGAAATACATATGCTTAAAAAATATAAGAAGAGATATTATGCAAGACTACAAGGAACACATTGTTAAACAAGGAAAACATTAAGCTCATTTCTTTCATTCCAGCCGAGCTTTCTTAATGCATTGGTCCGTGCAATCCAGGCTGCTTCGCATTTGCGGAGGGCATTAACCCTGTCGTGTCCTTTTTCTATCTTTTCTAGACCAATGAATTTGAGAGCAGATTGGTCCCCTTTAAGTACACCCGCCGCGCCAGGCACATATGGGCGCACAGGTGTGACTGGTAGCAGGCTTGAGAAAGGAGCGCTGCCTCGCCTCGGCCGGTCAGTCAGCTCACGCTGACCGCATCTCCCTACCCCTCCCTTCAGCTTGTTTTAATGATGTTCCAATAAAGAAGACTTTTTAACTTCACTAGTGGGTGAGTGCAATCAACTTTTTTTCTACTTGCATACTGCATTTACAAGGTCTGAACTTCTGATTAGCACCCCCTGAAGTACACGCATCCATCACCTCTGCGCTGTTCCACGCTCCACACCATGTCTTTAAGCCCTGACATCCCAGCTTTGGTGCCTGCCTTGTCTTTCTCAGCCTAAGTAGTATTGCCATAACCTTTTTCTATGGTTCAGTGCACACTGCTAGTCAGGGGTCATTAACTGTGAAAATGGAGTAAGATATGGAAGCAAGCAATAGCAGAGGTGCAAACGCTAATGCTCTGAATACTGGTAGAGAGAATGCGGAGGAATTTTTTACCCAATGCAATTTTAAAGAAGATTTGCAAGTTATAAGTACAATGACATTAGAATACAAGATACAGCAACTAGCTGAAAAAGAGGTCCGCCTTTTTGGACAGTGAAGTCACTTGATTCATACAGCCAATGCCACAGAGTCCCAAGGGGACTAAGAAACTATAAAGAAGCATCCCAGTTCCAAGATGATAAGGAGTTCCAGGTAGAGTGGGAACAAATTCAATTAAAAGTTCCTTTGAATTATTGCACCTTGTTTTGAGACGCAACAAAACAGAATATGAAAAAACCACCACAGAACTCTGCAAGGCAAAATTGGAGCTTAAAAAACGAATGACTGACGGGCAATATCAGCTATTCACACAAAAATTGGAAAAAAACTTATACCAGTGCAAGCAGATATAAAAGAGAGGAAAAAAGAGAAATTTATACGAGATCGACAAGATTTTGAAAACAATAAAGTTTTTGCTTGGAATAAAGATAAGAAAAAAGCACAAAGAAGGAGGCAAAAAAAGACCTACTAGGAACAGAAATAAATATTTTTGGACAACAGACACGGAGTCAAGTTCAGCTGAAGAACATGTCTCTACCAATGAGAATAATGGCCCTACCGGTGTATCTCAGACCCCTTTAGGCGGAGGACACGCAGAGGGGGAAACAAGAGGAGGAAAAAGCCGGTACAATGCCAAGCGAAAGCAAGTAACGTGGAACAAGTAAATAGTGAAACCAACAATTTTTCGGTCATAAACTTGAGTGATGTGACACTAAGTGAGGAATGTATCAGCCTCCTCTCTAATGGATTAAATTATTGTATTCCTGAGAAATTTAACCCCATTAATTTTGATGTGGATCTTTTTAAAAATAAATCTTAATAAATACTTTAATACCAAACATTCCACTGCGCAAATCTTCCCTAAAGAAGGAGAGATTCCTTCAGCTATAGGCCCGCTGTTTTTTTTTTTGTGGGCTCCACGTTCTCAAAAGAAGATATAGATACTAGTACAACTTTAGCTACCCTAGAGGATTCTAACCCTAACACATTTTATCATATAGAAGATGACATAGAAATCGGAGATTTCTTAGGTGGCATAAAATCCACCTTCTCACCCCCAGTGCCCGCAGGCAGCAGTCTGGACTTGTTCAATAAAATGGTACAAAAAGATATTAAAGCGCTCATCTGTCCAGAACCCCCCAAAAACTTGTCAGAAAAAGAATTGAAAGCCATGAAATGGTTAAATCAAGAAGTGACCTAATAATAAAAAAAAGCGGATAAGGGGAATAATGTCGTGGTCATGCCAGTGAGTTACTATCTAAAAGAGGCAGAATGGCAGTTATAAGATACCAGAGTATACTTACCTTTACAAGAAAACCCTACATCTAAAATCAAGAACAAACTTCTTAATTTCCTAAGAAAACATGTTTCTTCAGGCATGCTATCTGAAAAACGTGCAGAAAAACTACTCCCTCCTCATCCGAAACCACCGTGGTGGTACTTTCTCCCGAAGACTCATAAGTCTGTGGACTCTCCACCAGGTAGGCCGATAATCGCGGGTATAGGGAGCGTTACTGAGCCACTTTCCCAGTACCTGGATTGGTTGCTCCGCCCCTATTAGTTGAGATGCCGTCATACTTGAAAGACATGCGCTCCTTCCTACAAATGATTGAAAGTCATACCTGGTCATCCGAGATTGCATTTGCTACAATAGATGTAGAGAGTCTCTACACGAGAATACCACAGCCAGCAGGAATTGAGGCAGTCAGTAGGTTCCCTAAAATTGCAGGAAAAACCGAGGAATACATTAATTTAGTTTGTGAAGCTCTCGACCTGGTTCTTGGAAATAACTGTTTCATGTTCGGTAATGACTGGTATGCCCAATGCTCCGGAACTGCAATGGGTACACCGGTAGCATGCAGTTTCGCTAACATCTTTTTAGCTGCCGTAGAACAGGATCTGATCTTTAACAGTAAAAATCTTTTTGCCCTCCATATCTCCACGTACGTGAGGTACATGGATGATATTTTTCTGGGATGGAAGGGCTCAGAAGAGGACTTCTCCGATTTCGTCACCTATCTCAATATGGAAAATAAAGTTAACATGGCGTTCACATCAAAATTCAGCAATATACAAATGGAGTTTTTGGACGTGGAATTAGAAAAAGTGGAAGGCAGAACTCTCACCAAGAGTTAGAAAAAGCATACATCTTCAAATATGCTATTGCATTTTGACAGCTACCACCCTCTCCGTGTGAAAAGAGCCATACTCTATGGCCAGCTACTACGTCTACGCAAAATCAACAATAATGAGAAAGTTTTTGAAGAAAAAGCTGCAGAACTAATAAAACAACTATCCTTGAGAGGGTATCCTGATAAACTCCTTAGAGAAAGCTTAGAAAAAGTTAAAAAAAAAAGTGAAAAGACACGACCTACTCAGAAAAAACCACAAGCATAGAAAGCAAAAAGACCGGTTTGTTTTTTCATTTAATTTTAGTCCTATGGCCGACCACATAAAAAAAAAAAAAAACTATTTACAAATATTGTAGCTGCAGACCCAGAAATAGATCCTGAAGCAAAAATAAAACCCATCATTGCATTTAAACGCAGTAAAACAATAAAAAATGTCCTAGTTTCCAGTACTTTTATACCTCCAGAAACAAATAAGAACAACAACTGGTTAACTGACATACAGCTTATGGGGAATTTTCCTTGTGGAAATTGCCCATATTGCACTCAAACTAAAAAAACTGCATTCCATAGAATAGGAGGCTATGAAGCACATATAAAACAATTCATCTGCTGCAGATCTAAATTCGTTGTGTATGGACTTTATTGCGACTGCGGTCACCACTATATTGGATCAACTATTAGATGCGTTTTTACAAGATACCGTGAACATCTAAGATCTATTAGTACAGGCAAAGGAGCGAGCAGAATGATTGACCACATGAGAACTGTACATAAAGGGGACCAATCTGCTCTAAAATTAATTGGTCTAGAAAAGATAGAAAAAGGACATGACAGAGTTAATGCCCTCCGCAAATGCGAAGCAGCCTGGATTGGACGGACCAATGCATTAGGAAAGCTCGGCTGGAATGAAAGAAATTAGCTTAATGTTTTCCTTGTTTAAAATTTGTTCCTTGTAGTCTTGCATAATATCTCTTCTTATATTTTTTTAGCATATGTATTTCCCTTCCCACATTATCCTATCTGTTCCCAGCTTCACCTCCTTCTACTCCCCCATTCTTCCCTCCCCCATCCCTTCTTCTTTTTCCTTCTTTTTTTTCCTCCTCTCTCTTCTCCCGGTTTTCCTTCCTCCCCTGCCCATCTCACCTCTTTTCCTTCTGACCGTGACGTCACCCACCGCGCCAGGCACATATGGGAGCACAGGTGTGACTGGTAGCTGGCTTGAGAAAGCGGGCTGAACCGCTAAAGGAGTGCTGCCTCGCCTCGGCCGGTCAGTCAGCTCACGCTGACCGCATCTCTCTACCCCTCCCTTCAGCTTGTTTTAAATGGGCACTGTCACCAACTTTATTTTTTTATATGTTGTAGTACAACATATCTCTAATATACTTTTATTATTTTTTTTTTTCATTAAAAAGGTTTAATTTACATTTAAAAACCGGCCACTGAAAAAGGACTGATTTTGGAGTGGCAATCAGTCCTTTTTCAGTTAGGCTTCACTCGCTCCCTGCCTGTCAATCAGACAGGCGGGAGCGAGCGCATTGGCTCCCCGGCCACTGGCTGGGAGGCCACTGCTCCCGCACATCGCCGCCGCAGCCTCTTTGCCGCCGCTGTCCCTGCACGCCCGCTGCCGGACTCTGCAGTAACTGCAAGTGTAATGAGGGAACGGGGTATGCGAGGCGGGGAGGAGGGAACAGGCTAGTGCCGTATCAGGAGGGGGGGGGCAACGGGCTAGCAAAAAAAAAAAACAAATAGGATGGTGGGAGCTACCCTTTAACGATGTTCCAATAAAGACATTTTAACTTCACTAGTGGGCGAGTGCAATCAACTTTTTTTCTACTTGCATACTAGATCAAAATACAAATTGCGGATGTGCGACCATGTATGTTTTCTCTACTTGAATTCTGATAAACATAAGGTGTGCTGGCTGGTAAGTCCGCGACATAATACAGTAAGTAAGAAATGAAGAAAGCCACACTCACCCTTCAGTTTATGTTCATATGTGAAAGGATCTTTTATTTCATGTGAAATCCTTGGGAAAAAGGCAGAACATGGATGTGGCCAGAGGCTGAATCGGCAAAGTTTCACATGAATGTGCTTTCTAAAGCTGAACACAGCTATGGGGAAGGGGAGGGAATTTAAAACACCCCAGGCTGCTGATGTAATCATATGCAAATCACATTAACAAATTCAAATGGCCTATATCAAATAGTAAAAAGGAAACATAACAATAGAATAGTGCAATGAAATCAGAAGAAAGAAAAGAAACTGTTAGTATATATAAAAACCCATTCCTCCAGTGCACTGGTGCGCAAGATCCATTTACCTTAGCAACGAAGCAAAGTCTTGTGCTTGTCAACTCTTAGGACCTCTGTTTCATGAATGGGGGGGGGGGGGGGAAACCACTCTCCCTGCCTACTTGCCCATCCTCCGTAAACGATGGATCGGCAACTGGGCGCCGGTCACTTCCTGCGCTAAAGTGCATGGGTTTACGAGTAAAACAAAACGAATCAATTGTATATGTCGGGCAATAAGTCAGGAACATAACGGAACCAACAAACAGATATATGAATACAAACAAGGCAGGATAAAGCATACTAACAAACAGTTCAGAAACCGGAATCGAGATTAACGGCAGATATGATAATATGAACAAAACTAGATTTGGGGATAAGTTTACAGCAGACAAAACCAGGCAATGCAGTGGATGAACACTAAACGGGTCAGGAAATCAAGAGCACTGTTCACACTGGACTCAGAACAAGGAACACACTAGACACCCCACTCCAAGCATGGAGGGACATCAATACTAAAGCCAAATATGCTCTTAGCCAGCGGGCACTCTCCACCGAGTGATCAGGATACTGGCCTAGGAGGAAACAAAAATCCTAAATACAAGAAAAACGGGTACAGACAAAAGACTCACTTACTCCTAGATAGACGTATTAGCCCAAGGCTCAGAACAGTATTCTATCCTTGGAGTTGCAGGATCAAACAAGGTCAAAGCAGGACTAACAAAACGCACAGTGTGAATACAGACTAAGGCAACACAAAGCAAATGCAGAAAAACAGACATTACACTCTGTATTGCCTGAATGAGCTGTCCTCATATGTTCAATGAAGCGCACACAACCAGTTCCTGTATGAACAGATCTCAAATGTTCCCGGAATCTGATTTTTAGTGGTCTGATAGTTAAAACCCTATTTAATACCTATTTAAAACCCTCCGCAATTACAGTAATCCCTTCTTGAAAGAAATTGTCTCGTATTACCGATATGTGGATGACATATTGATTGTATGGAATGGGACATCAGAGGCCTTCGATCTATTCACACACTATATTAGAAATAATGACATGAATATAAAATTCCCCCAAAAATGTTGTGATAGAGAAATGGAGTTTCTTGATGTGCAGCTATTAATACAGGAATATGATCTCGTCACAAAAGGTTTTTGTAAACTTACAGCTTCCAATTATTTACTGCATTTTGACAGCTAGCTTTAAACCTGACCACGTAAAATGGGCCCTCCTATATAGCCAGTTCCTATGTCTAAGAAAAATCGACTTTGAAGAACAATCTAAGGACATGTACAACAGATTTCTCCTGCGAGATTTCCCTGCTAAAGAACTTTGCGTGGCGGTAGAGCCATATCCAGGACCGATTTACTTACCAAAAAAAAAAAAGACTAAAACAATTGTAATTTTAATATAATAATCCAGCCAATACAGTAAAACAAGCGATCTGGGATAGCTGGTTCATAGTAGAAAATGATCCCTTCTCAAAAGATATGGCAGTAAAAAAAAAAAACATAGTCTCATTTCGCCGCAGTAAAAGTATCAATAATCTGTTAGTTCGGAGTACACTCCCAGCTAATTCTGAACAAAAAGACCGCCTGTTAAATACCTCCCCTGTAGGGAACCGTAAATATGGGCACTGTTCACACTGCAAATATTTTTTCCTGGAAAATCTTTACTACTGGGAGGAGTAACAATTAAGATACAAGATTTTATATGCTGTAGAACAAATTATGTAGTGTAAGCGTTTCTTTGTAATTGGGAAGGTTTTACATAGTATCAACTATCAGACCACTAAAATTCAGATTCCGAAAACATTTGAGATCTGTTCACACAGGAACTGGTTGTGTGCAAATCATTGAACATATGAGGACAGCTCATGCAGGCAATACAGAGGTCCTAAGAGTTGCAGGCATTCAAAAAATTCTACAGAACTCACCAGGAATTGACAAGACTTTGCTTCGCTGCTAGGTTAAATGTATCTTGCGCACCAGAGTGCTGAAGGGACGTGGTCTCAATGATAGGTATGATCAAAGTGTTTTTATTTTATATTATTTTTTTTATATATAAAAACTAACAGTTTCGCTTCTGTCTCCTGTTTTCATTGCACTATTCTATTGTTTTTCTATTTTTCCTTTTCACTATTTGATATAGGCCATATGACTTTTGTTAATGTGATTTGCATATTACATCAGCAGCGTGGGGTGTTTTAAATTCCCTCCCCTCCACCACTGCTGTGTTCAGGATGAGAAAGGTTAAACGTTGCTGATTCCTCCTCTGGCCACATCCATATTCTGCCTTTTTCCCAAGGATTTGACATGAAATAAAGGATCCTTTCACATATGAACATAAACTGAAGGGTGAGTGCGGCTTTCTTAATTTCTTACTGTACAATGAAGCATAATGGTTGCATCAGTAAACAAATTCCAAGCACAACCATATGGCTGCAGTCTGTCAATATGAGGACACATTACTTGAGATGCTTCCACAGCAAAATAACAGTGTGCAGAAGCTTAAATTGACACTGTCATTTAAATAAACTTTAGATATGTCATAGAGGCACAAAGTTTTGATCAGTTGGGGTCAGACCATGACCAATCACTAAATAGAGCTGGGAAAAGTGCACGCTAGGCATGTTCTCTCCCAGCTCTGTACTATGTGACCATTTCAGTCCTGTAGACATTAGGGAGATTTATCAAAACCTGTGCAGAGGAAGAGTGGTACAGTTGCCCATAGCAACCAATCAGATTGCTTCTTTCATTATTCAGAGGCCTTTTTAAAAGTTAAAGTTGTGATCTGATTGTTTTCTATGGGTAACTTCACCAGCCTTCCTCTACACAGGTTTTGATAAATTTCCCCCATAGAGTGGGAAGAAAAGTGCTCAGTGTCACGTACCAGCAGGACTGGTAGTGGATCCTCTGAACCAGAGAGGCGATGACGCGGGTTGTACCAGAGGACCGGTTACTGGTTTTCACCAGAGCCCGCCACAAGGCGGGATGGACTTGTTGCGGTGGTAACCACCAGGTCATATCCTCCAGTAGCAACTCGACCTCTCTGGTGACTGATATGGCGTGGTACACAGGAAGCAGGCAAGAGCGTAGTCGGACGTAGCAGAGGTCAGAGCAGGCAGCAAGGATTCAAAGGCTAGTATACGGTAGCAATGGGTACGGCAACTGGCAAGGCAATAATCACTGTAGGGAACGCTTTCTCAGAGGCACAAGGCACAAAGATCCGGCAGGGGCAGGAAGGGGCAGGTGCCTTTTATTGGGAAATCACAATAGGAGGTGTGGAACCAGCGCACCAATAACCGGTGCGCTGGCCCTTTAAATTTACTGAAGCCGGTGCGCGCGCGCCCTAGAGAGCGGGGCGGACCAAGGAGCGCCACGCGGGGAGCAGGTGAGATGAACGGGGACGCGGCGCGTGAGAGGGGACCAGCCCCCACACTAGCCGCGTCCCTGCCACAGTGCGTTTGACCAGGAGACGCCGGGACCCCAGCACGGAGGACACAGGCAGCGGGCGCTCCGGTCCGGAGGTGGAGACCGGAGCGCTCGCTGTGACACTCAGCCATGCACTTCTTTCCCACTTGTTCTAGAAAGTGGTCAGGATGTGATCACTTAGAGGTATCTGTCACAAGCGACGCTCCGGCCAGACATTCCAGCCGTGAGCGCATCTTCCCCTCTGTCCCGACCCCCAGCGGGGCTGGGATTCGCGGGAAGCGCCCGCATGCGAGTCCCAGCCCGTCACTCACCTCCGTCCCCGGCCTCTGTCCTTCAGCTCCGTCGCGCGCGCCAGAGCTGTGAAAGGGCCAGTGCGCCTGTAATTAGTAATTGCACCTGCACCTTTTTTTCATAAGTTCTTGCTCCTCCTTAGCCCCCCTGCCAGAAAGCACTTCTAGTTATTTCCTTGCTGTGTACCAGACCTCTGTATTCCGTGACCCGACCGTGTTTCTAGCCGCCAGCCTATTGACCTTCTGCTACCCTACTGACTACGCTCCTGTGCCGCCTGCCCTGACCTCTAGCCTGCCCGACTACTTCTTGCCTATTCCTTTGATACCCGGCTTCACCTCAGCCGCCTGTGTGGTCAAGGTATTACGAGTCATATACTCCCTGGGTACCTGCCGTCTGCGGTGAGTCTTACAGTAAGATCCAGCCATGGATCCCGCTGAGGTACCCCTGCCTGAAGATTCGGATCTCTCCTCCGAAGTGGTCCACCAGTAGCAGCTATTAAATCAACTGTCCGCCATGGCGCAGTTACTTCTGTCTCTACCGGTTCCTGCAGTTCCTTCAGCTTCAAAGCTTCGTCTTCCCCTTCCCACGAAGTTTGACAGAGATTCTAAGCAATGTAGAGGCTTTGTGATGCAGTGCTCCTTGCACCTGGAGCTCATGGCGGATCAGTTTCCTACGGAGCGTGCTATGGTGGCCTTTGTGATCAGTCTCTTGTCTGGGAAGGCCCTGGCCTGGGCTACTCCGCTCTGGGATTGTAGCGATCCAATTACCTTCAACCCCACGGCTTTCCTGGCTGAATTCTGCAGCGTTTTTGAAGAACCCACATGTGTTTACTCTGCCGAATGGATGAATGGAAAGCGGCTTTCAACACCTGCGATGGACATTTTGAGTACCTAGTGATGCCTTTTGGCCTTTGCAATGATCCAGCTGTTTTCCAAGAATTCGTCAATGATATAGACCTTCTCTATACCTGTGTAGTCGTTTATCTGGATGACATTCTGATTTATTCTTCCAACTTGGAAGAGCATCGCACTCATGTCCGTCTGGTCCTATGATGCCTACGGAGGAATCATCTCTATGCCAAACTGGAGAAATGCCTTTTTGAAAAATCCAGTTTTCCTTTTCTAGGATACATTGTCTCTCATGAAGGACTACAAATGGATCCAATAAAATTGTCTGCGGTTTTGGATTGGCCTCGCTCTACCGGTCTGCGGGCTATTCAACGTTTCCTGGGATTTGCAAACTACTACCGCCAGTTCATCCCACATTTTTCTTCTGTGGTTGCTCCCATCGTAGCTCTCACCAAGAAGGGCGCTAACCCGAAGTTGTGGTCCCCTGAGGCAGAGGAAGCTTTCTCCAGCTTAAAGTCTGCTTTTGCTTCAGTTCCCGTGCTATCAAGACTGGATCCGGGAAAACCTTTTGCCTTGGACGTTAATGCTTCCTCCATCGGAGCAGGCGCCATTATTACCCAGAAAAGTGCCAAGGGTAAAACTGTGACCTGTGGGTTCTTTTCTAAAACCTTCTCGCCTTCGGAGAGAAACTACTCCATCGGAGATAGTGAACTGCTTGCTATAAAGCTCGCCTTAGGAGTGGCGACACCTGTTGGAAGGATCATCTCAACCCATCAGTAATTATTCTGACCACAAGAACCTCCTGTACCTTCAGTCAGCCCAATGGTTGAACCCTCGTCAGGCAAGATGGTCGTTGTTCTTCTCCCGGTTAAATTTTTTAAGTAATTTCTGTCCAGCTAATAAGAATATCATTTCATTCCTCTTCCCGGACTCCTATCTGCTCCAAAACTGGCCAAGCACTTCTTACTTCATATCTCCCGTCTTCATGGTCTTCCAGAAAATATAGTCTCGGACCGCGTAGTGCAGTTTGTGTCCAAATTCTGGTGAGCCCTCCGTTCCTGTCTTGGCATCTGTTTGGATTTCTCCTCTGTCTACCACCCCCAGTCCAATGGTCAGGTGGAAAGGATAAATCAAATTTTGGAGACTTATTTACGCCATTTTGTGTCTGCCCATCAGGACGACTGGGTAGATTTTCTTCCCTGGGCCGAATTTTCCTACAATCAGAAAGAGTCCACAAAGACATCTCCATTTTTTATTGTTTTTGGTCATCATCCCTGGTCTCCTCTTCCACTCCCAGTCTCTTCCAGTCTCCCTGCTGTAGATGAACTTGTCAGAGATTTCTCCTCCATTTGGCGACAGACTCGGCAATCTTTATCTCTTGCATCCTCCCAAATGAAGACTCAGGCAGACAAAAAAAGAAGATCTCCTCCATCCTTCTCTCCTGGTGATAAAGTTTGGTTATCTTCTAAATTCATCCGGTTTAAAATCCCAAGTTACAAACTTGGTCCTCGTTTCCTTGGTCCATTCGAGGAATTACAAAAAAATCCATCCAGTTTCATACAAACTCCGATTGCCGCCTTCTTTACACATTCTTAACTCCTTTCATGTTTCTCTCCTCAAACCTCTGGTTGTCAACCGTTATTTTCAAAGAAGAAATTCTGCTCCAACTCCTGTCTCCAGTTCCTCTGATATTTTTCAAGTTAAAGAAATCCTGGCCTCTAAAATTGTACGTGGCAAAAATATTTTTTTGGTTGACTGGAGGGGTTTTGGTCCTGAGTCCTGAAGAGAGGTCCTGGGAGCCCACAAGAAGAGGGGGAGACCTAAGGGGGGGTACTGTCACAAGCAGCGCTCTGGCCGGACATGCCGGCTGTGAGCGCATCTTCCTCCGTGTCCCGGCCCCCGGCGGGGCTGGGATTCGCATTGCGGGACGCGCCCGCATGCGAGTCCCAGCCCGTAACTCACCTCTGTCCCCGGCCCCTGTCCCTCAGCTTCCCCCGCCTTCTAGCTCGGGCGCCGGAGCTGTGAAATTTAAAGGGCCAGTGCGCCCGTAATTAGTAATTGCACCTGCACCTTTTTTATAAGTTCTTGCTCCTCCTTAGCACCCCTGCCGGATCTTTGTTTGCCCTGCGCCTTAGAGAAAGCATTTCTAGTTATTTCCTTGCCGTGTACCAGACCTTTGTATTCCGTGACCTGACCGCGTTTCTAGCCGACAGCCTATTGACCTTCTGCTACCCTACTGACTACATTCCTGTGCCTCCTGCACTGACCTCTAGCCTGCCCGACTATGTCTTGCCTATTCCTTTGGTACCACGCTTCACCTCAGCCGCCTGTGTAGTCGAGTCATGCCAAGGGTAGCGACCTGGGTGTCGCCTGCCGCAGCAAGTCCAACACGCAGCGGGCTCTGGTGAAAACCAGCGGCACCTTAGACTCTGCTCCCTGGCACGGCCTGCGTCATCTGCCACACAGGTCCAGCGGATCTTGTACTTCATCTGCTCCAGACTACCAAGGTATTACGGGTCATCTACTCCCTGCGTACCTGCCGTCTGCGGTGAGTCTTACAGTATCTAGGACATGTTAAAAAAATTTAAGTGACTGGTACACTTTAATGGTTCTCACAAGGTACACATGTTACACATGCAGATGGTTGCAGTAACTCACAGCCTCTGTCTTGCTCTGCTGCCTCTCATACATGTTGTTAAACATGTGGCTTAACTCAACCCTCTCTGTTTACTGTCCATTCACCACAGTACTAACTAAGTGTGACCCTCAAGCAGTCCAAAAAACTTTTAGCCCAATGTTCAGCGGTAGACCTGGTTCAGATTACGCTCCTGTCTTTGAAACACACACAATGCCCAACTTGCAGTCATCTGAAAAGTCCTCACAAACACATCATAAGAGATATCAGCAACTCAGTAGACTCCCAGCACAGCAGCACATTAGGTCAGCAGACTTTAGCTTAACAGTCCTTAGTTGCAGTATTACAGAACTATAAGCTTTTATAGTATTTGCATTATAGACGCTGAAGCAGGACTGTTTGTGGCTCCTTGCTTCAAGAGATGGGATAAGAACTATACAGAGAAAAAAAGGAGAGCAGAGCTTCCCATAGTGTAGTATTGTAATGTAAAAGGTGATGCAGGCAATAATTCAATGAATGAGCTGCTCACCTTTAGTTGCTGTGTTTCCCAAGACACAACAACTTATATAGGCATTGAGGTATGTCCATGATGGTGGTGCTGCCTCCCAGTTGTCGGCGTCACGGGTTTCCCAGGCCGATGAATAGAACGATAGCTGGAGGGTATAGGGTAATACCGGGTGTCAGGCGTGATCCACTGCAAGGAGCTTGTTCCGGACGGAATGATTGTGAAAGTTACTTTATTAGCCAAAGTGCACAAACGCGTTTCGAGGTAACAACCTCTTTCTCAATGTGAATATGGCATTACACGAGATGGAAAGGTTACAGGTTTAAAAGCAAAAAAACAACAACGTCAACTCCTGGTGACGTCAGTGGGCAAGAATGCCTGACGTGACAGGTTACATACAGATAGTAAAGGCAAATTTTTTAATAAAACACAATAACATTTATTACAGACGAATGATAATGTACAAATACATATTAAAATTGTGTCAGTTAAAAATGATTCTGTATTTGAAGGCTGCATGTTCAAGGGAATGCTGACGGTGCTTGATGCTGTGGATGATGCGTTACGCAGTGTATGCGCTGGGTTACTGCCGGGTCCTAGGTGTCAGACATGCATGCTTGTAAGTGCATACTAGAAGTCCCAGCATGTCCGTAAGCGCGATGTGTAAGGTTGCGCATTGTATATTGAAGAATCCCTGTGCATTCTCTGCCGTCGGGGTGCACTTAGCAGAGCATGCTGAGAATCACAGCATGCCCGTGGCTATAAGGAGACTGGTAAATGGACTGGAGGAAAGGAGGGAGAGGGGCACAATAGAGCTATTGTAGCTGTCGGTAGAAATTATCAGATGGTCATTTTGTGTGGTGCCGGTCGGGAATGTAATCCAGTGTCAGGCTAATTACTATGAGTGATGGCTGGTACCGATTAGAACACAGTACAAGTAATAGGGCAGGGCGAGAAAATTCCGGAAGGGAATATTACAAAATAAATGGTCCGGTGCCAGGCTAGGTGTTGTAAATGGGTAGTGCACACGGAATACTCCAGTGCCAGACTAGGATGTAGTTTCACAGGGTATGATTCGGTGCCGGGCTGGGTGTGATAGATGTATGGTGCACAGGGGATGATCAAATTCTTGGCTAAATTGATTTAGAAGATAGCTAGTGCCGATTTAGACTCAGAGAGGCTAGTCTAGAATATACTATCAAGATGGTGACTTGCAAAATCCGCATATAGGATGAAGGGTGGTGAATGGTGCTTATCTGGGCATATTGTGGAGTATGCCACTGGCCGATAATATGTTGACAGGTAGGTGGAAATGGTACCTTACAGAAAAATGGAACGATCCTAGATATTAATTTGATAGGAGGGGATGGGGAAGATAAGGTGAATGAGTGTGCATTAGCATGTTGATAAAATATTCTGGTTCAAACCAGAGTAAGGGCATAATCATATGTTCCAAAGTACAGTTGTGCAGAATATTTTATTCCGCTAGAACATTTTATGGGTAATGTTACGTCCCTGAGTTTTCCAGGCTTGTAATTAAGAACCAATGTCAGGATGATATAATGCGGTTGTGTAGAGGGTGTGGATAATGTTATGTAGTGAGGTTAGATTCCAGGATACAATTGTATAAGGATGCAGATGATGTTATTTGTTGAGGTCAGATTCCTTTATTATCCAGGCAGAGGGGATAATAAAGAGGGCTAGAGGGCTTAAAGTGTTCGATTTGAAGATCCAATAATTTTCCCTCTTCTTGAGTCTTGTGAATCTATCTTCTGCATCTTCAGAGATCTGTTCAATTGCAGTTATTTGAAAGTCCTTGAACTCACTATTATGGGAAATAGTGGCATGGTGAGATACACTGTGTTTTGGAAAATTATAAAGGATGTTGAATCTATGTTTGTTCATCTGACTCCTGAGTGTCTGAATAGTTCGCCCTATATACTGGAGTCCACATATGCATTCCAATAAATAGATAACGTGGGTAGAGGAGCAATCCATCCTAGTTTCAATAGTAAAAGTTTCTCCGGTTGTTCGGCTTTTTACAGTAGTGACCCCATTTGTGATACTCTGGCATAATTTACATGCTTTTAAATTACATTTAAAGCAGCCTGATGTTTTTTTAATCCCCATGTTGATGCTTCTTTTTTCTTTTAAAGAACTGGGGGCTAGGGTGTTCTTGATGGTAGTGGCTCTCCTGTAGGTGATCCTGGGATTCTTTGGGATGTTGTCTCTCAGAAAGGGATCGTGGAGAAGGATGTTCCAGTGTTTTGTCATAATGTTGCAAACCATATGGTGTGATGCCGTGTACCTTGTAATAAAGTTTAACTGGTACTGATCTTGTTTTGGGGTCTGATTGTAGACCCTGATTCTAGGGGAGGCAGTGCTCTATTTATTCTTCCTTGTTGTGAGTTCAGTGTTTCTCTTTATATTTAGGGCTTTCTGATATGCCGCTTTGATGATTTTGCTTGGGTAGCCTTTATCTTTCAGACGTGTTTTTATAATTTTACTCTGTTTGATGTAATCGCTGATCTTTAAACAGTTTCTTTGCACTCTGAAAAACTGCCCAAATGGAATATCAAGTTTCCACTTTTTGTAGTGATTACCAGTGAAATCAAGAATACTGTTACAGTCTATTTCTTTAAAAAAAGGAGTTGTGATGATGTTTCTGCCCTCTGAGGACAATTCCAGATCAAGGTGTTCAATTCTGGTTGCCTTGCACTTTAGATTCCATGTGTTATTATTTAGGTTTTGAGTAAAATCTTGGAATGCTTCTTCAGAACCACTCCAAATGAATAATAAGTTGTCTATGTACCGTTTCTACATGACGATATTTTGTTGCCACAGGTGATTGGTGTAGATGAAGTGGTCTTCAAAGTGCCCATATATAAGTTTGCAAATCATGGCGCAAAGTATGTCCCCATGGCGGTCCCCGTTATTTGTAGGTATAGGGCAGAGTTAAATTTGAAATAATTGCGGTGCAATATAAAGTTGATACTGTCCAGGACAAACATTTTTTTGCGCAGTAGGCATGTGAGGGTATGTATCCAAAACATTCTTGATTACGTTTAGGCCTAACTGATGTGGAATGTTGGAGTACAGGGCAGAGACATCAAGGGTGGGCCATTTATAGCCTGGTCTCCATTCTTCTTTACCAAGGATATTAATTAGTGATGGTGTGTCTTTTAGGTGAGATGGAAGTTTGATTACATATTTTTGTAACAGAATGTTGACGTACTGTGATAAATTGCTTGTTATGGATTGAATGCCAGATATTATTGATTGGCCTAGGAGGGGTTCTTCTGATCTTTGTGAATTTTCGGTAAGTGATTAAAAAAAATAGCCGTTCTAGGGTTCTCAACTTTAAGGTACTCCTTTTCTTTCTTTGTAAGGATACCACCAGCAAAGGCTGCATCAATCATTTTGTAGCATGCTTCTGTATATTGTTTCGTGGAGTCTTCTTGTAGACGAATATAGTAGTCTGTGTCCATGATGATACGTAGGGCTTCAGCCATATATGTATCTCGGTCTTGAATGACGATGCCACCTCCCTTGTCAGCACTTCTTATTATAATATCAGTGTTGTTGGCTAGAGTGGTTAAGGCTTTAGTTTGTTCTTTGGACATATTTGATTTAGGTTTAGTAGGGCTGCCTTTATTCCTGAATTCTTCTGTAACCAAACTGTAAAATGTTTCAATATATTGGCCTTTGTGGTGTGTTGGAAAGAAAGTGGATGGCGGTTTTAAATGGGTCAGGATAGGTGGAAGTCCGCTGGCAGGGTCCACTTGTGGGACTGCTTTGTTCTGGTGTTTATTCATGGCAAAGTGCCGGGTTAAGGTAAGTTTGCGTACATGTTTAGATCAATGAATAATTCAAATTAGTTGATAGAGTCTGTCAGACAGAACTATATTCCTTTTTGGAGGGCCTCTCTCAGATTGGGAGAGCATGTGTGTGAATAAATTGAAGATCTTCAAAAAATTGTTTGTTCTTCTTGGTTTGTGGTTTTGGTATTTGTCCTTCTGTTCCTCCTTCCTCTCCACCCTCTTTTTGTTGGTCTTTTTCTGGATGTTTCCTCTTCTGTCTTGCCGGACTGTAATACTGCATGATGAGTGTGTTCTGAGGGTTCACCTTGATGTGATACCTAGGTGTTGGCGTGAGAGCTTGAGGTAACCCTAAAAAATCCTGTGACTGTCTGTGATTGGATGTACAGACATAGTTTTGTGGTGTTGTCGTAGTGGATTCCTGGGTGTTGTCCACGCCTATTGGAGTGAGTTCATTTCTGGGTGTATCATAGACTGTAATGGTTGATATGTTGAATGGGGTCATGGGTGGTGACCTCTGCTCAAGGCCTTCTACTACTGTGGTGGTCTCCTGGAGTGTGTTGTGTTCCAATATCGGAGTTGTGCCAGGAAATACGGTTGACATTAGTGATAATGAGGTGCACTCCCGGGCCTGTTGTAGTAGGGTCTCCAGGTCTTGGTCTAGTTGCTCCATATTAGTTGTTAAGGAGGTGGTGCCCAGGGGGTTTGTACATTCTTCATGGGTTATAGATGTTCCTTGTGTGGTGTCAGACAACCTCTTTAACAGAAGTGGATATTCCATTAGACCACTGTCAATGGTCTGGTTGTGGGTGAAGGTGGTCGGATTTTCCAAAGTATCGGAGTATTTATTTTATTGATTTTGGTGTGAATGTCTGGTTGCCGTGTCCTTCACACTGGTGGGTTTTTCGATTTATGGAAACAGCTATTGGTTAAGTTCCTAGGGTTATTGTAAATAATCATTGGTGGTCTTGTTGCGGCTGCTGGACTTCTGCTGGGTGTGTGTTTCTTTTGAAGGGCTCCTTGGGGGGGGCGTGGGTTCAGTGCATCATAGTCTGATCTTTCGTTGTTATCTTCTATTCCTTCTTTTTGCCAGTATTTGATGTTGTTGGTTTCATAGTCTGATTTGTCTCTGCTCAGTTTATAGGATTACTTCTTTTGGATTTGGTATTCACAAATGGGGATTTGGTATCTGAAGTTATTGTAGGCAAAAGCTTGGGATCTAGTGATCACCAGTCAGTGTGGTTTAATATAAGAACAGTGAAGGAGTCACACCACACAAAAAACAAAAAAGTTTTAGATTTTAGAAAAACAGACTTTTAAAAAATCCCTATCAGACTGGAACTGATTACATGGAGTCCAGGAGAAATTGGACTACTTAAAAGATGCATTATTGAAGGCAACAGAAAACTACATTAGACTTGACAGTAAAAGCAGGAAAAGGAAGAGACCACTGTGGTACTCAGCAGACGTGGCCAAAATCATAAAAAAACAAAAAGCTAGCATTTAGTAATTATAAAACAACTCAGAGCAATGAAGATAGGGAAATATACAAGACTAGGCAGAAAGAGGCAAGTTATAAGAACTTCTAAAGCGCAGGCAGAAGAAAAACTAGCTCAGTCTGTGAAAAAAGGGGACAAGAAATTAAAAGAAATTAAAGGAAATTAAAACAAGGAATAACTAAATTAAAAACAAAGGAAGGAAGGTATGTAGAAGAGAATAAAGGGCTAGCCGACTGCCTTAATGAATACTTCTATTCAGTTTTTACATAAGAAAAAGAAGGAAAAGGATGTCCATTAGTGAGGAAGACTAATGAATTGTTTGATGCTTGTGCCTTTACAGAGGAAGAGGTTCTACGTTTGCTATCTAAAGTGAAGACAAATAAGTCACAGGGGCCTGATGGGATACACCCAAAATTATTAAAAGAGCTTAGTGGTGAGCTAGCAAAACCGTTAACAGATTTATTTAACCAATCAATGGTAAAAGGAGTCATCCCGGAAGATTGGAAATTAGCAAATGTTGTGCCCTGTTACGCCGAGCGCTCCGGGTCCCCGCTCCTCCCCGGAGCGCTCGCAACATCCTCGCAATCGCAGCGCCCCGGTCAGACCTGCTGACCAGGTGCGCTGCGATACCTCTCCCAGCCGGGATGCGATTCGCGATGCGGGTGGCGCCCGCTCGCGATGCGCACCCCGGCTCCCGTACCTGACTCGCTCTCCGTCGGTCCTGTCCCGGCGCGCGCGGCCCCGCTCCTTAGGGCGCGCGCGCGCCGGGTCTCTACGATTTAAAGGGCCACTGCGCCGCTGATTGGCGCAGTTGGCTTAATTAGTTCATTCACCTGTGCACTTCCCTATTTAACCTCACTTCCCCTTCCCTTCCTTGCCGGATCTTGTTGCCATCGTGCCAGTGAAAGCGTTTCCCAGTGTGTTCCTAGCCTGTGTTCCAGACCTCCTGCCGTTGCCCCTGACTACGATCCTTGCTGCCTGCCCCGACCTTCTGCTACGTCCGACCTTGCTCTTGTCTACTCCCTTGTACCGCGCCTATCTTCAGCAGTCAGAGAGGTTGAGCCGTTGCTAGTGGATACGACCTGGTTGCTACCGCCGCTGCAAGACCATCCCGCTTTGCGGCGGGCTCTGGTGAAAACCAGTAGCAGCTTAGAACCGGTCCACTAGCACGGTCCACGCCAATCCCTCTCTGGCACAGAGGATCCACCTCCTGCCAGCCGAATCGTGACAGTAGATCCGGCCATGGATCCCGCTGAAGTTCCACTGCCAGTTGTCGCCGACCTCACCACGGTGGTCGCCCAGCAGTCTCAACAGATAGCGCAACAAGGCCACCAGCTGTCTCAACTGACCGTGATGCTACAGCAGCTACTACCACAGCTTCAGCAATCATCTCCTCCGCCAGCTCCTGCACCTCCTCCGCAGCGAGTGGCCGCTTCCGGCCTACGACTTTCCTTGCCGGATAAATTTGATGGGGACTCTAAGTTTTGCCGTGGCTTTCTTTCACAATGTTCCCTGCACTTGGAGATGATGTCGGACCAGTTTCCTACTGAAAGGTCTAAGGTGGCTTTCGTAGTCAGCCTTCTGTCTGGGAAAGCTCTGTCATGGGCCACACCGCTCTGGGACCGCAATGACCCCGTCACTGCCTCTGTACACTCCTTCTTCTCGGAAATTCGAACTGTCTTTGAGGAACCTGCCCGAGCCTCTTCTGCTGAGACTGCCCTGCTGAACCTGGTCCAGGGTAATTCTTCCGTTGGCGAGTACGCCATCCAATTCCGTACTCTTGCTTCCGAATTATCCTGGAATAATGAGGCCCTCTGCGCGACCTTTAAAAAAGGCCTATCCAGCAACATTAAAGATGTTCTGGCCGCACGAGAAATTCCTGCTAACCTGCATGAACTCATTCATCTTGCCACTCGCATTGACATGCGTTTTTCCGAAAGGCGTCAGGAGCTCCGCCAGGATATGGACTTTGTTCGCACGAGGCGTTTTTTCTCCCCGGCTCCTCTCTCCTCTGGTCCTCTGCAATCCGTTCCTGTGCCTCCCGCCATGGAGGCTATGCAAGTTGACCGGTCTCGCTTGACACCTCAAGAGAGGACACGACGCCGCATGGAGAATCTTTGCCTGTACTGTGCCGGTACCGAACACTTCCTGAAGGATTGTCCTATCCGTCCTCCCCGCCTGGAAAGACGTACGCTGACTCCGCACAAAGGTGAGACAGTTCTTGATGTCAACTCTGCTTCTCCACGCCTTACTGTGCCTGTGCGGATATCTGCCTCTACCTTCTCCTTCTCTACTAAGGCCTTCTTGGATTCCGGATCTGCAGGAAATTTTATTTTGGCCTCTCTCATCAACAGGTTCAACATCCCAGTGACCAGTCTCGCCAGACCCCTCTACATCAATTGTGTTAACAATGAAAGATTGGACTGTGCCGTGCGTTACCGCACGGAACCCCTCCTAATGTGCATCGGACCTCATCACGAAAAAATTGAGTTTTTGGTCCTCTCCAATTGCACTTCCGAAATTCTCCTTGGACTACCGTGGCTTCAACGCCATTCCCCAACCCTTGATTGGTCCACAGGAGAGATCAAGAGCTGGGGTACTTCTTGTTTCAAGGACTGTCTTAAACCGGTTCCCAGTACTCCCTGCCGTGACCCTGTGGTTCCCCCTGTAACCGGTCTCCCTAAGGCTTATATGGACTATGCTGACATATTTTGCAAAAAGCAAGCTGAGACTTTACCCCCTCACAGGCCTTTTGACTGTCCTATTGACCTCCTCCCGGGCACTACTCCACCCCGGGGCAGAATTTATCCTCTGTCCGCCCCAGAGACTCTTGCTATGTCTGAATACATCCAGGAAAATTTAAAAAAGGGGTTTATCCGCAAATCCTCCTCTCCTGCCGGAGCTGGATTTTTCTTTGTGTCCAAAAAAGATGGCTCCCTACGTCCTTGCATTGATTACCGCGGACTTAATAAAATCACGGTAAAGAACCGCTACCCCCTACCTCTTATCTCTGAACTCTTTGATCGCCTTCAAGGTGCCCACATCTTTACCAAACTGGACTTAAGAGGTGCATATAATCTCATCCGCATCAGGGAGGGGGACGAATGGAAAACTGCATTTAACACCAGAGATGGACACTTTGAGTATCTGGTCATGCCCTTTGGCCTGTGCAACGCCCCTGCCGTCTTCCAAGACTTTGTTAATGAAATTTTTCGTGATCTCTTATATTCCTGTGTTGTTGTGTATCTGGACGATATTCTGATTTTTTCTGCCAACTTAGAAGAACATCGCCAGCATGTCCGCATGGTTCTTCAGAGACTTCGAGACAATCAACTTTATGCCAAAATGGAGAAATGTCTGTTTGAATGTCAATCTCTTCCTTTCCTAGGATACTTGGTCTCTGGCCAGGGACTACAAATGGACCCAGATAAACTCTCTGCCGTCTTAGATTGGCCACGCCCCTCCGGACTCCGTGCTATCCAACGTTTTTTGGGGTTCGCCAATTATTACAGACAATTCATTCCACATTTTTCCACTATTGTGGCTCCTATCGTGGCTTTAACCAAGAAGAATGCCAATCCTAAGTCCTGGTCTCCCCAAGCGGAAGACGCATTTAAACGGCTCAAGTCTGCCTTTTCTTCTGCTCCCGTGCTCTCCAGACCTGACCCATCTAAACCCTTCCTATTGGAGGTTGATGCCTCCTCAGTGGGAGCTGGAGCGGTCCTTCTACAAAAAAATTCTTCCGGGCATGCTGTTACTTGTGGTTTTTTTTCTAGGACCTTCTCTCCGGCAGAGAGGAACTACTCCATCGGGGATCGAGAACTACTGGCCATTAAATTGGCACTTGAGGAATGGAGGCATCTGCTGGAGGGATCAAAATTTCCAGTTATCATTTTCACCGATCACAAGAATCTCTCCTATCTCCAGTCTGCCCAACGGCTGAATCCTCGCCAGGCCAGGTGGTCGTTGTTCTTTGCCCGTTTTAACTTTGAAATTCATTTTCGCCCTGCCGACAAGAACATTAGGGCCGATGCTCTCTCTCGTTCCTCGGATGCCTCGGAAGTAGAGGTCTCTCCGCAACACATCATTCCTCCTGACTGTCTGATCTCCTCTTCTCCAGCCTCCATCAGGCAAACTCCTCCAGGGAAGACCTTCGTTTCTCCACGCCAGCGTCTCGGGATTCTCAAATGGGGTCACTCCTCCCACCTCGCAGGCCATGCGGGCATCAAAAAGTCCTTGCAACTCATCTCTCGTTTCTATTGGTGGCCGACTCTGGAAACAGATGTTGTTGATTTTGTGCGGGCCTGTACTGTCTGTGCCCGGGATAAGACTCCTCGCCAGAAGCCTGCTGGTCTCCTTCACCCTCTGCCTGTTCCCGAACAGCCTTGGTCTCTGATTGGTATGGACTTTATTACAGACCTACCCCCATCCCGTGGCAACACTGTTGTTTGGGTGGTCGTTGATCGATTTTCCAAGATGGCACATTTTATTCCTCTTCCTGGTCTTCCTTCAGCGCCTCAGTTGGCAAAACAATTTTTTGTACACATTTTTCGTCTTCACGGTTTGCCCACGCAGATTGTCTCGGATAGAGGTGTCCAATTCGTGTCAAAATTCTGGAGGTCTCTCTGTAAACAACTCAAGATTAAATTAAACTTCTCTTCTGCTTATCATCCTCAATCCAATGGGCAAGTAGAAAGAATTAACCAGGTCCTGGGTGACTATTTACGGCATTTTGTTTCCTCCCGCCAGGATGACTGGGCAGATCTTCTACCTTGGGCCGAATTCTCGTACAACTTTAGAGTCTCTGAATCTTCTGCTAAATCCCCATTTTTCGTGGTGTACGGCCGTCACCCTTTTCCCCCCCTCCCTATTCCCTTGTCCTCTGGTTTGCCCGCTGTAGATGAAGTGACTCGTGATCTTTCCACCATATGGAAAGAGACCCAAAATTCTCTTTTACAGGCTTCATCTCGCATGAAAAAGTTTGCCGATAAGAAAAGAAGAGCTCCCCCCATCTTTGCTCCCGGAGACAAGGTATGGCTCTCCGCTAAATATGTCCGCTTTCGTGTCCCCAGTTACAAACTGGGACCACGCTATCTTGGTCCTTTCAAAGTCTTGTGCCAGATTAATCCTGTCTCTTACAAACTCCTTCTTCCTCCTTCTCTTCGTATTCCCAATGCCTTCCATGTCTCTCTCCTTAAACCACTCATCATCAACCGTTTCTCTCCCAAACTTGTTTCTCCCACTCCTGTTTCCGGTTCTTCTGACATCTTCTCCGTAAAGGAGATACTGGCCTCCAAGACGGTCAGAGGAAAAAGACTTTTTTTTGGTAGATTGGGAGGGCTGTGGTCCTGAAGAGAGATCCTGGGAACCTGAGGACAACATCCTAGACAAAAGTCTGGTCCTCAGGTTCTCAGGCTCCAAGAAGAGGGGGAGACCCAAGGGGGGGGGGGGGTACTGTTACGCTGAGCGCTCCGGGTCCCCGCTCCTCCCCGGAGCGCTCGCAACATCCTCGCAATCGCAGCGCCCCGGTCAGACCTGCTGACCGGGTGCGCTGCGATACCTCTCCCAGCCGGGATGCGATTTGCGATGCGGGTGGCGCCCGCTCACGATGCGCACCCCGGCTCCCGTACCTGACTCGCTCTCCGTCGGTCCTGTCCCGGCACGCGTGGCCCCGCTCCTTAGGGCGCGCGCGCGCCGGGTCTCTACGATTTAAAGGGCCACTGCGCCGCTGATTGGCGCAGTTGGCTTAATTAGTTCATTCACCTGTGCACTTCCCTATTTAACCTCACTTCCCCTTCCCTTCCTTGCCGGATCTTGTTGCCATCGTGCCAGTGAAAGCGTTTCCCAGTGTGTTCCTAGCCTGTGTTCCAGACCTCCTGCCGTTGCCCCTGACTACGATCCTTGCTGCCTGCCCCGACCTTCTGCTACGTCCGACCTTGCTCTTGTCTACTCCCTTGTACCGCGCCTATCTTCAGCAGTCAGAGAGGTTGAGCCGTTGCTAGTGGATACGACCTGGTTGCTACCGCCGCTGCAAGACCATCCCGCTTTGCGGCGGGCTCTGGTGAAAACCAGTAGCAGCTTAGAACCGGTCCACTAGCACGGTCCACGCCAATCCCTCTCTGGCACAGAGGATCCACCTCCTGCCAGCCGAATCGTGACATGCCCATTCACAAGAAAGGTAGTAGGGAGGAATCAAGCAACTATAGGCCAGTAAGTCTGACATCAATAGTGGGGAAACCGTACTAAAGGATAGGATTGTGGAGCATCTAAAATCCCATGGATTGCAAGATGAAAAACAACATGGGTTTACTTCAGGGAGATCATGTCAAACAAATCTTATTGATTTTTTTGACTGGGTGACTAAAATAATAGATGGCGGAGGGGCAGTAGACATCACATATCTAGATTTTAGTAAGGCTTTTGACACTGTCCCACATAGAAGACTTATCAATAAACTACAGTCATTGAGCTTGGATGTACTCTTGCGGGATGCTGCATCCACAGCATCAAGCACCGTCAGCATTCCTTTGAACATGCAGCCTTCAAATACGAAATAATTTTTATTTGACACAATTTTAATATGTACTTGTATTCCTCTCTAATTTATTTTATTGTGTTTTATTCAAAAATGAGCCTTTACTATCTTTATGTAATCTGTCAGGCATTTCTGCCCACTGACGTCACCAGGAGTTGGTGCCGTTTTTTGCTTTTAAACCTGTAACCTTTCCATCTCGTGTAATGCCATATTCACATTGAGAAAGAGGTTGTTACCTAGAAACGCGTTTGTGCACTTTGGCTAATAAAGTAACTTTCACAATCATTCCATTTGGATCATGCTCCTTTCGGTGGATCGTTCCTGACACCCGGTATTACCCTATACCCTCCAGCTATCGTTCAACAGAATGGAAGAAGTCCTGTTACCAGTTTACAGTCCTCTAGTAGATTCCACATAGCATCCAGTATTCCAACTGTACCATAGCCTATCTTGAGCACCCTCATAGTTTCTGCTTAACCAGGTGACCCATCTTGCCAAACATATCTCCTTTTAACTGGCTTAGCAATTCTCCTCCTTGGAGCAACTTCCCTAAGACTCCTTTCCCACTATAAGCACACATTTCTGTGTAAAAATGGATGTATAATAATGGATGAATTAACGGGTGCTAATGGCTGAATAAATATTCATTGTTAAGACCTGTTATAACATCCCTCATTTATGGCCGTAACACCTCTGCCTACAGACTCCCACTGCCGGGACTTCTACTACTCCCATCATGGAACAGACTTCTTTCCATGATAGGAGTAGTAATTTCCTGGCTGCGGGAGTTTGCAGACAGCTGGGGAGGCTACATTAGTGTATGTACTACTACCCCCATCATGGAACAGAGTCTGTTCCATGATGGGGGTTGTAGTTCAAGGGCTGAGGGATTGATCGCATCGGGTCTCACTTCTGAGACCCAATGGGATCAGAAGTTATTAAGCAGAGGAGCAGGTGGCAAGCTCCACAACCCTGCGATGTATAGTGTGTTTTAACTTTCATTTTTAAATCCCCCGGCTCTGCGCAGGGTTTTTAAAATGAACATTGTGAGTGGCAGCGGGGGCTATGTGTATATTAAAAGAGAGACTTAGAGAGCTCAGAATTAATTTGCACAGATTTTTTTCAGTTGGTGGAGATGGTAACCAGTTAGAACTGACCATCAAAGATGGTGAAAAACCTTTGCAAATAGGACCTTTAGGTTTGTGTTTAAATTCAGAATATACCGAAACTGACAAGCAGGTTTTACAATTGTTGTTAGATTGTCCCACTAATGCTAATGTTTGTGATAAAGGGGACATGGTTCCATTCACAGGGGGTGTACCTTCCACTTTTAACCCTCCCTTGTCTGCAGGATCGAACATATATAATTTCATGGAATGTGTGAAGAGGGATGTTAAATCTCTGCTGTACCCTGAGTGTTCCAATCTTACGGATAAAGAAAGTTCCGCTTTGAAATGGTTATTTGCTCAAAAAGATATAATAGTCTGTCCTGCAGACAAGTGAGGGAATATTGTGTTGTTGACCAAAGAGTACTACCTGAAGGAGGCTGAATCTCAGTTAAGTAGGGAGGATACTCATAGAAAATTGAAGAGTGATCCCACCCATCACCTACAAGAGCAAGTGAGGTCCATGTTATATAGGGGTGTTGAACCAGGTATTTTTTCTACTAAATTTGCTGAAAAGCTTTTTATTACTAGTCCCCTTAGACCCTACTGGTATTGGATCCCAAAAATCCACAAAAATGATAAAATGCCCCTGGGTTGTCCAATTGTTGCGGGAAGAGGCTCTATTATGGAGCCTCTCTCACAATACTTGGACTGGATCCTGAGACCATTGTTGGACCCGTTTCCGTCCCATTTACAGGACACTCAACATTTATAAAAAATTCTGCATCAATTTGTTTGGCAAAAGGATTTCTACCTGGGGAGTATCGACGTCGAGAGCCTGTACACCCGCATCCCACAGGATTTGAAACAGTATAGTGGGACGCCTGTTGCCCTCACTTTTGCAAACATATTTTTGGGGTCCTTAGAAGAGGACCTTGTGTTTTCTATGAGTAATCCATATAAAAGGTTTTTGGCCCTCTACGTTCATTACGTAGATGATATTTTGATAGTATTGTCCGGCCCCCCCAATCAATTTCAAGAGTTTGTTATGTATTTAAATCACAATTCACATAATATGTTTTTCACCAGCATTTTTGATAAATGTAAAGTAGTTTTTCTTGATGTACAATTCGTAGTAAAACATGAACAACTGAATATAGAAGGTTATTGTAAGCCCATTGCCACCAACGCATCACTGAGATATGATAGCTATCACCCTCAAAATATTAAAAGGGCCATCCCATTTGCACAGATTGTGAGGTTAAGACGCATCAACACTAGTGAGACGTTTTTTTTAGAACAAGATCAGGACCTGTGCGAGCATCTTTCAAAAAGAGGGTATTAAAGATTAATATTGCAACAAGCTCTGGCCAGAGCATTATCATTGTCCCGTGAAGAGCTGCTTTTAAAGCAGCACAAAAAAAGAAAGAACCAGGTATTCAAGATTAAAAAAGCCCCTAGCAACAGTGAGCAAGCTAAAAAGACATTTTCATTTTCATTTGATTATAGTCCCATGCACAATATCATTCATAATGCCATTTAAAAAATTGGCATATTTAGCAAAATGGCGACTTATTAAAGGATACAGTGGCTGACCGTCCGGTTATAGCATTTAGAAGAACAAAAAACCTAAGTGACACCCTAGTGAAGAATAGACTTACAAAAATAGGTGACAAAGACACAGATGATGAGAGGTTAAAGAAACAATTACCGCAGGGAAATTTGAGATGTGGACACTGTAATTACAACAATGTCAACACATGTATACTATGAAAAATGTAAGGTTGAGGGGAGAACATATTACCATCTACGATTTTATTACATGCAAAACGAGTTTTGTGTTTTATGCACTAATTTGTAGTTGTAATTTTTACTACATAGGTAAGACCATCAGACCCGTGTACGTCCGATTTAGGGAACACATACGATCCCTAAAAACAGCATTTGGCAGCATGCGATTAATTAATCACATGAGTGAGGTACATAACAAAAAAATAAGTGATTTGAAGTTTTTGGGATTGGAAGTCCAGAGAGCCCCGGATAGAGGGGGTGACAGGAACAATTTGTTACTACAGAAAAAGACGGAATTAATCTTACGGACAGAAGCATTGGGGGTTTTAGTTTTAAATACTAAAAATGATTTGAGCATGTTTCCCCCTAACTATCATTAATAATTTTTTGTATAATGTCCATATGCAGATGTCCCTCGCCAAAGTAGTGACCGTAGGTTAAAAACTTAATCCAGTGTAACCTATTTCAATACAGTTTTTGCAGATAAGTTTTCCACCTGGTAATTCTTGTACACAGGTTTTTAATGAGATTGGATTTTCGTATATGTGTTTTAGCATTTTTGTTCATTGTTAATAAAGTTGAGTGAATTTGGGTGTATATAAGGTGGAAGCAGAGGTTTCTGGGAAAGGTCATGATTAAGCGCAGGTGTGCGTGAAACGGCCCATTGGCCATTATTGTATCCTGTTACCATACCTGAATAAATGCTGTTGCATTCGAGAGTGCCTCCCTTCTTCTTTGCCTTTTGATTATTGGATCTAAGTTACTGTGGCATTGAGCATCGGGACGAGCACAGCTTAGCCTTGGCTCTGCCGTGTTGGTAGCCATTCACATTAGCCGCGGTCACTGGTAAGCGGCAGTGCCGATATACTTCTTTCTATATGTATATATGTATATAAAAGCACTGTGGGGGCAAGATATATAGCGCTGCAGCGGGGAAGACATATAGCCTATATATTTAGCCCCCCAGCGCATTTATAATATGCCCCCTGCAGTGCATTAATAAAGATATGACCCCAGCCAGCGCATTTATATATATATACCCCCCGCCAGCACATTTATATATACCCCCTGCAGCACATTAATAAACATATACCCCGCCAGCGCATTTATATATACCACCGCAGCGCATTAATAAACATTATACATGTGCAATTCGGTTCGGCACGAATGTCTAATTTACCGAATTTTACAGTTTTCGGGCATTTGGACCGATTCGAATGCACGAAAACATATTTTTACCATTCCCGAATAGTCACGATAATACGAATAGCCAAATAACGAATACATTCGTTATTTCCCGAATGCATGTGGTAAATAACGAATGCATTCGTTATCCATAAACGAACGTAAGGAATTCATTCTAATAACAAAAATAATAAAAGGGACACAGATACGGTTTGATTTTTCGGATACATTCGGTATTCGGTAAATCTTCTTATTCTTTTTTGGACTTTAGCGATCCTAAAAAATTATGGAGATACCTTTTTTATTAAAATTTCGTAGGGTACCATAAAAAAATTATAATAAAAAAGATACAGTAGTGATGGAAAAAATTGTATCTAATTAAATGTATCTTTTTTATTATGAAATGTTTATTAATTTTTAAACAGGGATCAATTTATGTGAGCTGGTAAAGCACTAAAAATGTAGCCGACAATAATAAAAATTTAGTGTGTGCGTGTTTTTCCCTTTTTTTTTTAAACATTTTTTAGATAGTACTACTACTCCCAGCATGGAACACACATTTCCATGATGGGAGTAGTAGTTACCTGTACTAATTGACAGATCGCCGGGGTCCCTTGCGATCCTCTTGTATAATGTATAGATGCGGTGGCCACTCTTCTATGGTCCCCTGCACTCACGTATATATACACATATTCATATTTCCCGCAGAGCTGTGATTGGCCAGATGGTTCCAGCCAATCACAGCTCTCTGTGAGAAATAGGAATATGTGTATATATACGGCCGTGCAGGGGACCATAGGAGAGCGGCCGCCGCATCCATACATTATACAGGAGCATCACCGCGGGTGTCAGGAGTGATACCCGCAGTGATCTTTCCTTTACTACAAGTACTACTACTCCCAACATGGAGTACACTCTGCTCCATGCTGGGAGCTGTAGTACCTGCATTAATAGACACATCGCAGCGGGTGTCAGAAGTTACACTCGCTGCGATATGTCTTTTAATGCAGGTACTACAGCTCCCAGCATGGAGCAGAGTGTGCTCCATGTTGGGAATGTTAGTACCTGCAGTAAAGGACAGATCCCAGCGGATGTCACTCCTCCTGACACCCGCTGCAATCGTCCTTATGTGAATGTTGGGATCAGCTGTTCTCAGGGCTACAGAGCCAGGAGAACAGCTGACGCTGAGCCATAGGTATACATGGTATATCTACTGCCCAGCAAGAACTTACAGTGAGCCTGCAATGTGTATACAGTATACACATTGCTGGCTCACTTAACCCCTTGCTGAGCTGTGTGCTATGCGCAAGCCCAGCAAGGAAAGAGTTAACTTACACTGCTGGACAGTATAGGTTAACCCTTTGGGCGGTATACACTATATACAGCTATCTATAGATAGCTGTATATAGTGTATACAGAAGACGAAGTCCGCTTACTTCCCTCGAGTACCGAGCAGGTCCGTGTAGCTCCGCCCCCTAGTGATGATGTCATTAGGGGGCGGAGCTAAAGAAGGGAACAAGGCTAGTTAATCTGAAGCTCTGTTCACATTGTCCGTTTTGTATAATGTGAACAGACCCTTCTGGCAGTGTCTATCCAGACAGGGAGACTCCAGCTGTTGCTAAACTACAACTCTCAGCATGCCCAGACAGCCATAGGCTGGGAGTTGTAGTTTTGCACCAATTGGTGGCTCCCTGTTTGGGTAGACATTGCATCATGGGTGCTCTCCCCAGCGGACAGCGCCAAAAATGTCATAACCATTTCTTTGTGTGGTTTTTCTTCTCGTTTCAGATCCGTGTATGCAGAGGATTACTGCGGATTCGATGGATTACGGCGGATAATTTTTTTTTCTTTTAATAAAATGGTTAACGAGGGCTGTGGGGGAGTGTTTTTTTTAAATAAAATAATTTTTCCAATGTGTTGTGTTTTTTTTTAAATTGAATTTCAGGCTTAATAGTGGAAGCTGGTCTTATTGACTGAATCCATTACTAACCAGGGCTTAGTGCTAGCCCCAAAAACAGCTAGCGCTAACCCCCAATTATTACCCCGGTACCCACCGCCACAGGGGTGCCGGGAAGAGCCGGTACCAACAGGCCCGGAGCGTCAAAAAGGGCACTCCTGGGTCTAGGCGGTAACAGGCTGGCGTTATTTAGGCTGGGGAGGGACAGTAACAATGTTCCTAGCCCACCCTGGTAACGTCAGGCTGTTGCTGTTTGGTTGGTATTGCGCTGAGAATGAAAATACGGGGAACCCTATACGTTTTTTTATTTGTTTAAATAAATAAAAATAAAAACGCATAGGGTTCCCCGTATTTTCATTCTCAGCACAATACCAACCAAACAGCAACAGCCTGACGTTACCAGGGTGGGCTAGGAACATTGTTACTGGCCCTCTCCAGCCTAAATAACACCAGCCTGTTACCGCCTAGGCCCAGGAGCGCCATTTTTGACGCTCCGGGCCTGTTGGTACAGGCTCTTCCCGGCACCCCTGTGGCGGTGGGTACCGGGGTAATAATTGAGGGTTAGCGCTAGCTGTTTTTGGGGCTAGCACTAAGCCCTGGCTTAGTAATGGATTCAGTCAATAAGACCAGCTTCCACTACTAAGCCTGAAAATTCAATAAAAAAAAACACAACACATTGTAAAAAATATTTTATTTAAAAAAACACTCCCCCACAGCCCTCGTTAACCATTTTATTAAAAGAAAAAAAAATAATCCGCCGTAATCCATCGAATCCGCAGTAATCCTCTGCATACACGGATCTGAAACGAGAAGAAAAAAAAAACACAAAAAAATGGTTATGACATTTTTGGCGCTGTCCGCTGGGGAGAGCACCCATGATGCAATGTCTACCCAAACAGGGAGCCACCAATTGGTGCAAAACTACAACTCCCATCATGCCCAGACAGCCTTTGGCTGTCTGGGCATGCTGGGAGTTGTAGTTTAGCAACAGCTGGAGTCTCCCTGTCTGGGTAGACACTGCCAGAAGGGTCTGTTCACATTATACAAAACGGACAATGTGAACAGAGCTTCAGATTAACTAGCCTTAATAACCGACTTTTTTTCTGTTATTGCGCCAAAATTTTAGTTGCACTGTCTGTGTGACCATCTCCGCACAACTGACACTTTTTAACACACTCGTTTTTTTTTTTTTTACCCTTGAATGGGTGTGATTAGGCCAAAAATGGGCGTGTTCCCAACAAAAAACAAAAGATACTCGGAGTACTTGCAAAATCACTCCAGAAAAAGCGTGAGTTTGCCTCACAGAATAACCAACAGCCAAGAGGACGAGTGAAAATCAAAAAATTTTGTGATTTGTAACAAGGGACTGTTTACCATTGTGTTTTGTGTGAAAGTAATTTGTTTTTTAACCTGAAAATATTTTGTACAGTTCAACACTTATTAATAAAATATTTAGGGTCTGTTCACAAGTACAGTATACTGCGCAGATTTGATGTACAGGAATTTCTGCTGCAGATTTCAGTGTAAACTGAATGACTTGAAATCCTGCGCATCAAATCTTCTCATCAAATCTGCGCAGAATACTATACGTGTGAATAGACCCTTAATGATTTTGTGATAGTTAATGTATATATATATATATATATATATATATATATATATATATATATTTTAAACACATTCGCAATGTTAGTTTTATAGCAATGTAATACCGAAGCTGATAAACAACAATAATTGTTGTCATTTTACCAAAATTATAACACATGAATACTTTTAATTCAGGAGAACATTTTTAAACAAACAAGTCAAACCATTTTGACTCACACAACTAATTTACTTTTCTCAAATGGTCTCTAATCTCCAAAAAAAGTTTGTGTTACGTGTTGTCACACAGCTTGAGAAGCTTGGTCAACCTCTTCGTTTGCTGTGGTTGCAACAATTTCTTCTCATAAATCATCGGCAACATCATCAAGCAGGTTATGTTTTTGGGCAATATTATGGAGAATATTGCATGCAATTATAATTTCACACACTCTTTGCGGTTTATGCAGTGCACTCCTGTGATGTCCAGACATCGAAATCTGTTTTTCAGTAGCCCAATTGTCTGCTCGATCATTGATCTAGTTCTTTTATCTGACCGATTAAAGCGTTCTTCTGCTCTAGATTGTGGATTCAAATATGGCGTTAGCAGCTAGCGACTAAGCCGATATCCATTGTCACCTGGTTTAGAAACAGCCAACATTAGTCCTACCAACATGAAACATTTTGCAAAAGTGTCTAATCCAAAATCATTTTACCAAAAGCATATGACTCAAGAAGTGTACTAGTCTAAAATTAAATGTAACATCTCTACTCTTCAAAATTTGACATTTTACAAAAGATAGTGGATAGTTCTCAAAATGTACCGTACTTTAATTTTCATGAAAAATAATGCAAAATCCTCTGGCAGAAAATAGCATTTTTGAAATTTTAACACATTACTTCTCGGTAATCTCTCGGAATCACTTGGAGTTTGTGCAACACAATTGAATAGTGCGATACAAAAAAATGTGCGACAGGAAAAAAAATGCAACAGATTGGTAAATAGGCCAGAAAAAAAATATATTGAAATCACTCCAGAATAAACACTCCACTTTTAGTAAATCAGAGCCATTGAGTTATATATATATATATATATATATATATATATATATAGATGGAAGACATACAAGACCACTGATAATTTCCCTCAATCTGGGGCTTCGTGCAAAATCTCACCCTGTGGTATCAAAATGATCACAATAATGGTGAGCAAAAAAAATCCCAGAACCACACAGGGAGACCTAGTGAATGACCTGCAGAGAGCTGGGAACAAAGTAACAAAGGCTACCATCAGTAACATACAACACCGTCAAGGACTCAAATCATGCAGAGCCACACTTATCCCCCTGCTTAAGCCAGTACAAGTCTGACCCGTCTGAAATTTGCTAGAGAGCATTTGGATGACCCAGAAGAGAATTGGGAGAATGTCACATGGTCAGATGAAACCAAAGTAGAACTTTATGGTAGAAACTCAACTTGTCGTGTTTGGAGGAGAAAGAATGCTGAGTTGCATGGGGGTGGAAACATCATGCTTTGGGGCTGTTTTTCTGCTAAGGCATCAGAACGACTGATCCATGCAAAGGAAAGAATAAATGGGGCCATGTATCATGAGATTTTGAGTGAAAACCTCCTTCCATCAGCAAGGGTATTGAAGATGAAACATGCATGACAATGACAATGATTGCAAAAACACCGCTCGGGCAATGAAGGTTCGTAAGAAGCATTTCAAGGTCTTGGAGTGGCCTAGTCAGTCTCCAGATCTCAACTCCATGGAAAACCTTTGGAGGGAGTTAAAAGTCCGTGTTGCCCAGGGACAGCCCCAAAACATCACTGATCTAGAGGAGATCTGCTTGGAGGAATGGGCCAAAATACCAGCAACACAAAATCTTGTGAAGACTCACAGAAAATGTTTGACCTCTGTCATTGCCAACAAAAGGTATATAACAAAGTATTGAGATGAACTTTTGTTATTGACCAATTTTCCACCATAATTTGCAAATAAATTCTTTAAAAATCAGACAATGTGATTTTATGGATTTTTATTTCTTATTATGTCTCTCATAGTTGAGGTATACCTATGATGAAAATTACAGGCCTCTCTCAACTTTTTAAGTCGGAGAACTTGCACAATTGGTGGCTGACTAAATACTTTTTTGCCCCACTTTATCTTGTGCATATTTGATGCACAGGTTTTGAAGCTGCAGATTTTATGCTGCAGAGTTCAATGTAAACTAAATGACTGAACACAGCTTCAAATCTGTGCAAGATACTGTACATGTGATTAGCCCCTAAAGGGGTATCCCCAACTACCCCTTTACCTGCTGTGTCTTCTGCGCTCAGCTTTGCACTGAGTTGGCGCAGTTACATCAAGCCAGATCAGGCCAGTGGCACTTTGTTTCCCTCACACATACACACACTCACATGCGTACACACATACATTTACATACGTAGACACAACAACATACAGACTTACACACTTTAGTCACCATACTATTGTTTCTCCTGTACTTACTCTGTGTGATGTGACCACAAATTAGCTAATTTCACCGTACGGGATCATTAACATTTTTTTTTATAGTGTAGACATTTTTGCATGTGACAATACCAAATATGTTTATCGATTTTAATTTTAGTTTTACGATTTTTTATTTGTAAAATTGGAAAAGAGGGTAATTTTATTTTTTGGGGGGCAAAGGAGCTTATTCAGATTTATTGCATTTTTTTTTAAGTCCCCACAGGGACTATTTATTGCAATATTTAACTTACTAATACTGATCAGTGCTATGAATAGGCAGAAGGCAGATCAGTGAAGAAGATTGCAGGAGTTGGCCAGGAAGTGATAAGGAGACCTCCAGCAGCCATCTTTACTCATCGGACCCCAGCAATCGCCCATTGTGTGGTCCCATAAGGAGCTCCGCATTTACTTCAAATGCCATGATTAATACTGATCAAGGCATTTGAAGGGTTATTGGTGGACATCAGCTGGTTCTGATGACCGCCTCAGGAGACGTGGTGATCACGGAACCCGGTGACGTATATCGCTGTGAGCTAAGAACCAGGGCACAGTGATGTACATGTATGTCACGTGTCCTCTAGGGGTAAAAAAAAACCTCAAACTTTCTAGACAAAGTAAGTATGTTTAAGATGCGGTTTCTGACATTGATCATAGCATCTAAAGGGTTAAAGGAGATGTCCGGTGCAGACTTTTCCTATTCCATCCTGCCCGGGCTGCAAAAAAAGAGAAAACAAACTCTCACTTACCTTCCTACGTTCCCCCGTAGCTCCGCAACAGCTTATCGGTAGGCTGGGCTGTCTACTACCTACTTCCCTTAGCCCGGAACGTCACAAGGCGCTTCAGCCTATCACTGGCCGCAGCGATGTCCCGCTTCGGCCGGTGATAGGCTGAAGCGCTGTGTGAGGTACCGGGCTAAGGGAAGTAGGAAGTAGACTGACCGATCAGCTGTTGTGGAGCTCTGGGGGAATGTCAGACTGACAAAACTAACCTGCTATGAAGTGAGCGCATTTCCTGTAAGTCTACGGCACTGTGCACAAAATACCAGCCTGCAACGCTATACATTTAGGGCGTCTGTCCTTAAGGGGTTAAAGGAGATCACCTATCCACATGGATTTATCATGTTTGTTAGGTAACGGCTACAGTCATTTGTGTTTAGCAATGCAGCCCCATTCATTCAGATTAGCTGAGATGCAGCATGACAAGTGGGACACGGTGACCTTTAACGGAACGACCAATCGGCCCCATTTTTAATGTTGCCCAGGGCCCTGCTTATTGCCCTCACAAAAGGATCTGCAAAGTAACAGATGCACTGAGAGGATGCTCTGCGAGTGTTCTGGCGGCACATTTAATAGCTAGGGTAGGGATGTGTTTTTTAGTAGAGCAGCAGCGGGCGTGTTTATTGCAACATCCAGAGGTAGCTTTTCTCTTAGGCCGCTGCCTCAAACCTCACTCAGGCCCCAACCCCTCCAAGTATCAGCCACTCTGCTACTTTAAAGGGGTACTCCGGTGCTCAGACATCTTATCCCCTATCCAAAGGATAGGGGATAAGATGCTTGATCGCGGGAGTCCCGCCGCTGGGGACCCCCGTGATCTTGCACGCGGCACCCTGTTTGTAATCAGTCCCTGGATCGTGTTCGTTTGCATTGAGGGGCAGAGCGTGACGTCACAAGGGGGCGGAGGCGTGACGTCACACGCCATCAGCCCTGTGGTCGCCGGTAATCAGACCCGGAGTCAACACGCTCTGGGGACTGATTACAAATGGGGTGCCGCGTGCAAGATCACGGGGGTCCCCAGCGGTGGGACTCCCGCGATCAGGCATCTTATCCCCTATCCTTTGGATAGGGGAAAAGATGTCTAAGCACCGGAGTACCCCTTTAAGAGACATGTTGTGCACAGTCACATCTACTATGTCCAGAGAGTACTGCAGGAGAGAAAGGAGGCATTGTCTCACCACTCCTGGTACCTGTTTCGGTGCATCTGTGCTCAGCTTCAGCTCCAGCCTCCAATGCACCGGCCACAGCTGCTGGGGGATATAAATAAATACTGGGTGGCTGTCAAGTAAGTTTATCAATTTAAAAATGTAAATACCATGCCCCTATGTGCACAGGGGCATAGTACATGCCATACTGTGACATCGCTGTGCATCACTCTACTGTGATGTCACTGCGTTTATTATCTCAGTACTGTGACGAAATTACTGTGCACTATCCCTGTACTGTGACATTAGTGTGTGTATTATCACTCTACTGTGACTTCAGTGTTTATTATCTCTGTACTGTTACATCACTGTGCACTCCCTCTGTACTTTGACATCACTGTGTGTATTATTTCTGTACTGTGACATCAATGAAAAATGCTATGAAAAAGCTTAAAACTCAATAGCTTTTTTTTTTTTTTTTACAAACATTTAAAAATGTTGAATTTATCTGATAACCCTCCTTTTCCTATTTATTACCAATTCTACACCATCCCAAATAATTATACTGTTTCCTTAATGTCCTCATTTCCACTGCAGTAATAAAACAAGCTGTAATTGATGGTGTAATTATTCGAGTCTATTTCCTTTATTGGTACTATTACCATCTTGTGCCTGGATAAACCACGACATTATCTTTTTTGCCTCTCTTGGCATAGTGACATCCATACAGAGGTGCCTAAGTAAGTGCGATCATGATGGCTTCATTATTATTGTCTCTGTAATGGTGGTAATCAGGAGTAATGACCCAGACTGAAAGATGATCAATGAAGAAATGTGCTGCAATAGGCAAGAGGTCGAAAAAGCTTAACCGTCAAGATTTCAAGTCTTTAAGCAAAGTAGACTCTAAACAGTCAATAAAATATCTTAACCCCAATGAAACAATCACAAATAAAAATACACTGCTCAAAAAAAATAAAGGGAACATTAAGATAACACATCCTAGATCTGAATGAATGAACTAATCATATGAAATACTTTACATAGTTGAATGTGCTGACAACAAAATCCCACAAAAATTATCAATGGAAATCAAATTTATCAACCCATGGAGGTCTGGATATGGAGTCACACTCAAAATCAAAGTGGAAAACTACACTACAGGCTGATCCAACTTTGATGTAATGTCCTTAAAACAAGTCAAAATGAGGCTCAGCAGTGTGTGTGGCCTCCATGTGCCTGTATGACCTCCCTACAATGCCTGGGTATGCTCCTGATGAGGTTGTGGATGGTCTCCTGAGGGATGTCTTCCCAAACCGGGACTAAAACATCCGCCAACTCCTGAACAGCCTGTAGTGCAACGTGGTGTTGGTGGATGGAGCGAGACATGATGTCCCAGACGTGCTCAATCAGATTCAGGTCTGGGGAACGGGCGGGCCAGTCATTAGCATCAATGCCTTCCTCTTGCAGGAACTGCTGACACACTCCAGCCACATGAGGTCTAGCATGGTCTTGCATTAGGAGGAACCCAGGGCCAACCGCACCAGCATATGGTCTCACAAGGGGTCTGAGGATCTCATCTCGGTACCTAATGGCAGTCTGGCTACCTCTGGCAAGCACATGGAGGGCTGTGCGGCCCCCAAAGAAATGCCACCCCACACCATTACTGACCCACCACCAAACCAGCAGCAGAACAGCAGAACGTTCTTCACGGCATCTCCAGACTCTGCCACATGTGCTCAGTGTGAATCTGCTTTCATCCCTGAAGAGCACAGGGCACAGTGGCGAATTTGCCAATCTTGGTGTTCTCTGACAAATGGCAAACGTCCTGCACGGTGTTGGGTTGTAAGTACAACCCCCACCTGTGGACGTAGGGCCCTCATACCATCATCATGGAGTCTGTTTCTGACCATTTTTGTGGCCAGCTGAAGGTCATTTTGCAGGGCTCTGGCAGTGCTCCTCCTGCTCCTCCTTGCACAAAGGCAGAGGTAGCGGTCCTGCTGCTGGGTTGTTGACCTCCTACGGCCTCCTCCACTTCTCCTGATGTACTGGCTTGTCTCCTGGTAGCGCCACCATGCTTTGGACACTACGCTGACAGACACAGCAAACCTTCATGCCACAGCTCGCTTTGATGTGCCATCCTGGATGAGCTGCACTACCTGAACCATTTGTGTGGGTTGAAGACTCCGTCTCATGCTACCACTAGAGTGAAAGCATCGCCAGCATTCAAAAGGGACCAAAACATCAGCCAGGAAGCATAGGAACTGAGAAATGGTCTGTGGTCACCACCTGCAGAACCACTCCTTTATTGGGGATGTCTTGCTAATCACCTATAATTTCCACCTGTTGTCTGTTCCATTTGCACAACAGCATGTGAAATTGATTGTCAATCAGTATTGCTTCCTGAGTGGACAGTGTGATTTCACAGAAGTGTGATTGACTTGGAGTTACATTGTGTTGTTTAAGTCTTCCCTTTATTTTTTTGAGCAGTGTATATAGAAATGAAATGCAAGATCAGAACTAACAAAAAAAAACTGTTGGTATTGTGACAGTTGGGCACTATTATTTTGTCTAAAATCACATCACAACATATTCCATATTTCTTGAAAAAGCACCTGCCTGCCGAGGAGTTCAATGAACAGCTGAGGAACCATGAAAGCCTATCCACCGTTCAAATTAAAAAGTTCCAGGAAAATGACAGCCATGGCATGGCACCTAGAGCATACACTTCTATTTCTATATCTGAATGCCTTTCTTAAAAAATAATAAATTATACACAAGCTACTGTATAAGTACTAGATTTCAAGAGATGGAAAATTGGTCATTGATGTGTTTTGCCATATTTAGGTTACAATTTTTTTTTTCTGAATATGGAACTGGCATTGTTAGAGTCCAGAGTTCAAATCTGACCACAATAAACATCAACCAGAAGTTTGCATGTTCCCCCATGCTTGTATAGGTTTTCTGTAGGTATTCAATTTTCTTTTCACAAAAACACAAATTGGAATTTAACCCCTTAAGGGGTACTCCGGTGAAAACCTTTTTTCTTTTAAATCACTGGTGGCAGAAAGTTAAACATATTTGTAAATTACTTCTATTAAAAAATCTTAATCCTTCCAGTACTTATTAGCTGCTCAATGCTACAGAGGAAATTCCTTTCTTTTTGGAACACTGATGACATCACGAGCACAGTGCTCTCTGCTGACATCTCTGTCCATTTTAACAACCATGCATAGCAGATGCATAGCAGATGCATGCTAAAGGCAGCAAATCCCACTAAGGACAATAATAAATAAAGCGTTATTATTATTATTATAATAACGTCAGCAGAGAGCACTGTGCTCGTGATGTCATCAGAGAGCATTCCAAAAAGAAAAGAATTTCCTCTGTAGTATTCAGCAGCTAATAAATACAGGAAGGATTAAGATTTTTTAATAGACGTAATTTACAAATATGTTTAACTTTCTGCCACCAGTTGATTTAAAAGAAAAAGCGGGCAGCGGGGTTCGGGAGAGCGCCGCCACTGCTGCTCCCGAAGTAGCACTGCTGCGCTGGTTAAACAAAGTTATTGTTTTCACCACAGGGTGCCTCCAGCTGTTTCACCACTACAACTCCCAGAATGCCCTGACAGCCAGTAGATGTCAGGGCAAGCTGGGAGTTGTAGTGGTGAAACAGCTGGAGGCACCCTGTATAGTGAGCTAAGGGCGGAAATGCCGGCCCCAGCAGGCATCAGTGACGTGGTGCCTGCTGGGGAAGTCTGCCTGGTAGTGAGCACACTGCCAGGCAGACAAAAAGGCATTTTAATATAGTAAAAAAAAAATGTAAAGGCAGGGAGGGGGTTAGGGATAGATGGGCAATAGGCAGGGACAGAAAGAAAAAAAAATGGATGGTGGGAGCTACACTTTAAGGACGCAGCCCTTTTTCGCAATTCTGACCACTGTCGCTTTACGCATTAATAACTCTAAAACACTTTTACCGAATATTCTGATTCTGACATTGTTTTTTCGTGACATATTCTACTTTATTTTGGTGGTAAATTTTCGTCGTTACTTGCATCAGTTTTTGGTGAAAAATCACAAAATTTCATGAAATTTTTGAAAATTTTGCATTTTTCTAACTTTGAAGCTCTCTGCTTGTAAGGAAAATGGATATTCCAAATAAATTAAATTTTTATTCATAAATACAATATGTCCACTTTTTGTTGGCATCATAAAATGGACATATTTTTACTTTTTGAAAAAATTTGAGGGCTTTAAAGTAGAGCAGCAATTTTAAAAAATTTCATGAAAATTGCTAAATCTGAAGGGACAGATGTTACAGAACAACAGCTCCCAAAGTCTAGTTGTACCTTGGCAACATCTGGAGGGCTACCGTTTTGGCACCACTGTAACAGTGGTCTCCAAACTGTGACCCTACAGATATTGCAAAACTACAACTTCCAGCATTTTGGCTGTCTGGGCATGCTGGGAGTTGCAGTTCTGCCTTCCTAATGGTTGCCACAGTAAAGACCGCTTTACTTCCACTTTCATTCGCCCCCCGTCGTTTCCCTACCTGAGTCGGGATCTCTGCAGTCTCCATGAGGATCTTCGGTCCCTACGCCATCTTCAGGTAAGGTACCGGTCTCCATCTTCTCCCCCCATTCTGCCCGACATCCAGGGGTGGGCAGAACGGGGGGTTGCCATGACAACCCACTGTCCTGCGCTGCCATTGGTCATAATCAGTTCCGACCAATGGCAGGAGATAGGAGGAGATCGCAGCACTGCGACCTTGCTCCTATCTCTCAGGATGATCGGGGCTGTCACTGACAGCTCCGATCATCCCTATTTTCCGTGTGAGCCCGAAATAGCAGAAAATCTCATGTCTGAATTGACATGCGATTTTCTGCGATCGCCGACATGGCGGGGTCTCAGAACCCCCCTCGGCGATGTGCCGTGATGCCTGCTGAATGATTTCAGCAGGCATCCATGTCCGGTCCCCAACCGGCTAGTGGCGGGGACCGGAATTCCCACGGGCGTATGCATACGCCCCACGTCCTTAAGGACTCGGGATGCAGGGCGTATGCATACGCCCGGCATCCTGAAGAGGTTAAATTAAATTAAAGAGGAGGGAGGAAGAAAGGAGTGAGAGAACTGGGATACTAGATCAGCCAGGGAAACCAGTAGTATTGAACAGGTTTAAAGGCAACCTCTGCAAGTCCTGTTTTTTCTCCATTGTAAATGTTGATCACCATTTGAGCTGTCAATGTTGACATGAGATTCTGCAAAAACTTGGGATAAATGTCCATGGCAAACTTAAGGAGGTACTCCACTGGCCAGTGATTGGAATATTTAGTTACGAACGCTGTGTGCGTGCTGCGGGGATCGACCATACCCCCTCAATTCAAGTCCCATAGACTTACATTGAGGGGGCGTTGCCTGACAGAATGTGGGGGCGTGGCCGACCCCCGCAGCGTACACACTGAATTTAGAACTAAATGTTCCAAACGCTCGCCAGTGGAGTACCCCTTTAAGTCTTGAAGTCTTGCCCCTGAAAATAACAATGCCAATCTAAGGCTGGGGTTAGACTGTTTTTTCCCCCCCTTGTTTTGATTGTAGAAAACTACTGCTGTACAAGATCAATGTCTCCATGCGGTCAGTTAGTTTGAATTTCCATTTGTCATATGCAAAAAAATTATTAATCTATTAAATGAATACCATGTTAGTCTATGTGTTCTGGATGCTTGTATGGCATTTGTCACATGCATCTGCTTAATGGATGTCATGAGCCTTATTTATGGCAATGGCTTTTCATACCATAATAGACATTTTTTGTATTATTAAAAAAAAAAAAAAAAAAATCATATCACCAGATATTCCAAAAATAATGTTAGCATAGTGCCACCTGCTGTCTCTTTTCAATAACTTTACTGTGACCACCTCAATAATTGTGCAGGTGCTTGCTTCCCTCTTTTCGGGCTATGCTGAAATAGTTCCCTGGTGCGGTGAACCAACAGCATCTTCTAGGCTTCTCAGATGAAATGCTAAGCAAGCGCAAGTGGGGTTTCCTCCTCTACCAGGCAGAGAAAAAAACCAACAACTAAACATACATATATATTACCTAATTGATACATTTACTGTCATAGTTCACAAGAAGTAGTGTAAGTGGTCATAAAGCCATTTACACATAGAAGAAGATTTATCATTCTTTTCAAACATATGGCTTTTATATGACAATTATATTTAAATTACTTTTGCTTACATGCGACCTATTTATCAAATAGTCGCACGACCTTGATAAATAAATCACACGTAAGCAAAACCTGGGAAACCCGCTTACAAAAGCATTTTTCAACCCCTTAAGGACCAAGACCATTTTGACCTTAAAGGGGTATTCCAGGAATTTTTTTTATTTGACTATGCTACAGGGGCTGTAAAGTTAGTGTAGTTCATAATATAGTGTCTGTACCTGTGTGTGACGGTTTTCTCACAATTCTTATGTGATTTTCACCCCAAGATTTATTTTTAACAGCATACAAAATTACTGTTGTCTCAGATTTTTCTAAGGTTGCAATGCGGCCGAGACTTGACTCACTAGTCAATGGGTGGAGGGATCGCTTGGTGGGAGAGAGATCAATCTGCAACTAATGCAACAGCTCTGGCCCCCTTATTGAAAACCAAAGATCTTTTAAATGGATGAAGCTCATTTATGTTTCAATGGGTTAGTTGGTTGATGTGTGGGAGGGAGGAAAATGGAATTATGGGATTTGTAGTCAAAAAAGAAAACTCAAACAGGAAATACCAGTTCGCAAAAAGCTAGCCAGAGTGTTATGGTTGACTCACAACATAGCCATTTAGCTCCAATACAAGCGCATATCCTTCCTAAGCATGTCCATTACTGTCTGCCAGGTACGTACTAAAATCACCTTATGGTGGATAACCCCTTTAATGACCAGGCCAATTTAATTTTAGCGTTTTCATTTTTTCCTCCTCGCCTTCTAAAATCCATAACTCTTTTATATTTCAATCTACAGACCCATATAAGGGCTTGTTTTTTGCGTGACCAATTGTACTTTGTAATGAAACTTCTAATTTTACCAAAAAATGTACGGCGAACCCAAAGAATAATTTTTTTTATAGAGGAAATATAAATGAAGACCACAGTTTTGCACACACTTTGGAGGGTTTCATTTTCACGCTGTACACTTTACCGTAAAACTTACATGTGTTCTTTATTCTCTAGGTCAATACGATTAAAATGATACCCATGGATATTGTACCGCTTAAAAAAAATTCTCAAACTTTTTGTACAAGATCAGTAATATAAAATCACCCTATTTTGACCACCTATAACTTTTAAATTTTTCTGTATATGGCGCAGTATGAGGGCTCATTTTTTGTGCCGTCATCTGTAATTTTTATTCATAGCACATTTGCATATATAAAGCTTTTAGATGACTTTTTATACAAAAAATGTTTTAATAAAATGTGACAAAAAAGCTGCATTTTTGGAAAAGTTTTTTAATTTTTTACGTTTACGCCATTCACAGTATGGAATCATTAACATTATATTTGGATAGTTCAGACATTTATGCATGCGGCGATACCATGTATGTTTATAAAAAAAAGTTTTTACGCTTATTGGGGTGAAATGGGAAAAAGGGACACTTTTCGTTTTTATTGGGGGAGGGAATTTTTCACTTTTTTACATTTTTCAACTTTTTTTTACACTTTTTATGTCCCTATAGGGGGCTATCAATAGAAATCAGTTGATTGCTAATACTGTTCAGTACTATACATAGGGCATAGCACTGATCAGTATTATCGGGGATCTTCTGCTCTGGTCTGCGCTGATCTCAGACCAGAGCAAAAGACGCCGGGAGATGGCCGGAGGCAGGTAAGGGGACCTACGGCCACCATTACAGATGATCGGACCCCGGCAGCAGCGCTGCGGGCGATCCTATCATCTATTTTAACATGTGCATTGCCGCAGATGCCGTGATCTTTATTGATCATGGCATCTGAGAGGTTAATGGCAGACATCCATGCAATCGTGGATGTCCGCCATTACCGGCGTGTCCCCAGCTGCTGATAGCAGCCGGAACCTGCAGTGTATGATGCGAGCACCGCTCCGATGCTCGCGGTCATACACAAGATGTAAATGTACGTCCTGGTGTGCTAAGTACCGCCGCACCAGGACGTACATTTACGTCCGTGGTTGTTAAGTGGTTAAAGCAGAAAAGTTGTCCCTTATGTTAATAGCGGAAGTTCATTATCTACCCTTTAGATTATTACCAGTAGCGTTGCTAGAGAGTGACGGGGAGGAGGGGCATACCACATCGGGTGACACACTGACTGGCCTGCCTGGCACTAAATAGCTGTACTCCAACTATCCCACAACAACCCATCCACCCTCCTCAGAAATTAAAAAATATTAAAAATATACTATATAAAAATATACTGACGTTGGTGGGCGGAGTCTTGGGTCGCTGCGCTGAGGCCGGAGTTTATGTCAGGAAGGAAGACAGTGCAGCACCAACAGGCACATAAACAATAGTGAAGCCACAAAAAAAAAAAAAAACGCTCAGTACGTTACCCACCCCAAAATGTGCATTAAGCTGTATTGATATGGATGATGGTTTCTTTTTTTTTTATAGAGTTATTAGTTATGTAATTAATTTTTTCTATAATTAACATCAACATTAATGTAATGTTAACCTAATATGGGAGAACTATACTGCCACCCTAGTGTGGGGAAACTATGCTGCCAACCTAATGTGGGGGAACTATACTGCCAACCTAATGTGGGGGAACTATACTGCCAACCTAATGTGGGGGAGTTATACTGCCAACCTAATGTGGGGGAACTATACTGCCAACCTAATGTGGGGGGAACTATACTGCTAACCTAATGTGGGGCGGAACTATGCTTACAACTTAATGTGGGGAACTATGCTGACAACCTATTGTGGGGGAACTATGCTGACAACCTAATGTGGGGGAACTATGCTGACAATCTAATGTTTGGGGAACTAAGCTTACAATCTAGTGTGGGGGAACTATGCTGACAACCTAATGTGGGGGGAACTATACTGTCAACTTAATGGTGGGGGGGACTATACTGACAACCTAGTGTGGGTAGTACCTAGAGGGGTAATCTTTTACGGCGAGTATATCCCAAACTGTAAACTGTAAACTTTTAACTGTAAAAGTTGGGGGTTGTCTTATATGCTGGAAAATAAGGTATGTGTTTATTACATTTTTTTTACCCCTTTTTTTCCCCTAAATGCACTAACTCATTTTTAGTTTTTTACTTCCCATTTCAGATCCGTGTATCCTTTGGATTACTTTAGATTCAGAGGAGTACAGTAATACAGTAATCAGCGTTTTTTTGATTTAATGTTAATAAAATCATTAACAAGGGCTTTTGGGGGAGTGTTTTTTTGGAATAATATTTTTTTTAAACGTGTTGTATTTTTTTATTTTATTTACTTGACAGGCTTAGTATTGGAAGCTGTCTTATAGACAGAATCCATTACTAAGCCGGGCTTAGCGTTAGCCGCAAAAACAGCTAGCGCTAACCTCCAATTATTACCTATGCTGGTACCAACAGAGCATCAAAAATGGCACTTCTGAGCCTAGGCGGTAGCAGACTGGCTTTATTTAGCCTGGCGAGGGCCAATAACAATGGTCCTCGCCCACCCTGGTAATGTCAGACTGTTGCTGCTTAGTTGGTATGTGGCTGAGAGTAAAAAATAGGGGGAACCTTATGCTTTCTTTTGCATAAATAATTAAAATAAAATAAAAATGCATAGGGTCCCCCCTATTTTTCTTTTCAGCCAAATACCAACCAAGCTGCAACAGCATGACGTTACCAGGGTGGGTGAGGACCATTGTTACTGGCCCTCCCCAGCCTAAATAACACCTGCCTGTTACCACCCAGGCCCAGGAGCGCCATTTTTTTAATGCTCCGGGCCTGTTGGTACTGGCTCTTCCCGGCACCCCTGTGGCGGTGGGTGCTGGGGTAATAATTGGGAGATAGCTGTTTTTGGGGTTAACGCTAAGCCCAGCTTAGTAATGGACTTCGTCTATTAGACAGCTTCCACTACGAAGCCTGTCAAATAAAAAAATTAAAAAACACAACACGTTTAAAAAAATGTATTCCCCCACAAGCCCTGGTTAACCATTTTATTTACATTAAACAGAAAGAAAAAAAATGCTGGTCATCAATGCAGTCCACCGAATCAGAAGTAGTCTACAGGATACACGGATCTGAAATGAGAAAAAGAAAAATAGGTTAATACATTTTCTGGCGCGGTTGGCCCTGGGTTCCTCCTAATGCAAGACAATGCTAGACCACATGTGGCTTGGGTGTGTCAGCAGTTCCTGCAAGAGGAAGGCATTGATGCTATGTACTGGCCCACCTGTTCCCCAGACCTGAATCCGATTGAGCACATCTGGGACATCATGTCTCGCTCCATCCACCAATGCCACTTCCAGGAGTTGGCGGATGCTTTAGTCCAGGTCTGGGAGGACATCCCTCAGGAGACCATCCGCCACCTCATCAAAAGCCTGCCCAGGTGTTGTAGGGAGGTCATACGGGCACGTGGAGGCCACACACACTACTGAGCCTCATTTTGACTTGTTTTAAGGACATTACATCAAAGTTGGATCAGCCTGTAATGTGGTTTTCCACTTTGATTTTGAGTGTGACTCCATATTCAGACCTCCATGGTTTGATACATTTGATTTCCATTGATAATTTTTGTGTCATTTTGTTGTCAGCACATTCAACTATGTAAATACAAAAGTATTTATTTTATTTTTTGAGCAGTGTAGAAATCAAGATGGCAGCCAACCTTTGTGTGCCATATAAACTTAAATAGTTATACATTAGGCATACACAAGAGCCTCTACTTTATTATTTAAAGGGGTACTCCCATGACAAACTTTTTTTTTTAATCAACTGGTGCCAGAAAGTTAAACAGATTTGTAAATGACTTCTATTAAAAATCCTTCCAGTACTTTTTAGGGGCTATATACTACAGAGGAAATGCTTATGTTTTTAGATTTCTCAGATGTCATGACCACAGTGCTCTCTGCTGACCTCTGCTGTAAATGTTAGGAACTGTCCAGAGCAGCATATGTTTGCTATGAGGATTTTCTCCTACTCTGGACAGTTCCTAAAATGGACAGCAGAGGTCAGCAGAGAGCACTGTGGTCATGACATCAGAGAAATCTAAAAAGATAAGCATTTCCTCTGTAGTATATTGCCCCTAAAAAGTAGTGAAAGGATTAAGATTTTTTAATAGAAGTAGTTTACAAATCTATTTAACTTTCTGGCAGCAGTTAAAAAAAAAAAATTCTGCGGGAGTACCCCTTTAATGACTTTACTATTTAAAGCCTATGCTGCAAATATATTTTCTTTAATAATAAAGGCTAAACTGGACAAAATCCATTATATTATGAAAAATTATTTAGATCTCTGAAACAGTAAAATCAATATAAAAAAAACAATAGGTAAGAAGATGAAAACTGATATCTGCTGAGGTTGTAGAGCCTGAACAACTAGAACATCCTTTTTAATTAAACTATTAAGGGGCATAAACTGATATAGCATGTTGTTTCATGTGCTTCTAATGCATTACCTTTTTGTCATCTATTACACATATCTCAGCAGGTTTAATGCCTAGAGAAGAGTATATAGACATACTATCCTGCTGCTCACACATATTATATTCTACTTGACCACTCTGCAGGGAGTCTGTTTTTCATCTTTCTTTTAAGAGGTAAGGTTCCAAGAAGTCGGTGAATATATAAAAAAATAAAATAAAATAAATAAAGGCAATCATTTAAAGTATATGGCCTGGTTCTATAAATGCTTTCTAGCTTTACATGTCAATATTCAGTGTGCTACAAGGAAAGTGTGAAAAGTTAAAACAAGAAATGCCATGTAAACTAGACAACACACTCTTTTTCATAGCTCATCCTGTTTACTAAAAAAGGCATATTTCAATGTACAACTAACCAAAAATCTATATATATAGGCCATTCCTCTTCAGATTAGACCATTTTATTCAGATTATGAAATGTGTGCTAGGACTCTGTTGTGTCCTTTTGTAGGATTTTTAAAAACAGTTCAATGTGTATTGTTACCTGAATTTTTGTGCTGTCTATATTTTGTGATATTTTGTACAGATGTGTTTTTTTGGCGTTTATTAAGTTTTATTGAGACGGCTATGCAGAAAAAACACTGAATCCTCCTACACCCAAAGAATTCTGCATTTTGATAAAACTGCAAAAATGCTACAAAAATGTCATGATGAAGAGTCATTTTATGTACTTATTCTCACATTTCAGCAAAAGCTATTTTCAAGTATTTGATTCTATAAACTGGAGAAATATTATATAGAACTGTCGTAACCACTGCTAAACAATTATGTTGTTGGAGATAAAAAAAAAAAAAAGCCTTTCCCTTATAGAGAAACTGACAGCTGAATCACCCACACTAAACCCAATACACAGTGTTATAATGCAGGTGAACCGGATTAACATGATGTATAACTTAATGTTGTCCTTTCAATGGAGGCGGGTCCTGGCATACCCAGCATCTCTGCCTCCATCTCCTCTCTTCTGATTTACCTGCCCACCTTGTGAATATTCATGGACCCCTTCACCCATGTGAGTGTGAGGTGGCTGGGCATGTGGAAGCAAAGGGGAGAGAGGCAGGGATGCTGGGTATGCCGGGTTCTGACCCCATTGCGCAAAGGACAACATTACCATATTATCAACGGAAGCTAATATCTCTCTATATCTCTTCCATAATTTCTAAACCCATTTTTCATCAATGAAATTAAATGTGTCAAAACTTTTATGTATAATTGTATTGTTTGACTCTAAAGATGGTTACGTGGCTTAGTGAATAAAGCATGGTGATTTTTAACTAACAATCCTTTAATCCGTCATTCGTTAGAAACCTTTAGGAGCAGCTACTATGTGGCATCATACATTTATTCCCCTTTTTAAAAAGTAGGCTGATATAAGTTTAAAGGCCTCCTGCGCCACCAGATAACTAGTGTAAATTGTTGCTGAAATTTACGCTAGCTTCTAGCTTGCCCAAATGTTACTCTAATGGGCAGCCATGGATGCGCCTTATTTTTCAAGAGTAGAGTACTGCTCCACAGATTAGCTAGAGACCAACATGTACGGTAACTATTGTTACATTCTATAGTAAATCTGGACCTCAGTACATTCAGTACCTTTCTAAAATCCTAGGGAGTAAAAGGTTGTCACTTGTAAATGCACAACAGGATTCTGCTAAACCAAACAATTTGACCCAGGCTGATTATTGGCCAAACAGGCCACTTGTTGCACTGGGTAAGGCTGTGTTCACACGTTCCAGTTGCACTGCAGTTTCATTGTTGTACTATTGCGGTATTGTTACAAAACTGAATAATCACACTTAAAATGCTGCAGTACTGTAACTATACTGCAATGAAACTGCAAAGTGTGAACACAGACTCAAAGACTCAGCAATCAGCTTGTTTGCTTGTCCGTCATCTGATTGCATCTCTTATGCGGCACTAAAAGCTATCTGTGTAAAGAGGAGAAATGGTGCTGACAGCATTAAAAGTGAAAGGCTGCACAAATGACCAAGCAATTGTTTTATGTGGAAGTGATTTTTCATGCGGCCCTTCATATAACCACTTATTGTGAGCGAAAGGCCGCATGAAAAATCACTTCCTGGGATTAGTGTCAGCACAAGGAATTGCATGCTTAGCTAAACACTGACCACAGCAGATTGACCAAATCCTCAGTCAAGAGAACCTCAAAATTATTACACCCCAAAAAAATCACAGATATTCAATTTCCTTCTGTGAAAAGAAAGTTCAATAGTAACAAAAGACAAAAGAATCTGTTAACAGTAAGAACTTTGAAAGGTGAGTACTACCGATGATGAAGTCAGTTTTGAAGGATAAAGTCAGTTTTGAAGGAGTAACTGTTTCAGGATCCAGTATCAGTTAAAGCTTTATTGGAGTGGGGAAAACTCACGATAAATTTTTTAACATAGAATAAATAGTTCTGTATTGAATTATTTGGTGATTTATGAGATAACTCATCTATATACAGCATACTGCACCATATAACCTTTAAAAAGCTTTAATTTATTTCAGTATCGGAAAATTGCATATAAATGCCCCACCTCAGACTACAATCCCCAGGATCTTTTCTTTCAAGGTGGGAGGTGACTTATTTCTCTCCCACACATCGGTCCCCCCACCCATTGTAGCACAGCAAAACCTAATACACAAGCTATGAAATTGTGTGATGATGAAGGCACGTACATGTATGCTGGTGACATCATCAGGGGGGCTGGCTTCACACATAACAGACAAAGCAGCGAAGACCCCTTTTAGCACCTGACTTGTGACGTATTGTCTTGGGCCACAATGCAAGATGGAAAAGTTCTGTAACAACACTCCATGGCCAGCACTCCACTCCACCTATTCGGCCCAGGCATTTTTAATTAGCAGGAGACTGCATATGGGTTTCTTCCTAGCATTCTCCCAGCCCTCTGGCAGGGAGCACATGGTAGGTGTTCACACTGGTGTGGTTCTCTGTGGTGTTCATTGTTTCTGATTCTTAGTGGGGTGGTGTGGCCCAAAGCCAGGGGCTTGGTCGGGCAGCAGTGGGGCTGCCTGACTACTGAGTCATTTCCCCTGTGGGCTTGGTGTCGCTGAGGCAGTGGTCACCACCTGGCGCTACGCCAGTGTCAGGTTAGGGACCCACTCTAACGAGGTGGCCTTGACGTGGTGAGTGGGCTTGTACTTTTTGTATACTAACAACCTGTTACTTTTTGTATACTAACAACCTGTTAATTTTTGAAATTATACTGAGAAGCAAGTAGATAAAAAAAAAACAAATGGTGGATGTGTGGCTATGTTTCTCTATTGTTGATGTACATTTAAACACTCATGTTGTATGCTGCAAAAAAATGAACTTCAGGGGAAAAGAAAGACAAAGAAATTTGATACCAGAACAGGTGAAGTACATTAGCAACCAGACTAACTTCTAACTAACTAACTGCTACCCGTCTTGCATTCATAGAACCAAAATTCTAGTAATACCCATTTAATTTTCAAGCTGTAGGTGATTTTATGCAACACTAAAACGGGCATAAAAGATATATGGCCTAACAAAATTACATAAGGCTTGACTTTTCCAGAATACTCATACTAGGAAACCCAGAAGTTATGTTCATCTTGATCACCAATTTTTTTTAGTGCTCTAATAAATAAGAAAAACTGATTGAAACTGTCCCAATGTGTGTTTACAGCACATATGCAGACCTCAGCATCTCCATGGTTAAAGACAAAAAACAAACTGTGTAATATGGGTTTGGAGGTGCTTCTCTACAGTATGGGTTTGGAGGTGCTTCTCTACAGTATGGGTTTGGGTTTGGAGGTGCTTCAATACAGTATGTGTTTGGAGGTGCTTCACTACAGTATGGGTTTGGAGGTGCTTCACCACAGTATGGGTTTGGAGGTGCTTCACTACAGTATGGGTTTGGAGGTGCTTCTCTACAGTATGGGTTTGGAGGTGCTTCTCTACAGTATGGGTTTGGAGGTGCTTCTCTACAGTATGGGTTTGGGTTTGGAGGTGCTTCAATACAGTATGGGTTTGGAGGTGCTACACTACAGTATGGGTTTGGAGGGGCTTCATTACAGTATGGGTTTGGAGGTGCTTCACCACAGTATGGGTTTGGAGGTGCTTCACTACAGTATGGGTTTGGAGGTGCTTCACTACAGTATGGGTTTGGGTTTGGAGGTGCTTCAATACAGTATGTGTTTGGAGGTGCTTCACTACAGTATGGGTTTGGAGGTGCTTCACTACAGTATGGGTTTGGAGGTGCTTCACCACAGTATGGGTTTGGAGGTGCTTCACTACAGTATGGGTTTGGAGGTGCTTCACTACAGTATGGGTTTGGGTTTGGAGGTGCTTCAATACAGTATGTGTTTGGAGGTGCTTCACTACAGTATGGGTTTGGAGGTGCTTCACTACAGTATGGGTTTGGAGGTGCTTCACCACAGTATGGGTTTAGAGGTGCTTCACTACAGTATGGGTTTGGAGGTGCTTCACTACAGTATGGGTTTGGAGGTGCTTCACTACAGTAAAGGTGTCTCTTGGCTAAACTGAGTATAAATATACCATTAAATAAGCTTTAGTTTGTACCTGAAACATACAAAATGGATTAGGCACAAATATGGACATTATAACAAAAGGGAATTGAAAAACATTTAGTTTACAAAACATAAACAAACATCTTGTGCTTAGTTTCTGCAATGTCACCTTCTGTACTAATGCATTGGTACCGCTTTGTCCAAGTCCGTTTGTAATAAACCTGAGACATATGAACAATTTACCACCAATAGGAATCTCAGTCTCATCCCTGACCCATGTAAATATGAAATTTTAAAAAAGGAATAGAAAATGATGGTCATGGCCCGTCTTAAGCACCATAATCATGTTCAAGCCTTGCTGAATGTACAATGGCTGCAGGCAATGCAGCCTAGGAAAGCTATTTTCAGTAGAGCTTGTATTCAGTACATGTTTTCTGCACAGAATATTGTTTATTCTGAAATGACTATGTTTATTTGAATAACCTCTTGGTATAAACTACGACAATATGTAACCATTACGTAGCTATATATCCCATGCACAATCCGAGTCATTTCAAAGCATCTTGTCTTTTTATTTTCTTGTAGTCATTCCTATAAATAGGTGCTGCATATAGCAACCCCACCTCTATATAGATTAAATGCATTGTCAGTGGAAGCATTAGTAATATTCCATAGCAGCTGTGACATTCACACTAGGGATGTGCAATTGAACACCCACTGGGAACATGAGAAGATGGAGAATGAGAAATGACAGGCAAATAAAAGACTAAACATACACTGTGGAGAGGTAGTAATGGCAGTGCATCAGAAGTAACCACCTACTCATTATATGGGAAGCAATCACATGTCAGTGACCACCATCTTAATTGTACATGACACTGAAATGTTAAAATAATACTGCATGGAAGGAGGGTATAAAAACATTGGAAGGATGGATGCAAGCGGTTCGATTTACTATGGATGCCCAAGTGGTGGCCCTAAATATATACAGATACACATTTCTTTTCTTATATATTGAGGGCTATTATATCTAAGATAGATTGATGGATAGATAGATGTACTCAGGTACTTACTTCTGAAGAGCTCTTGAGCTTGAAGGTGAGCTGACACTGTTGGCTGCAGGAGGAGATGTCTCCTAGCTGGGCGTCAAAAGGATCCCCTGCACTGACAGCAGACACTATAACTATAAGTGACAGCAAAAGGCTGAGGTCACAGCTCCAGTGTTCAGGGGCTCCCATCCTGCTGGCTTTATATAAGATCCAGGAGCAGATGCTCAGCCGGAGAGATTCACAGAGGAGCAGTGCTGTACAATGTCAGAGCTGCTCTGACGTCATGTGTATAGTGAAAAGGACTATGGGAGAGAGAAGGAGGGGTAGACTGCTCTAGTGGGCGAGAGAGTTACTGCTGTACAAGTGTGTATGCTGTGTTGTTGTACAGAGCTCTAGTAGTCACATCTGCAGTCTTCTCACTATTCACCTCAACGGCTATATATTATATTGCCCGATATTGCATGCCCTGCAACCTTTTCACTGCCACATGCTTCTAATGTCCAAGGCATTTAAAACATTTCTAATATCGGCATATCATTGTATATGACTATAATGAAAGAAATGAAAATGAAAACATATTTTACTTGTATTTACACGCATTTCAAATATATATATATATATATATATATATATATATATATATATGTTTTAGAGAATGAAGTATTTCTCACAGAAAAGGATTGCAGTAACACATGTTTTGCTATACACATGTTTATTCCTTTTTTGTGTATTGGAACTAAAAAAAGTTTGGTTGCACACCCTTTGGAAAAAATAACTGAAATCAGTCGCTTCCTATAACCATCAATAAGCTTCTTACACCTCTCAGCCGGAATGTTGGATCACTCTTCCTTTGCAAACTGCTCCAGGTCTCTCTTATTAGAAGGGCACCTTTTCCCAACAGCAATTTTAAGATCTCTCCACGGGTGTTTAAAGGGATTTAGATCTGGACTCATTGCTGGCCATTTCAGAATTCTCCAGCGATTTGTTGTCATCCATTTATGGGTGCTTTTTGACGTATGTTTGGGGTCATTGTCCTTCTGGAAGACCCAAGATCTCGGACGCAAACCCAGCTTTCTGACACTGGGCTGTACAGTGTGACCCAAAATCCATTGGTAATCCTCAGATTTCATGATGCCTTGCACACATTCTAGGCACCCAGTGCCAGAGGCAGCAAAACAACCCCAAAACATCACTTAACCTCCACCATATTTCACTGTAGGTATTTTGTTCCTTTCTTTGTAGGCCTCATTCCGGTTTTTTTAAACAGTAGAATGATGTGCTTTACCAAAATAGCCCTATCTTGGTCTTATCTGTCCACAAGACATTTTCCCAGAAGGATTTTTGGCTTGCTCAAGTTCATTTTGGCAAAACATAGTCTTGCTTTTTTATATCTCTGTGTCAGTAGCAGGGTCCTCCTTGGTCTCCTGCCATAGCATTTCATTTAATTTAAATGTTGACGGATAGTTCGCGCTGACACTGATGCTCCCTGAGCCTGCAGGACAGCTTGAATATCTTTGGAACTTGTTTGGGGCTGCTTATCCACCAGCATTGACACCTTTCATCAATTTTTGTCTTCCGTCCATGCCTAGGGAGATTAGCTACAGTGCCATGGGTTGCAAACTTCTTGATAATGTTGCACACTGTGGACAAAGGCAAATCTAAATCACTGGAGATGGATTTGTAACCTTGAGATTGTTGATATTTTTCCACAATTTTGGTTCTCAAGTCCTTAGACAGTTCTCTTCTCCTCTTTCTGTTGTCCATGCTTAGTGTGGCACACACAGACACACAATGCAAAGACGAAGTGAACCTCTCTCCTTTATATCTGCTTTCAGGTGTGATTTTTATATTGTCCATGCCTGTTTCTTGAATTTTTTGCAAGACTTGTAAGGGACCAAGATGGCAAGGACCAAGCTTGTAGCAGGGTATCTTGAACCGAATATATTTGGAGGAAAGCCAAACTTTATCACCAGGAGAAAGGGACGGAGGAGATCTTCTACTTCCATCAGCATGAGACAGAGACTGACGAGTTTGATGCCAAATGGAAGTTTGATGCCAAATGGATGCAAGCTCATCAACAGCTGGCACACCGGAAGAAACTGGAAGTGGAAGAGGAGAATGGAGATGAAGACCATAAACATCAAAAAAGGCAGAAGACCTTGTAGACTCGGAATCCTTATAATTATATGAGAATTCTGCTCAAGGGAGAAGGTCAACCCAATCGTCCTGACAAGCTGAAACAAAATGATAAGATAAGTCTCCAAAATTTGATTAACCCTCTCCACCTGGCCATTGGAATGAGGGTGGTAGGCAGAGAAGAAGTCAAGATTGATGTCAAGACGGGTACAAAAAGCTTGCCAGAATTTAGAAACAAACTGAACTCCGCAAACCGAAACGATATGCTGTGGAAGACCATGCAGACCAAAGATATGAAGCAAGAAATACTTCGCCAGCTATGGAGCAGATGGAAGGCCAGGAAGAGGGAGGAAATGTTTCATTTTGGAAAACCGATCGACCACAACCCAAATTACCGTGCTATTACGGGAAGGAGGCAGATCGGTGATAAAATCCATAGCGATGTGGGACCAGGGAGTCTTTGGATTGGGCAAAGGCTGCAAGAGTCCAGCTGGTTTCTGCCGAGGAGTTTTGTCATGGGCACAGGAACGGACAAAATCGGAAACATCACGTTCTAGATGCGGCCACCAGTAATGCCGAGAAATTAGGAGTAAAGTCTTGCGTACACCAGGATGACCTGCCAACAGAGACGAAGGAGACCCAAGGTACTGAAGTGGGGTCAATCTGGTGGGCACAAAGGATTTTTCAGGAGGAACTTGCTGAATATCGGCAGGAGCGACAGAAATCAAGCGATCAGGAGAAATAATATGCCTTGGCATGGAGTTCAAACCTATGATGTCAGAGGACCTGGAAAGAGCATTAGCTCTGATGTTCTTGTTAGCTGGACGGAAGTGAATGTAGAAATTGATTGTAGAAAAGAACAAAAACCACCTTGCCTGACGAGGATTCAATCGCTGAGCAGACTGAAGGTACAGAAGATTTTTATGATTTGTGTAGATGCTGACCGGATGAGAAGACCCTTCCAATAAATGTCGCCATTCCTCCAAGGCAAGCTTAATAGCAAGGAGTTCTCCATCTCCAATGAAGTAATTACTTTCAGAAGGTGAGAAAATCTTGGAAAGAAACCACAAATTACAGTCTGGCCCTTGGCACCGGCTCCAAAAGAAGAGACATCAACCTACAAAGCGAAGGGGTTCTACGGATCAGGTCTTGAAAGCACAGGAGCAGAGGCAAATGCAGACTTGAAATGGGAGAAGGCCTGTTCGGCCTCAGGAGGCCATGTCTTGGTATTAGAGCCCTTTTTGGTGAGAGCCACAATCGGAGCAACCAAGGAAAATAATTGATAATTGAATAGCCTGTAGGCCAGAAGGACGAGGCCAATCCAATACCGGAGACAGTTTATCTCAATCCATCTGCAGGCCTTGATGAGAAACAATGTAGCCGAGAAACGGGAGACTAGACTCCTCGAAAAGGCATTTCTCCTGTTTGGCATAGAAATGATTCTTCCGAAGGTGTTGAAGAACCTGACGAACATGTGTATGATGCTCCTCTACGTTGGTAGAGAAGATCAAGATGTCATCTAGGTACACGACAACACAGGTGTAGAGAAAGTCCCGGAAGATAGCAGAGACCAAAAGGCATCACGAGATACTCAAAATGTCCAATCACAAGTATTGAAGGCCATTTTCCATTCATCTCCCTCGTGGATACGAATAAGGTTGTATGCACCCCATAGGACCAACTTGGAGAAGACCTTGGCTCCCCAGAGACGGACCGTAATCTTTTTAAGTCCCCTGTAGTCAATACAAAGTCGGAGAGAACCATCCTTCTTTCCCACAAAGAAGAATCCTGCTCCGGCAGGAGCAGAGGACTTATGTATAAAACCCTTTTGGAGGTTCTCCTAGATATACTTCGCCATGGCTTGGGTCTCAGGAACCGATAATGGGTTAAATTCTTCAACGAGGAGGTGTGGTACCTGGCAATAAATCAATGGGGGCAATCGGAAGGACGATGTGGGGGTAGAGATTCGGCCTGCTTCATACAGAATACCTCCCAAAAATCTTGATAAGGTACAGGTAGACCAGGTAAAGGAAGAGGACGAACAACAACTTTAGGCTAGACTGGCCTGAGACAAAGATTTTGACAGTGCTGTCCCGAGCCAATAATTTTTCCGGTTCTCCAATCAAGTTGTGGAGAATTACATCGAAGCCAAGTTATACCAAGACAATAGAAGGAGTAGTGGAAAAATGGGCCGATACTGGCGGTGGCAATCTGGATGTTGAAGGGTAAGGAACACTGTGGTATCCCTTTTAAATGGTTTATTTGGTAGATACACAGACAACACGTTTCTGGTCTGTACCGGACTCTTTGTCAGGCAAATTGTTTGTAACAAGACAGCACAGTGAAGTTAAAATACATTCAGTACGCATATACAAAGGTTACGTTCATTAAGATATTCTCTACCATTCCATTGATTTTTGATGGATGGTACCCTTCGGAATGTTACTGCTGGGTGTTTAGGTAGTTTATCGCTGAGGAATTTGTTGTTTTCCAAAATATGCCAATGATTTCTAAGTATTCATTTTGATACCTGACATATCTCTATGGGATTCATGGAGGAGCATGCCGGCTGCCGCGTAATGCGGGGACAGAACGCCCCCTTTCCTGTACATTGCTGTGGCCCCATACAGGAGATCCCCTTAGGGGATAAGTTCAGAGCACTACAGATCTCCTTTAATTTCTTTTATAAAGCTGTCTTCGAAAAGGAAACCGACAGTAGGGAGCTGGCTTCCGAAGAAGTTAAATGGATTAGTTGGGGATCAAGCTTCATAAGAAGTTATCTCTTGCGCTCCGTGGATATAGATGCATTTATATTCCCAAATAAGCAGATGGCCCTTTGGGCCCATAGAATATTGATGTCTCATGGGAGTGTCAGAGGATAAAGCCTCCTCAGAAAGATCCAAGATTCTGGTCAAAGGGCCCAAAAGATCCAGGAATCTGTCTTGGATAGTTCTAAAACAACGAGCCACACCCTTTTTGGGATATTTTCCTGATTCGTTCAAAAACTTTACGAGAGTGGGATCAATGTCAGGGGTGTTAACGGGTTTATGAGGCAGGGTAGGTCTAGGGCATTCAGCCCATAGTTTACTTCTGGAGGCCCTATGGAGAGGTTTTTGAAGCCAAAGACATAAAGAGTACCTGTCATCAACAAAAACTTTTAATATGTTGTTCATAATCATTAATGAAGAGATATTGTAATATATCTTCATTAAAAAATATTAATATTTATACCAGTTTTTTCATTTTATACTTTTGGCCACTAGGGGTCACTCTTCTATGCCTGGTCTGCAAGCAGCATCCTATGCTTTTCATAGTAAGTGTACAGCTTTTAGGACTAATGCTGAAAGGGTTCTGGTCCTTCCACCGGAAGTTCAGTAGTCTCAGCTCAGGACTCGTTCCCAGCCTGTGAGCTACAAGCCTGCACATGCCTCTCATATAACAGCCAGTCACCTCCCCCTCCCCCCTGCTCTGTGTTCTCCCTGCCCCTCACCACACGTTATCTTATACATTGTATTATCTCACTGCACTCCCTGCTCTGTGCCCCCCCCCTGACATTCATCTTAATCACTGCCTCTGTAATTGCTTTCTCAGCCCCTGGTTCTCAGCATTGACTTTTTAGTGCAGAGAGACACAGGAGAGAGAGAGAGAGACAGGCTGCCGTCCCTCATCTGTACTTAGTCTGTATGCCCACTGCAGAGCAGTGTTTCCCAACCAGGGTGCCTCCAGCTGTTGCAAAACTACAACTCCCAGCATGCCCGGAGAGTTGTTGGCTGTCTGGGCATGCTGGGAGTTGTAGTTTTGCAACAGCTGGAGGTGCCCTGGTTGGGAAACACAGCTGCAGAGGGAAAGCAGCATACAGGAAGACTGGCAGAAGCAGAGTCCCAGCCAAGCTTCATGTGACATCATGCCTGCCGGGACCCGCCTCCTTCCACCCCTCAGAAAGACAGTGCTCCTGACCTAATGAAGAGGGATAAAAAAAAGGTATTTCCACAGCATTTTAAATCTCAATAAACACAGGGATAAGCATAGTTAGAGAAAGGGACAGGTGGGAAGGGGGATCAGGGAAAGTTTAGATGATGACAGGTACTCTTTAAATATCTGGTTACTAGGGGATGAGGTAGCCATTCCCCTGATCTATGGTGTTTAATGTATCCCGGATCGAAAAATGGTTGTCCAGCACTATCCAGAATGACTGATTTTTGGTCTTCTCTATCTATAATGACCTCATCATCATTACTAGAGATGTCTTCATAATCAGAACTGTCTTTCTGTTCCGAAAGCTCGGCTTCCTCAGAGGATGACTGGTCAAGAGATTCATTATAAGAGTCAGGTTTTGCCCGGTGAGAGACTCTGACAGCCCGTTTGTTAGTATGCTCCTCATGGGCGGAGGGTAATAGAAGCATATTGGTAGCATCAACAACAGTGCTTTTTGAAAAAGCTTCATATTTTTCCTGGTCCTCAGTCTTTTTGGACTTTTTGAGGTTTTTCAATAGGACCGGTAGATAGGTGCCTTTTATGGGAGGCTTTCCCTAAAATCTTTAAACCTTCCTCCATCTTGGAAGTGGATTCTTCTTCAATGGGTAGCAAAATCAGCTGCAGAAAATATGCAGCAGATCCTGTAGGTGTGAACGTATGGATGCAAGGGGTACATGTATACGGTGTCTGTTCCCACTGTGTTGTATAAATCATTATAAATCATTAGCTGGAACCATCGGTTAATGCCAGACATTAACCCTTTAGACACCGCTATCAAAGTTGATGGCAGTGTCTAAATCTGATTAGGACCACTGCGTCAAAACTGCAGGGTCCCAATCAGCTGAGAGGAAGGCTGAAGGCTACCTGGCTCAGTGCCGTCAGATAGGCGCTCCAAGAATATAGGCAGCCTGTATAAGTAGAACACCAATAACACTGATGAATGCTGTGTTAAAGTACAGCATTGGTTAGGGTGTGCGAACAAAAGGTGACATGTGACAGTTCCCTATAGGGACTAAAAATTGTGAAAACATTTTTAATATAGGACTCTTTCATTTTTGCACTTTGGTTTTTTCCTCCTAATCTTCTAAAAATCATAATGCTTTCAATTTCCTACATACAGAACTACGGTATATGAGGGCTTTTTTTTTTGTGCCACCAATTTTGCTTTCGATTAACATCGATCATTTATCCAGAATTGCTGAGTTTTGGTCACTTCATATACCTTCATATATAAAAACTAATTAGAAAAAAGATGAAAAAGTCCAATCTGAACAAGAATGGTACCGATAAAAACTACAGATCACGAGCCCTCATACATCCCCATATACGGAAAAATAAGAGTTATAGGGGTAAGAGGATGATTTGAAACATGCACATTTTCCTACAAAAAGCTATAACTTTTTAAAAGTAATACAAAACCTATATAATTTGGGTATTGTTGTAATAATATACTATTATTATCATAAAGATAATGTGTCATTTATGTGTAGTAACAAACCCCTCCAAAATTTGCAAACTGTGCTGTTTTAAAAAGAAAATTCAACCCACAAATATTGTTATTTGCTTTCGCCATAGATTTTATTGTAAAATAAGTGATGTAATGACAAAGTACAATTGGTGGAGCAAAAAACAAGCCTCATAGAATGGGGGCGGGCAGAGGTGTGGACAGGGGCTGACTGGGGGCCCTTGTTTTATTTGGTCCGGGGGCCCTGAGTCAGTCCGCCCCTGATCCCCTCTGTGCTGAACTGCCTTGCCATGCATTTGTTTCCCTGCCAATCCAATGCTCCTACACTATGCGAGCGATATCGCCACACAGTATAGGACGGACATGCTCCTCCTCCAGACTTCCCCTGTTGCATGCATGGCGCATTCTGTGACGTCAAGCAGAGGCGGAGTAACGGCAACGTAAGGGTGAAGCACGGCCAGGTTACTGCGCAATACCGGGGGCATTACTCTCGGTATCCCACTCTCCTAGAACAGCTTACGGCAGCCAATATCTGCTAGAGGTGATTTTTTCCTTTTTAAATCATCAATTTGTAATTAATTGTGTAATTTATTGGTTATATAATTATTATTAATATGATAGTGTACACTAGCACTATCATCTTTCTATGGATTCTCTAGTTAGTTAGTCACCCTAATGTTTTAGTTTAGCAGCTTTAATGATAACAGCTATTGTTTATTTATTTGATATAAATACATTTTTCCGAATTTTTTTTTCCCTCAGTCATGTATACTAAGGGGGGAATTTATAATTGTATATAGAGCTGTTTTGTTTGTTTGTTTTTTGCGGAAAAATATGCGCAAGTGTTTTTTTGCATCTTTTTTGCGCAAATTTTGAATTTTTCATTTTGAAATTTACTAACTGCGTTTTTTTTGCGCAAAAAAAAAATACGCAAACGGCATTTGCTTGCGCAAATAAACACCACCTTGGAGGACATGTACCAAAGTGTCTGTTTCGCCGAGCGCTCCGGGTCCCCGCTCCTCCCCGAAGCGTTCGCAGCGTTTACCTGATCGCAGCTCCCCGGTCAGACCCGCTGACCGGGAGCGCTGCGATAGTGTCCCTAGCAGGGATGCGATCCGCGATGCGGGACGCGCCCGCTCGCGGTTCGCATCCCAGCCTCCTTACCAGACCCGTTCTCCGTCGGTTCAGTCCCGGCGCGCGCGGCCCCGCTCTCTAGGGCACGCGCGCGCCAGCTTTCTGCGATTTAAAGGGCCAGTGCGCCGCTGATTGGCGCCTGGCCCAAAATTTGTGAATCCACCTGTGCACTGGTCTATTATCACCTCACTTCCCCTTCCCTGTATTGCCAGATCTTGTTGCCATTGTGCCAGTGAAAGCGTTCCTTGTATGTCCCAAGCCAGTGTTCCAGACCTCCTGCGGTTGCCCCTGACTACGATCCTTGCTGCCTGCCCTGACCTTCTGCTACGTCCGACCTTGCTCTTGCCTAATCCCTTGTACCGCGCCTATTCAGCAGTCAGAGAGGTTGAGCCGTTACCGGTGGATACGACCTGGTTGCTACCGCCGCTGCAAGACCATCCCGCCAGGATGATTGGGCCGATCTTCTACCCTGGGCCGAATTCTCGTACAATTTCAAAGACTCTGAATTCTCTGCCAAATCCCCGTTCTTTTTGGTGTACGGCCGTCACCCTCTTCCCCCCCTTCCCACTCTCACCCCTTCTGGGTTGCCTGCTGTTGACGAACTTACCCGGGACTTCTCCACCATCTGGAAGGAGACTCAAAAATCCCTCCTACAGGCCTCATCCCGGATGAAGAAGCATGCCGACAAAAGGAGAAGAACTCCTCCTGTCTTTGCTCCTGGAGACATAGTGTGGCTCTCCGCCAAGTATATCCGCTTCCGTGTCCCCAGTTATAAACTGGGACCACGTTATCTTGGACCCTTTAAAATCAAGTGCCAAATCAATCCTGTCTCCTACAAACTCCTTCTTCCCCCTTCTCTTCGCATTCCTAACACTTTTCATGTTTCTCTCCTTAAAGCACTTATCCTTAACCGCTTCTCTCCCAAGGTTGTCGCTCCAGCTCCTGTCTCCGGTTCCTCCGATGTCTTCTCTGTTAAAGAAATTCTTGCGTCTAAGACGGTCAGAGGTAAAAAAAAAATTCTCGTAGATTGGGAGAATTGCGGTCCTGAGGAGAGGTCGTGGGAACCCGAGGATAACATCCTTGACAAGGACCTCATTCACAAATTCTCAGGTTCCAAAAAGAAGGGGAGACCCAAGGGGGGGGGGGGGTACTGTTACGCCGAGCGTTCCGGGTCCCCGCTCCTCCCCGGAGCGCTCGCAGCGTTTACCTGCTTGCAGCGCCCCGATTAGACCCGCTGACCGGGAGCGCTGCGATAGTGTCCCTAGCAGTGATGCGATCAGCGATGCGGGACGCGCCCGCTCGCGGTTCGCATCCCAGCCTCCTTACCAGACCCGTTCTCCGTCGTTTCAGTCCCGGCGCGCGCGGCCCCGCTCTCTAGGGCGCGCGCGTGCCGGCTCTCTGCGATTTAAAGGGCCAGTGCGCCACTGATTGGCGCCTGGCCCAAAATAAGTGAATCCACCTGTGCACTGGTCTATATCACCTCACTTCCCCTTCCCTGTATTGCCGGATCTTGTTGCCATTGTGCCAGTGAAAGCGTTCCTTGTATGTCCCAAGCCAGTGTTCCAGACCTCCTGCCGTTGCCCCTGACTACGATCCTTGCTGCCTGCCCTGACCTTCTGCTACGTCCGACCTTGCTCTTGCCTAATCCCTTGTACCGCGCCAATCTCAGTAGTCAGTCGGGGTTGAGTCGTTATCGGGTGGAACGACCTGGGGGTTACCTGCCGCAGCAAGTCCATCCCACTTTGCGGCGGGCTCTGGTGAATACCAGTAACTCCTTAGACTCCGTTCCCCTGGTAAGGCCCACGTCATCACCCCACTGACACAGAGGATCCACCACCAGTATCCTCACAGTACCCGGATCCTGACAGTGTCTATTTTGGCACAGTAAGGACTGCTACTCCAATCATGGACAGACTTTGCCCATGATGGGAGTTGTAGTCCAGGGGCTGAGGTGCAGATTGCACCGGGTCATTCTGCAGAGACCCGTTGCGATCCGCATTTATTAACTGTAAAAGCCAGCGGTACATGCCGCTTCACTGCGGTGCCGCCGGCTCCTATAAACACTGTCATAATTCATAATCCCCACCGCCGGGACATGGGAGCTCTGCTTGGTCAATAGCTATTCACCAATCAGTGCTCCCGTCTCCCGGCGGAGATAATGAATTATAAAAACTGTATATAGGAACCAGCAGGCAGGGCAATGTAGACGCATGTACCGCCGTCTTGTATAGTTAATAAATGGGGATCGCAGCGGATCTCCAGAGAATGATCTGCTGCAATCTGCCCCTCTACTCCCATCATGGGACAGAGTCTGTCTTATGATGGGAGTAGTTAAGTACCATGGCGCTGCTGAGGGATGGCACTAGCACATCCCCCGGCTGCGGGACTTTTAGGACTACCACTCCCATCATGGACAGACTCTGCCCATGATGGGAGTTGTAGTCCAGGGGCTGAGGTGCAGATTGCACTGGGTCATTCTGCAGAGAGCCGCTGTGATCCGCATTTATTAACTGTAAAAGCCGGCGGTACAAGAGGCTACACTGCACACCCCGCCGGCTTTTATATACACTGACATAATTCATAATACCCGCCGCCAGGAGAGGGGAGCTCTGATTGGTGTTCCCGTGTTCCGGCAGCGGGGATGATGAATTATGACAGTGTATATAGAAGCCGGCGGGGTGCGCAGTGTAGACGCATGTACCGCCGGCTTATTAATTTCAATGCGGATCGCAGCAGATCATTCTCTGGAGATCTGCTGGGATCCGCATTTATTAACTATACAAACTATATACATTGTCATAATTCATAATCGCCGCCGCCGGAACACGGGAGCTCTGATTGGTGAAGAGCTATTGACCAATCAGAGCTCCCCTCTCCCGGCGGCGGGGATAATGAATTATGACAGCTGTATATAGAAGCCGGCGGGGTGCGCAGTGTAGACGCATGTACCGCAGGCTTTTACAGTTAATAAATGCAGATCGCATCAGGTCTATGCAGAATGACCCAGTGCGATCTGCACCTCAGCCCCTGGACTACAACTCCCATCATGGGCAGAGTCTGCCCATGATGGGAGTAGTAGTTCTAAAAGTCCTGCAGCCGCGGGATGTGCAAGTGCCATCCCTCAGCAGCGTCACGGTACTACAACTACTCCCATAATAGGACAGACTCTGTCTCATGATAGGAGTAGTTGTCCAAGGGCAGAGGGACAGATCTCTGTTCACATTACGCGTTTTGCATAATGGGAACAGAGTCTTTCTGATAGTGTTTTCCCAAACAGGGAGACTCCAGCTGTTGCTTATCTACAGCCCCCCATGATGGGAGTTGTGGTTTAGCAACAATTGGAGGCTCCCTGTTTAGGAACACGCTGCATTATGTGCGCTCCCCCCAGGGGAGAGCGCAAAAAATTTACTAACCCATATTTCATGTTTTTCTTTTCTTCTCATTTCAGATACCTGAAAGCGGAGGACTATGTCAGATTCGGTGGACTGCAATGATGACCAAAGTTTTTTTTTATTTCAATAAAATGGTTAACGAGGGCTGTGGGGGAGTATTTTTTTTAAATAAAAAATGTTTTTCAATGTGTCATGTTTTTTTATAATTGAATTTTCAGGGTTAGTAGTGGAAGCTGTCATATAGACAGATTCCATTACTAAGCTGGGGCCCTTAGCCCCAAAATCAGCTTACGTTAACCTCTAATTATTCCCCCGGTACCCACCGCCACAGGGTTGCTGGGAAGAGCCGCTACCAACAGGCCTGGAGCGTGAAAAATGGCACTCCTGGGCCTAGGTGGTAACAGGCTGGTGTTATTTAGGCTGGGGAGGGCCAGTAACAATGGTCCTTGCCCACCCTGGTAATGTCAGGCTGTTGCTGCTTGGTTGGTATCTGGATGATACAGAAAATAGGGGGAACCCTATGCATTTAAAAAAAATATATATTTTTTTATAAATAAATAAATTAAAAAAAAAGTGTGTGGTTCCCTATTTTTTTCAGTAACAGCCAGATACCAACCAAGCAGTCAAAAAATTTACTCCCCCACAGCCCTCTTGAACCCTTTTATTGACATTTAAAAAAAAATGCTGTTCATCGTCACAATCCACCAAATCTGACATAGTCCTCCACATTCACATATCTAAATTTTTAAGAAAAACTGACAAAATGCAGGAAAAAGCTGGGACAGTTTTTCTGGCGTTTTTGCTGATGGACAAAAACCTCAATGGAATCCTGGCCTCAAAGCAACAGAACAAAATCCCTATGTCCACTTTTCCTGTGAGGTAGTGATGGAGTGCACGGTAGAGCGAGGGGCGGGGGGCGTTTCTATATTTGAACAAGATTTATCAAAGGAGTGCACAGCACAAGCAGTGTAAAGGGGTAGATCTGTGTCTACAATAGACAAATAATGATAAATCTCCCCTAGGAGTTTATTTGTTCTTCCTTCCTTCCTTCCTGTAAGCAAGAGTGTATTTGTGTGTGTATATCTGTGTGTGTGTATATATATATATATATATATATATATATATATATATATGCACGCGCGTGGCGTGAGTTTGTGCTTTAGGGTTCACACCCTAATGCAATAAGCTGCGCACGCCTATGGCCATGCTTAGGGGATTTAGATGTGGAGGATTTGGACATAGCCAATGTGACCGATTTTGCTATCACATCAGGAATACCAGACTTTGCGGTACGTACCGCTGATTGCACAGACTCATTGATGGAGGAATCAACCATAGATTGGAGAAAATTCTCATCCACAAACTCAATTTGTTGAGTTTCAGCAACTTTTGTGGCATCCTCATTGGTCATAGTATATGGTAAATTGTGTGACTAGATATGAAATGTATTAAATACTAGCTGAGTACCCGGCGTTGCCCGGTTTTTCCTTCCTCATCCTTGTTGGGGAGGAAAATCAACAAAGGAGGAAGCTTTTGACTTCATATCCCGTCCTCATATATTGTTGTCATATCCCAACCCCATATCCCGTCCTCATACCCCGACCTCCTATCCAGTCCTCCTATCTAGACCTCCTATCCCGTCCTCCTATTGCGACCTCCTATCTCGACCTCCTATCCCGACCATCCCGTCCTCCTATCTTGACCTCCTATCTCAACCTATCTCGACCTCCCATCCCATCCTCTTATCCCGACCTGCTATCCCGTCCTCCTATCCCCTCCTCCTATCTCGACCTCCTATCCCGACCTCCTATCCCATCCTCCTATCCTGACCTCCTATCTCGACCTCCTATCCCATCCTCCTATCCCGACCTCCAATCCCGTCCTCCAATCCCGACCTCCTATCCCGTCCTCCTATCCAGTCCTCCTATCTCGAACTCCTATACCGACCTCCTATCTCGACCTCCTATCCCGTCCTCCTATCCCGACCTCCTATCCCGTCCTCCTATCCCAACCTCCTATCCCATCCTCCTATCTCGACCTCCTATCCCGACCTCCTATCCCGTCCTCCTATCTAGACCTCCTATCCCGACCTCGTATCCCGTCCTCCTACCCCGACCTCCTTTCCCGACCTCCTATCCCGACCTATCCGATCCTCCTATCTCGACCTCCTATCCCGTCCTCCTATCTCGACCTCCTATCCCGACCATCCCGTCCTCCTATCTTGACCTCCTATCTCAACCTCCTATCTCGACCTCCCATCCCGTCCTCATATCCCAACCTGTAATATGTGTACCAGGTATTGAAATATCTCCAGCTGTACGGAAGTTATGTGAGAACATACATTTCCCATTGATTTGCATGGGACATTAAACAAAAAACCTGACCCTCACAAATGAGGTAGTTAAGGGTTAAATTAACTATCCTATATTTTAAGTGGACATAGAAGTAATATGTGACCAAGTATTATCGAAATATCTCCAGCAGTTTGGAAATTATGTAGTAACATATATTTCCCATGGACTTGTATGGGACTTTAAACATAAACCCCGCCCCTGGCAAATGGGGGTGAGTAAGGGTTAAATCACATACCCTATGTTTGTTGTTGACATATAAGTAACATGTGTGCCAAGTTTCATGTTAATATCTTTAGCCGTTTGGAAGTTTTTGTGGAACATACATACACACATACATACACACACACACGTTGAGTTTTATATATATAGATGATTGTAATATAAATATATATACGTAAAATTGCAAAAGTCGAATGTAAGCAAATACATGTCGCAAACCCCCTTCAAAAAGTCGCAAGTGTAAGCAAGGTCAGACCTGGCTTACAAACTTGCCTATGACAGCACTTTCAAAAATTCGCACGTGAGAATTTTTGCACGACTTGTTGCACAGCTCTGCTCCCCAGCACCCACTCATATCTACTACCTGCCTGCAAGGTGTTGGGACTACAACTCCCAGCATGTCCTCACTGTAAGGGCATACTGGGAGCTGTAGTCCTGCAATAGCTAGCGGGTGGGTGGTAGATGTGGTCGGGGAGCGAAGCTGTGCAAAAAGTCACAGGTGAGACTTTTTGTGCAACTTTTATAAACTTTCATTTTCACAGGCACAGTGGGATGAGCAGGTAGGAGATGTACAGGAGGGTGACAAGCTTGTCACCTACCCGCACATCTCCCGCCCACGCAACACTACTTCAACTCCCAGCATGTCCTTACTGTAAGGACATGCTGGGAATTGTAGTTGTGCAGCACAGGGGGAGTGTGTTAGATGGGCGGGCGGATGACAAGCTTGTCAACCGCCCGCACCGCATGACTACAGCTCCCAGTATGTCCTTACAGTAACGTCATGCTGGGAGTTGTAGTCATGCAGTGGGGGCAGGTGACAAGCTTGTCACCCGCTTACATATCTCCCCCCCAGCCCTGCTGCATGACTACAACTCCCATTATGAACTTACTGTAAGGGCGAGAAATGTGCGGGTGGGTTACAATAAATGTACTAACCTATTTTCCTTGGTTTTTTCCTTCTCATTTCAGAAAAGTATAGCCTGTGCACTACGATGATGACCAGTGTTTTTTTTCTGTTTCATGTTAATAAAGTGGTTAATGAGGGATTATGAGGGAGTGTTTTTGGGAATAAAAGTTTTTTAAACATGTGTTTTTTATATTTTTTTATTTACTTTACAGGCTTAGTAGTGGAAGCTGTCTAATAGACAGAATCAATTACTAATCCAGGGCTTAGTGTTAGCACCAAAAACAGGTAGTCCTAACCCCCGATTATTACCCCAGTACCCACCACCACAGGGATACCGGGAAGAGCTGGTACTAACTGGCCTGGAGCATCAAATATGGTGCTCCTGAGCCTAGGCAGTAATAGTTTGGCATTATTTAGGCTGGGGAGGGCCAGTAACATGGTCCTCACCCGCCCTGGCAACGTCAGTCTGTTGCTGCTTGGTTGGTATTTGGCTGAGAATGAAAATATGAGGAACCCTATGCGTTTTTTTTCTCATAAATAATTAAATAATAAAAGAAAAACACATAGGGTTCCATGCATTTTTATTCTCAGCCAGATACCAACCAAACAGCAACAGCCTGATGTTACCAGGTGGGGAGGACCATTGTTACTGGCCCTCCCCAGCCTGAATAACACCAGCCTGTTACCGCCTAGGCCCAGGAGCGCCGTTTTTGAATCTCCGGGTCTGTTGGTACAGGCTCTTCCTGATACCCCTGTGGCGGTGGGTACCGAGGTAATAATTGAGGGTTAGCACTAGCTGTTTTTGGGGCTAACGCTAAACCCCAGCTTAGTAATGGACTCCGTATATAAGACAGCTTCCACTACTAAGCTTGTAAAGTAAATAAAATAAAAAACACATTTAAAAAACTTTTATTCCAAAAAACCCTCCCCCACAAGCTCTCGTTACAAAATGTTGTTAATATTAAACAAAAACACGCTGGTCATCGTAGTCCCCCAAATCTTAAGTAGCCCACAGGATGAGGTTGGTACTTTAGGGGGAAAGAAAGTGGTAAAAAAATGTAATACATACACATAATTTTTATTTCTTATGTGTGCTAAAAAAATGGTATTTCAAAGTGATTTTATTGGTTTTAGCTTATGTGAGCCACATTTATCAACCCCCTGTGAGAGTATGATAAATATATCACACATAAGAAAACCCAAAGCAAAAAAAAAAAAAAAAAATGCCTACAGAACTCCCTTACCAAAGCAAACAATCATAAATGTCCCCCAGTGTGAATATAAGCACACATGTCCATGATTCCCTTCTCCACCATCAGGGGTCACAGCAATCGTGTGCTATAACACAGATCTGCAGCTTGACCACCTGTGTTGCCGCTTGCAGCTATATTTATTTTTAATTATTATTCCACCGCGGACTTTAAATGCTTATATTTGCTGTACTGTTGCTCCAGAACACATGTGACTTGGCATAGTGTTAGGCCCATGAGCTGTGCATAATCTTATGTAATATAAAGGTCATAGGTCACATGGTAAGGCAGCCATCTTGGTTTTTATGGCAATTTTGCACAATATTCAAATATCTTCTTCTCTACAACTGCTAAAGCTACAGATACAAACATTGCTGTATGAGGTGGCACTGTTGTGGAGAGTCAGATTTGTTAATTATAAGACTTTTGGTCATATGGTGTGGCCGCCATGTTGAATTGTGCAATATTCTACAAACATCTTCTTTTCAAAAACCGTTGGTTAGAATAACTTATAATTTGGCAGATATGTTCATGGTCACCTCCTGTACCAAGGTTGTTAAAGCTGGTTCATGGGCATAATCAATATGGCCACTGCACAGCAATAACATTTAGATAGCATTAATATTAATGTGCAATTTTTTTTAAATGTGTGTGTAATATGTACACTTAATTAAAAACATGTTTCTTTGCACAATGGTAGAGTAATTAACTGGTGCCAGAAAGTTAAACAGATTTGTAAATTACTTCTATTAAAAAATCTTAATCCTTCCAGTTCTTATTAGCTGCCGAATACTAAAGAGGAAATTATTTTCTTTTTGGAACACAGTGCTCTCTGCTGACAACTCTGTCCATTTTAGGAACTGTCCAGAGCAGCATATGTTTGCTATGGGGATTTTCTCCTACTCTGGACAGTTCTTAAAATTATACAAACCAATGGACACAGTATTGGGAGGATGTTACACTGAATTTTGTCTACTGTCTAGTGACACCCCAATAACCAGTGCAGGCCTTAAATATAAACTCCAAACTAATATTTCAAAAACCAAAGAGAGCACAATGGAGTCATTTCAAAAACGAGTTTGTGCCAAATTTTATTATTTCCGTAGAAGATAAGACGAAGGTGACGTACCGAAACGTACGTTGGAGTGGTGCTATCCCGGTCTCTGCCAGTGCACAGCACTTTGTTTTACACGTTGCTATTAGGTCTGTATCCCTTTATGCTGCATCCACAGGCAGCTGTTATATACACATAGCACTTTTTCTAAATGTTTACACTGCTTAGCTCTGTATATGAGCTACCTTTGTTATGTGCAATATCTTTTAATGTGCAATAGCTACATATATGTACTGTAGATGTGCTTATGCCATCTGTTTATACGCATATACCTTTTATATTTGAATTGGGATATATTCCCTTATTTATGTTCCTGGATCTCTTTCTGTGCAGAGCGAGTGATATCACCATCTATTGCTGTATTTCTCTTTCTCGCATATACATGTTTTTTTATGTTCTATGTTCTACGGAAATAATAAAATTTGTGCATATTTGGCACATACTCATTTTTGAAATGACACAGTTCTTAAAATGGACAGAGATGTCAGCAGAGAGCGCTGTGCTCGTGATGTCAGCAGAGAGCTCCGTGTTCCAAAAAAGAAAAGAATTTCCTCTGTAGAATTCGGCAGCCAATAAGTACTGAAAGGATTAAGATTTTTTTTTATAGAAGTAATGTCGGGGCAAGCCGTGTATAACTGGCTTGTCCTCTGACTGCAGAGCTTAAGTTAGTAAGGCACTGTAGGGGTTAATAATTTTCCTTTCCTCCAGCTCCAGACTTTGTGTCTCCCTGCTCCTCCTCCCCCTTCCTCCTAAACTGCCCAGAGACTGGAGAGGTGGGGATCACACCAATCATGGGTTTGCCTTTTACCCGGGCTTTTATCCCCCCTCCCACCTGATTAAAAAGGAGCTCACCCCTCCTTCACCTCACTCTGCCCCTCGTACCCGGAGATTTTTGTCCCGCCCTCCCTCCCCTGTTGGTGTGTTAGTTTGTGTGTTTATGTTTGAAGTCACAGCTGGTGGTAGAAGAGTGAAGAGTTTACAAACTGGGGTAAACCTGTGCACCGGAGGGTGTGGCAGCACCTCTCAGGATGAACAGAGTTAATGTATACAGTTTATTTTTTCTACGGTTATTTAATAAAAAGTTAATTTTATATTTATAATAAAGCTGTGGCCTACCCTCACCCACAGATAAAAGTTAATTTGTGTTTGTCTTTATTTAATTATTTAAGTTGGGGAAAAGGACTAAGGGTATTTAATGTGGGAGATGTGGGGTCTCTGCAGTCTTTACAAATCTGTTTAACTTTCTGGCACCAGTTGATTTAAAAAATATATATATATAATTTCCACCTGAGTACCCTCTAACCTCTTAGGGAAGAAGGGCGTACAGGTACGCCCTTGCTCCCTGGTACTTAAGGACCAAGGACATACCTGTACGCTTGTGGGAATATCGGTTCCTGCCGCACGCCGGGCGGGGACCGGACCATTGTGACTGCTGATATCTATCAGTAGGCGCCCCGTGCAAATGCCCAGGGGGGTCCCGAGACCCCCCAATGTCAGCGGTTGCCGCAAATCGCTGGTGAATTCACACTGATTTGCGGTTATTCCGGGTCATACAAGTCTCCGGTGACCCGGAAAATAAGGGGGATCGGGGTTGTCCAAGACACCCACGATCCCCCTGAAGGGATAGGAGTGAGATGGCAGGGGGGCCACCCCTCCTATCCCTGCTATTGGCCGTCTTAAAGTGACGACCAATAGCAGATAGGGGGCGGGGGTTTAACGTTCGGTTTCCCCATTCTATAGTCCGGGCAGAACGTCGGAAACCGACGAGGACCAGCGCCGAAATCCACCCATCGGCGGTAGCGGGCGGTGATCGGCGGCAGAAGAGGACGGCGATACGGCTCCCTGGATCCTACGGAAGCTGGTGAGTTGCCTAGAAACATCTGTAGGGCTACAGTTTGAGACCACTATACAGTGGTCTCTAAACTGTAGCCCTCCAGATGCTGCAAAACTACAACTCCAAGCATACCCAGACAGCTGTTTGGGGCATGCTAGGATTTGTAGTTTTGCAGCAGCTGGAGGGTCACAGTTTGGAGATCACTGTGCAGTGATCTCTAAACTGTGGCCCTCTAGATCTTGCAAAACTACAACTCCAAGCATGCTCACACAGCAGTTTGCTGTCTGGGCATGCTGGGATTTGTAGTTTTGCAACATCTGGAGGGCCACCGTTTGGAGATCACTGTGCAGTGGTCTCTAAACTGTAGCCCTCCAGATGTTGCCAAACTGCAAATCCCAGCATGCCCAAACAGCAAACAGCTGTCTCGGCATGCTGGGAGTTGTAGTTGTGTACCTCTAGCTGTTGCATAACTACATCTCACAGCATGCCCTTCGGCAAACAGTACATGCTGGGAGTTGTAGTTTTGCAGCAGCTAGAGGCACACTGGTTGGAAAATACTGAGTTAGGTAACAGAACCTGACTGAAGGTTTTCCTACCAGTGTGCCTCCAGCTGTTGCAAAAGTACAACTCCCAGCATGCACGGTTTGTCAGTACATGCTGGGTGTTGTAGTTTTGAAACTGGAGGTTTTCGAAGCTGGAGGTTTGCCCCCGATGTGAATGTACAGGGTACATTCACACAGGTGGGTTTACAGTGAGTTTCCTGCTTCAAGTTTGCACTGTGGCAAATTTTTTGCCGCAGCGCAAACTCCTAGCGGGAAACTCACCATAACCCGCCAGTGCGAATGTACCCTATCAACACTACACTAACACATAATAAAGGGTAAAATACTACATATACACCCCCTAACACTGCCCCCCCCCCCAATAAAAATGAAAAACGTATCGTACGGCAGTGTTTCCGAAATGGAGCCTCCAGCTGTTGCAAAACAACAAATCCCAGCATTTCCGGAAAGCCACTGATTGTCCAGGCATACTTGGAGTTTAGCAACAGCTGGAGGCACCCTGTTTGGGAATCACTGGGGTAGAATACCCCTATGTCCACCCCTATGCAATCCCTAATTTAGTCCTCAAATGAGTATGGTGCTCTATCTCTTCGAAGCCCTGTCGTATTTCAAGGAAACAGTTTAAGACCACAAATGGGGTATTTCCGTTCTCAGGAGAAATTGCACTACAAATTTTGGGGGGCTTTTTCTACTTTTACCCCTTTTAAAAAGGAAAAGTTGGGGTATACACCAGCCTGTTAGTGTAAAAAAATAAAAAAATGTACACTATCATGCTGGTGTTGCCCCATACTTTTTATTTTCACAAGAGGTAAAAGGAAAAAAGACCCCCAAAATTTGTAACGCAATTTCTCCTGAGTACGGAAATACCCCATATGTGGGCATAAAATGCTCTGCGGGCCCACAACAAGGCTCAGGAGTGAGAGCGCACTTTGTACATTTGAGGACTAAATTGTTGATTTGTACAGGGGTGGCTGATTTTACATAGGTTCTGACATAAACACAAAAAATAAATACCCACATGTGACCCCATTTTGGAAACTACACCCCTCACGGAACGTGACAAAGGATATAGTGAGCTTTAACAGGTGTTTGACAAATTTTCATTAAAGTTGGATGGGAAAACAAATTATTTTTTTTTTTTACTAAAATGCTGGTGTTACCCTAAATTTTTCATTTTCAAAAGGGAAAATAGGGGGAAACAAGGCCTCCCAAAATTTTTAACCCCATTTCTTCTGAGTTAGAACATACCCCATAATTATATGTAAAGTGCTCTGCGGGTGAACTACAATGCTCAGAAGAGAGGGAGTGCCATTGGGCTTTTGGTGAGAAAGTTTGTCCGGAATTGAAGGCCACATGTGTTTACAAAGCCCCCATAGTGCCAGAACAACGGACGCCCCCCACATGTGTTCCAATTTTGGAAACTACACCCCTCACGGAATGTTATAAGGGGTACAGTGAGCATTTACACCCCACAGGTGTCTGACAGATTTTTGGAATAGTGGTCTGTGAAAATGAAAAATTACATTTTTCATTTGTTCAGCCCACTGTTCCAAAGACCTGTCAAATGCCTGTGGGGTGTAAATGCTCAATGCACTCCTTATTAAATTCTGGGAGGGGTGTAGTTTCCAAAATGGGGTCACATGTGGGGGGTCCACTGTTTTGGCACCATGGGAGGCTTTCTAAATGCACAAGGCCACTGTTACGCCGAGCGCTCCGGGTCCCCGCTCCTCCCCGGAGCGCTCGCTACACTCTCTCCGCTGCAGCGCTCCGGTCGGATCCACTGACCCGGGGCGCTGCGATTCTGCTTCCAGCCGGGATGCGATTCGCGATGCGGGTAGCGCCCGCTCGCGATGCGCACCCCGGCTCCCGTACCTGACTCGCTCTCCCTCGGTCCTGTCCCGGCGCGCGCGGCCCCGCTCCCTAGGGCGCGCGCGCCGGGTCTTTGCGATTTAAAGGGCCACTGCGCCGCTGATTGGCGCAGTGATTCCAATTAGTGTCTTCACCTGTGCACTTCCCTATATCACCTCACTTCCCCTGCACTTCCCTGCCGGATCTTGTTGCCATTGTGCCAGTGAAAGCGTTCCTTGTGTGTTCCTAGCCTGTGTTCCAGACCTCCTGCCGTTGCCCCTGACTACGATCCTTGCTGCCTGCCCCGACCTTCTGCTACGTCCGACCTTGCTTCTGTCTACTCCCTTGTACCGCGCCTATCCTCAGCAGCCAGAGAGGTGAGCCGTTGCTAGTGGATACGACCTGGTCACTACCGCCGCAGCAAGACCATCCCGCTTTGCGGCGGGCTCTGGTGAAAACCAGTAGTGACTTAGAACCGATCCACTAGCACGGTCCACGCCAATCCCTCTCTGGCACAGAGGATCCACTACCTGCCAGCCGGCATCGTGACAGTAGATCCGGCCATGGATCCCGCTGAAGTTCCTCTGCCAGTTGTCGCTGACCTCACCACGGTGGTCGCCCAGCAGTCACAACAGATAGCGCAACAAGGCCAACAGCTGTCTCAACTGACCGTTATGCTACAACAGTTACTACCACAGCTTCAGCAGTCATCTCCTCCGCCAGCTCCTGCACCTCCTCCGCAGCGAGTGGCCGCTCCTGGGCTACGCCTATCCTTGCCGGATAAATTTGATGGGGACTCTAAGTTTTGCCGTGGCTTTCTTTCCCAATGTTCCCTGCATCTGGAGATGATGTCGGACCTGTTTCCCACTGAAAGGTCTAAGGTGGCTTTCGTAGTCAGCCTTCTGTCCGGAAAAGCCCTGTCATGGGCCACACCGCTCTGGGACCGCAATGACCCCGTCACTGCCTCTGTACACTCCTTCTTCTCGGAAATCCGAAGTGTCTTTGAGGAACCTGCCCGAGCCTCTTCTGCTGAGACTGCCCTGTTGAACCTGGTCCAGGGTAATTCTTCCGTTGGCGAGTATGCCGTACAATTCCGTACTCTTGCTTCAGAATTATCCTGGAATAATGAGGCCCTCTGCGCGACCTTTAAAAAAGGCCTATCCAGCAACATTAAAGATGTTCTGGCCGCACGAGAAATTCCTGCTAATCTACATGAACTTATTCACCTAGCCACTCGCATTGACATGCGTTTTTCCGAAAGGCGTCAGGAGCTCCGCCAAGATATGGACTCTGTTCGCACGAGGCGTTTCTTCTCCTCGGCTCCTCTCTCCTCTGGTCCCCTGCAATCTGTTCCTGTGCCTCCCGCCGTGGAGGCTATGCAGGTCGACCGGTCTCGCCTGACACCTCAAGAGAGGACACGACGCCGCATGGAGAACCTCTGCCTGTACTGTGCTAGTACCGAACACTTCCTGAGGGATTGTCCTATCCGTCCTCCCCGCCTGGAAAGACGTCCGCTGACTCCGCACAAAGGTGAGACAGTCCTTGATGTCTACTCTGCTTCTCCACGTCTTACTGTGCCTGTGCAGATGTCTGCCTCTGCCTTCTCCTTCTCTACTGTGGCCTTCTTGGACTCTGGATCTGCAGGAAATTTTATTTTGGCCTCTCTCGTCAACAGGTTCAACATCCCAGTGACCAGTCTCGCCAGACCCCTTTACATCAATTGTGTAAACAATGAAAGATTGGACTGTACCATACGCTTCCGCACGGAGCCCCTTCTAATGAGCATCGGATCTCATCACGAGAGGATTGAACTTTTGGTCCTCCCCAATTGCACCTCGGAAATTCTCCTTGGACTTCCCTGGCTTCAACTTCATTCCCCAACCCTGGATTGGTCCACTGGGGAGATCAAGAGTTGGGGGCCCTCTTGTTCCAAGGACTGTCTAAGACCGGTTCCCAGTAACCCTTGCCGTGACTCTGTGGTTCCCTCAGTAACCGGTCTCCCTAAGGCCTATATGGACTTCGCGGATGTTTTCTGCAAAAAACAAGCTGAGACTCTACCTCCTCACAGGCCTTATGATTGCCCTATCGACCTCCTCCCGGGCACTACTCCACCCCGGGGCAGAATTTATCCTCTCTCTGCCCCAGAGACTCTTGCCATGTCTGAGTATGTCCAGGAAAATTTAAAAAAGGGCTTTATCCGTAAATCCTCCTCTCCTGCCGGAGCCGGATTTTTCTTTGTGTCCAAAAAAGATGGCTCCCTACGTCCTTGCATTGACTACCGCGGTCTTAATAAAATCACGGTTAAGAACCGCTACCCCCTACCCCTCATCTCTGAACTCTTTGATCGCCTCCAAGGTGCCCACATCTTTACTAAATTGGACTTAAGAGGCGCCTATAACCTCATCCGCATCAGAGAGGGGGATGAGTGGAAAACGGCGTTTAACACCAGAGATGGACACTTTGAGTATCTGGTCATGCCCTTTGGCCTGTGCAACGCCCCTGCTGTCTTCCAAGACTTTGTTAATGAAATTTTTCGTGATCTGTTATACTCCTGTGTTGTTGTATATCTGGACGATATCCTAATTTTTTCTGCCAATCTAGAAGAACACCGCCAGCATGTCCGTATGGTTCTTCAGAGACTTCGTGACAATCAACTCTATGCCAAAATTGAGAAATGTCTGTTTGAATGCCAATCTCTTCCTTTTCTAGGATATTTGGTCTCTGGCCAGGGACTACAAATGGATCCAGACAAACTCTCTGCCGTCTTAGATTGGCCACGCCCCTCCGGACTCCGTGCTATCCAACGCTTTTTGGGGTTCGCCAATTATTACAGGCAATTTATTCCACATTTTTCTACCGTTGTGGCTCCTATCGTGGCTTTAACCAAAAAAAATGCCGATCCCAAGTCTTGGCCTCCTCAAGCGGAAGACGCCTTTAAACGACTCAAGTCTGCCTTTTCTTCGGCTCCCGTGCTCTCCAGACCTGACCCTTCCAAACCCTTCCTATTGGAGGTTGATGCCTCCTCAGTGGGAGCTGGAGCTGTTCTTTTACAAAAAAATTCTTCCGGGCATGCTGTCACTTGTGGTTTTTTTTCTAGGACCTTCTCTCCGGCGGAGAGGAACTACTCCATCGGGGATCGAGAGCTTCTAGCCATTAAATTAGCACTTGAGGAATGGAGGCATCTGCTGGAGGGATCAAGATTTCCAGTTATTATTTACACCGATCACAAGAACCTCTCCTACCTCCAGTCTGCCCAACGGCTGAATCCTCGCCAGGCCCGGTGGTCTCTGTTCTTTGCCCGATTTAATTTTGAGATTCACTTTCGTCCTGCCGATAAGAACATTAGGGCCGATGCTCTCTCTCGTTCCTCGGATGCCTCAGAAGTTGAACTCTCTCCGCAACACATCATTCCACCTGACTGCCTGATCTCCACTTCTCCAGCCTCCATCAGGCAAACTCCTCCAGGAAAGACCTTTGTTTCTCCTCGCCAACGCCTCGGAATCCTCAAATGGGGTCACTCCTCCCATCTCGCTGGTCATGTGGGCATCAAGAAATCTGTGCAACTCATCTCCCGCTTCTATTGGTGGCCGACTCTGGAGACGGATGTTGTGGACTTTGTGCGAGCCTGCACTATCTGTGCCCGGGATAAGACTCCTCGCCAGAAGCCCGCTGGTTTTCTTCATCCCCTGCCTGTCCCCGAACAGCCTTGGTCTCTGATTGGTATGGATTTTATTACTGATTTACCCCCTTCCCGTGGCAACACTGTTATTTGGGTGGTCGTTGATCGATTCTCCAAAATGGCACATTTCATCCCTCTTCCTGGTCTTCCTTCAGCGCCTCAGTTGGCTAAACAATTTTTTGTACACATTTTTCGTCTTCACGGGTTGCCTACGCAGATCGTCTCGGTTAGAGGCGTCCAATTCGTGTCTAAATTCTGGAGGGCTCTCTGTAAACAACTCAAGATTAAATTAAATTTTTCTTCTGCATATCATCCCCAGTCCAATGGACAAGTAGAAAGAATTAACCAAGTCTTGGGTGATTATTTGCGACATTTTGTTTCCTCCCGCCAGGATGACTGGGCAGATCTCCTTCCATGGGCCGAATTCTCGTATAACTTCAGAGTCTCTGAATCTTCCTCCAAATCCCCATTTTTCGTGGTGTACGGCCGTCACCCTCTTCCCCCCCTCCCTACCCCCTTGCCCTCTGGTCTGCCCGCTGTGGATGAAATTTCTCGTGACCTTTCCATTATATGGAGAGAGACCCAAAATTCTCTCTTACAGGCTTCATCACGCATGAAGAAGTTCGCGGATAAGAAAAGAAGAGCTCCTCCCGTTTTTTCCCCTGGAGACAAGGTATGGCTCTCCGCTAAATATGTCCGCTTCCGTGTCCCTAGCTACAAGTTGGGACCACGCTATCTTGGTCCTTTCAAAATTTTGTGTCAAATTAATCCTGTCTCTTACAAACTTCTTCTTCCTCCTTCTCTTCGTATCCCTAATGCCTTTCACGTCTCTCTTCTTAAACCACTCATCCTCAACCGTTTTTCTCCCAAATCTGTTCCTCCCACTCCTGTTTCCGGCTCCTCGGACATCTTCTCTGTCAAAGAGATCTTAGCCTCTAAAAAGGTCAGAGGGAAAACTTTTTTTTTAGTGGACTGGGAGGGTTGTGGTCCTGAAGAGAGATCCTGGGAACCTGAGGACAACATCCTAGATAAAAGTCTGCTCCTCAGGTTCTCAGGCCCTAAGAAGAGGGGGAGACCCAAGGGGGGGGTACTGTTACGCCGAGCGCTCCGGGTCCCCGCTCCTCCCCGGAGCGCTCGCTACACTCTCTCCGCTGCAGCGCTCCGGTCGGATCCACTGACCCGGGGCGCTGCGATTCTGCTTCCAGCCGGGATGCGATTCGCGATGCGGGTAGCGCCCGCTCGCGATGCGCACCCCGGCTCCCGTACCTGACTCGCTCTCCCTCGGTCCTGTCCCGGCGCGCGCGGCCCCGCTCCCTAGGGCGCGCGCGCGCCGGGTCTTTGCGATTTAAAGGGCCACTGCGCCGCTGATTGGCGCAGTGATTCCAATTAGTGTCTTCACCTGTGCACTTCCCTATATCACCTCACTTCCCCTGCACTTCCCTGCCGGATCTTGTTGCCATTGTGCCAGTGAAAGCGTTCCTTGTGTGTTCCTAGCCTGTGTTCCAGACCTCCTGCCGTTGCCCCTGACTACGATCCTTGCTGCCTGCCCCGACCTTCTGCTACGTCCGACCTTGCTTCTGTCTACTCCCTTGTACCGCGCCTATCATCAGCAGCCAGAGAGGTGAGCCGTTGCTAGTGGATACGACCTGGTCACTACCGCCGCAGCAAGACCATCCCGCTTTGCGGCGGGCTCTGGTGAAAACCAGTAGTGACTTAGAACCGATCCACTAGCACGGTCCACGCCAATCCCTCTCTGGCACAGAGGATCCACTACCTGCCAGCCGGCATCGTGACAGCCACCAACTTCTATTCCAACCAAATTCTCTCTCCAAAAGATCAATGGCACTACTTCCCTTCTGAGCATTGTAGTGCGCCAGCAGAGGACTTGATGTTCCTACATGGGGTATTTCCATACTCAGAAGAAATGGGGTTACAAATTTTGGGGGGCATTCTCTCCTATTACCCTTTGTAAAAATGTAAAATTTTGGTAAAAACCATCATTTTAGTAGAATTTTTTTTTTCATTTACACATCCAATTTTAACGAAAAGTTATCAAACACCTGTGGGGTGTTAAGGCTCATGGTACCCCATGTTACATTCCTTGAGGTGTGAATTTTCCAAAATAGTATACCATATGTTTGTTTGTTTTTTGCTGTTCTGGCACCATAGGGGCTTCCTAAATGTGACATGCCCCCCAAAAACCATTTCAGCAAAATTTGCTTTCCAAAAGCCAAATGTGACTCCTTCTCTTCTGAGCATTGTAGTACACCCGCAGTGCACTTGATGTCCACACATGGGGTATTTCCATACTCAGAAGAGATGGAGTTAAAAATTTTGGGGGACATTTTCTATTACCCCTTGTAAAAATGGAAAATTTGGGGGGGAAAAAGCACTTTAGGGAAAAAAAAATTCATTTACACATCCAACTTTCACGAAAAGTCGTCAAACACCTGTGGGGTGTTAAGGCTCACTGGACCCCTTGTTACGTTCCCTGAGGGGTGTAGTTTCCAAAATAGTATGCCATGTGTTTCTTTTTTTTTTTTCTGTTATGGCACCATAGGGGCTTCCTAAATGGGACATGCCCCCCAAAAACCATTTCAGAAAAGCTCACTTTCCAAAATCCCATTGTTGCTCCTTCCCTTCTGAACCCTCTAGTGCTCTATTTATTTGGAATGTCCATTTTCCTTGTAAGCAGAGAGTTTCAAAGTTTAAAAAAATTGCAAAATTTTAAAATTGTTCATCAAATTTTTGAATTGTTCACAAAGAAATGATGCAAGTATCGTCAAAATTTTACCACTAACATAAAGTAGAATATGTCACGAAAAAACAATCTCGGAATCATAATGAAAGGTAAAAGCATCCCAGAGTTATTAATGCTTAAAGAGTACCTGTCATCAATAAAAACTTTTAATATGTTGTTCATAATCATTAATGAAGACATATTGTAATATAACTTCATTAAAAAATATTAATATCTATACCAGTTTTTTCATTTTATACTTTTGGCCACTAGGGGTCTCTCTTCTATGCCTGGTCTGCAGGCAGCTTCCTATGCTTTTCATAGTAAGTGTACAGCTTTTAGGAGCAGCACTGTGAGCTACAAGCCTGCACATGCCTCTCATATAACAGAGGCCAGTCACCTCCCCCTCCCGCCCGCTCTGTGTTCTCCCTGCCCCTCACCACACGTTATCTTATACATTGTATTACCTCACTGCACTCCCTGCTCTGTGTTGGCTGTCTGGGCATGCTGGGAGTTGTAGTTTTGACACCAGCTGGAGGTACCCTGGTTGGGAAACACTGCTGCAGGGGAGAGCAGCATACAGGAAAACTGGCAGAGGCGGAGTCCCGGCCAGGCTTCATGTGACATCATGCCTACCGGGACCCGCTTCCTTCCACCCCTCAGAAAGACAGTGCTCCTGAGCTAATGAAGAGGGATAAAAAAAGGTATTTCCACAGCGTTTTAAACCTCAATAAACACAGGGATAGGCATAGTTAGAGTAAGGGACAGATTGGGAGGGGGATCAAGGAAAGTTTAGTTGATGACAGGTACTCTTTAAAGTGACAGTGGTCAGATGTGCAAAAAATGTCCGGGTCCTTAAGGTGAAAGGACATATTCTACTTTATATTAGTGGTAAAATTTTGTCGATACGTACAACATTTCATGGTGAAAAATTCCACAATTTGATGAAAAAATTTGCATGTTTTTTTTTAGATTTGAAACTCTCTGCTTGTAAGGAAATTGGACATCCCAAATAAATTATATATTGATTCACATATACAATATGTCTACTTTATATGTGCATCATAAAGTTGACATGTTTTTACTTTTGGAAGACATCAGAGGGCTTCAAAATTCAACAGCAATTTTCCACTTTTTCACAACATTTTCAAAATCAGAATTTTTCAAGGACCAGCTCAGTTTTTAAGTGGATTGAGGGGCCTTCATATTAGAAATATTTCACAAATGACCCCAATATAAAAATTGCACCCCTCAAAGTATTCAAAATGACATTCAGTAAGTGTGTTTACCCTTTAGGTGTTTCACAGGAATAGCAGCAAAGTGAAGGAGAAAATTCAAAATCTTCATTTTTTACACTTGCATGTTCTTGTAGACCCAGTTTTTGAATTTTTACAAGGGGTAAAAGGAGAGAAATCACTCTAAAATGTGTAACCCAATTTCTCTTAAGTAAGGAAATATCTCATATGTGTATGTCAAGTGCTCTGTGGGTGCACTAGAGAGCTCAGAAGGGAAGGAGCGACAATGGTATTTTGGAGAGTGAGTTTTTCTGCAATGGTTTTGGGGGGGGCATGTCACATTTAGGAAGCCCCTACCTATGGTGCCAGAACAGCAAAAAAAAAAGAAAACACATGGCATACTATTTTGGAAACTACACCTCTCAAGGAACGTAACAAGTGGTACAGTGAGCCTTCACACCCTACAGGTGTTTGAAGACATTTAGTTAAAGTTGGATGTCTAAATGAATTTTCTTTTCAACCAAAAAAACAAGGTTTTTCCCCAAATTTTAAATTTTTACAAACGGTAATAAGAGAAATGCCCCCCAAAATTTGTAACCCCATTTCTTCTGAGTATGGAAATACCCAATGTGTGGATGTAAAGTGCACCACGGGCGCACTACAATGCTCAGAAGAGAAGGAGCGCCATTGAGCTTTTGGATAGAGAATTTGGTTGGAAAGTGCTCTCCGGGCAAACTACAATGCTCAGAAGAGAAGGAGCGCCATTGGGCTTTTGAAGAGAAAATTTGTCCGGAATTGAAGGCCACGTGTGTTTACAAAGCCCACATAGTGCCAGAACAATGATCCCAACCCACATGTGACTCCATTTTGGAAGATGAACCGGAAGATGTGTGGATAACGCGAAACGGTGCTGTTGTTCCTGACAGCTTCTCCTAGACTCCTTGCCCGGAGCAGCTCCCCCTCCCTACACTCGGGTGTTTTTTTATATTGGCTTTTTATGGAACCTGCAAGTTCTCAATAAAGCGAACACGTCTATCGGCTCGGTGAGTGCGGACAATATTTCTTTCTTTGCACTATATATACAAGAGACTGTCTTTCCTACATGTCCAGCACCGCCTATCTAGCCACACACCCGAGACTGCAACATTTTGTCAGCTGCATAGTAGTTCTCTAGCAGTGCCCACCCTATTTTTCTCTCCAGATATATAATTTACAAATCTGTTTAACTTTCTGGAGCCAGTTGATATATATATATATATATAAAAAAAGTTTTTTCCTGGATAACCCCTTTAAGACATCACGCGACGCATACACAGGGCTCCGCAGTAAATCTTAACAGGTCTATGTGAATAATACTTTCAGCCTATGCTGCGTCTAGAAACATAATTATTTAAACCTACCGTTTTTTACCCTGTAGGTTTAGGAAACTAACTTCCACGCCTATTTTACAGCAGGATACCATGCTCTTTATATGCCAGGTCTGCATTTCTAATCATTATATGCATATGTTTTAATTACCTCCACTTTCAAACAATATGGTAACTTCATAAATACTTTTTTAGAAAGAGATCAAGATTTGCATGCACCTCCTATCCTTCTTCCATTACATATTCCAGTATCCTTCTCAGGTACGTTTCCATTTATACTTTATTTGCACACACCTTCAAGTCCCATCCAGCGCTGTTTTGTATCACTTTATATAGATATATCATTCTATTGTATGAAATACAGGGATTCATACTCACAAAAACTAGCAGCAGTTTGGGCACACACAGAGTAGCATATTAGTTGCGCTAGCGTTATAAACAACTCCTATGTTTTTTTTTTATTGGGGGGGGGGCAGTGTAAGGGGTGTATATGTAGTGTTTTACCCTTTATTACATACTAGTGTAGTGCAGTGTTTTTAGGGTACATTCACACAGGCGGAGGTTTACAGTGAGTTTCCAGCTAGGAGTTTGCGCCGCGGCAGAATATTTGCCACAGCTCAAACTTGAAGCAGGAAACACACTCTAAAACCAGCCAGTGTGAATGTACCCAGCTGTTGCAAAACTACAACTCCCAGCATGCACAGACAGACCATGCATGCTGGGAGTTGTACTTTTGCAACAGCTGGACCCATATGCCCTATGTCCTTAAGGACTCAGGGTGCATACGCCCTGCGTCCTGAAGAGGTTATGGTGACAATATTCAGTGCTATATGCAAAGACATGTCTTTCCTGAACCATTAAAGATACAGATGTATAAATAGCCGTGTATGGTTACACTGTGACCTAGATATGTTTGACGTCATTGAACCACATGGTTCGGCTGCCATAGTGAATAATATAAATATCAACAATTATTCCAATTATTTCTATGGGGCTTTTTGTAATATGCCTGTAATTAACTCAATGTTACTTCAAAACTCATGAAATTTTAGCCAATGATAGAGCCCAGTACTATGCATAATCTGTTATAGTATAAAGGTCATAGGTCACATGGTCAGGCAGCTATATTGGTTTCTGTGGCATGTTTTTGTCCCGTTTAAAGTCTGCATTTGCCTCTGCTCCCGTGCTTTTGAGAACTGATCCGGAGAGGCCCTTTGGAGATCGATGCCTCATCTGTTGGAGCCGATGCCGTCCTTACTCAGAAAAACGCCAAAGGCAAGACTGTAACTTGTGGGTTCTTTTCCAAGACCTTCTCTCCTGCTGAGAGGAATTACTCCATTGGAGATCGATAACTCCTCGCCATTAAGCTTGCTTTGGAGGAATGACGACATTTATTGGAAGGATCATCTCATCCGGTCAGCATATACTCCAACCATAAGAATCTTTTGTACCTACAGTCTGCTCAGCTTTTGAATCACCACCAGGCAAGGTGGTCTTTGTTTTTTTTTCTAGTTTCAACTTCTTCATTCACTTCCGTCCAGCTAACAAGAACATTGTTAGGATTCGGCAGGCAGGATGACTGTTAGGATTCGGCAGGCTGGATGTGGATCCTCTGTGTCAGCGAGGGATTGGCGTGGACCGTGTCGGTGGACCGGTTCTAGGTTGCTGCTGGTATTCACCAGAGCCCGCCGCAAAGCGGGATGGTCTTGCTGCGGCGGTGGCAACCAGGTCGTATCCACCGGCAACGGCTCAACCTCGCTGACTGCTGAGAAGGCGTGGGACAGAAGGACTAGACAGAGGCAAGGTCAGACGTAGCAGAAGGTCGGGGCAGGCGGCAAGGTTCGTAGTCAATGGACATAGCAAGAGGTCAGGAACACTGGTAAGGCAAACACTGTAAACGCTTTCTCTGGCACAAGGCAACAAGATCCGGCAAGGAAGGGAAGGGGAAGTGAGGTATATATAGACAGGTGCACAGGTGGAAGCTAATCAGACTGATTGGGCCAGACACCAATCATTGGTGCACTGGCCCTTTAAATCTCAGAGAGCTGGCGGGCGCGCGCTCTAAGGAGCGGAGCCGCACGCGCCAGGACGTGACAGCCAGGGACCGGGACAGGTGAGTGACTTGGGATGCGATTCGCGAGGGGGCACGTCCCGCTATGCGAATCGCATCCCCACCAGCAGTGTCAGTGCAGCGCTCCCGGTCAGCGGGTCTGACCGGGGAGCTGCAGAGAGAGGAGCTGCAGAGCGCTCCCGGTCCCTGCTCCTCCCCGGTCAGTGTAACAGTACCCCCCCCCCGTTAGGTCTCCCCCTCTTTTTGTCCGGTTGTCGCTTCACATGGGACGAGGACATTGGGAGCGATTGTAGAGTTTCCTTCTGGAAGACAGAGAATTCCTGGGTATACTCATCAAAGGCAGGCAGTTCAGAAGGAGTGGGAATGGGGAGGGGGGGCAGAGGGTGAAGCTTGGCACGGGGCAGAGTGTTACCAGGACGGGGGCTATGAGGAGGCAAAATCTCTGCTCTTTTATTGCAAAAAACCTCGGCATAGTCCTGATAGGCCTTGGGGAGCCCAGGTATAGGAGGAGACATTGAGGTTTGACTGACGGGACTGGGAGCAGACGTGAGGCATTTTTTGTGGCAAGAAGCACCCCAGCTCTTGATCTCCCCGGTGGTCCAGTCAAGGGTAGGAGAGTGGCGTTGGAGCCATGGCAGACCAAGGAGGACTTCAGAGGTGCAGTTGGGCAAAACAAAAAGTTCAATTTTTTGGTGATGCAGTCCAATGCTCATGGGCAGGGGTTCTGTGCGGTAACGCACAGTGCAGTCCAATTTTACTCCGTTGACCGAGGAAATGTAGAGCGGCTTGACGAGACGGGTCACAGGGATGTTGAACTTATTAACAAAAGAGGCCAAAATGAAATTTCCCACACAACCAGAGTCCAAGAAGGCCACAGCTGAGAAGGAGGAGTTGGCAGAAGGAGAAATCCGCATGGGCACAGTGAGACGTGGAGAAGCAGACTTCATACCAAGAGACGCCACTCCCATGTGAGCTGGGTGCGTGCGTGCGTTTCCCAGACGTGGAGGACAAATAGGGCAATCCACCAAGAAATGTTCGGTACTAGCGCAGTACAGACATACATTTTTATCTCTGCGGTGAGTCCTCTCTTCATGGGTCAGGCGAGACCAATCCACTAGCATAGCCTCCTCGGCGGGAGGCACAGTGGTAGATTGCAAAGGATACTGTGAGAGAGGTGCCCAGAGATCAAGGTCTTTTTCCTGGCGGAGCTCCTGGTGTCTTTCAGAAAAACACATGTCAATGCTGTCACGATGCCGGCTGGCAGGTAGTGGATCCTCTGTGCCAGAGAGGGATTGGCGAGGACCGCGCTAGTGGACCGGTTCTAAGTCACTACTGGTTTTCACCAGAGCCCGCCGCAAAGCGGGATGGTCTTGCTGCGGCGGTAGTGACCAGGTCGTATCCACTAGCAACGGCTCACCTCTCTGACTGCTGATGATAGGCGAGGTACAAGGGAGTAGACAGAAGCAAGGTCGGACGTAGCAGAAGGTCGGGGGCAGGCGGCAAGGTTCGTAGTCAGGGTGGATAGCAGAAGTTCTGGTACACAGGCTTTAGACACACAAAACGCTTTCACTAGGCACAAGGGCAACAAGATCCGGCAAGGAAGTGCATGGGAGGAGGTTAGATATAGTCAGGGACCAGGTGGAAGCCAATTAAGCTGATTGGGCCAGGCACCAATCATTGGTGCACTGGCCCTTTAAGTCTCAGGGAGCTGGCGCGCGCGCGCCCTAGAGAGCGGAGCCGCGCGCGCCAGCACATGACAGCAGGGGACGGGAACGGGTAAGTGACCTGGGATGCGATTCGCGAGCGGGCGCGTCCCGCTGTGCGAATCGCATCCCCAACGGCCATGACAGTGCAGCGCTCCCGGTCAGCGGGACTGACCGGGGAGCTGCAGGGAGAAAGACGCCGTGAGCGCTCCGGGGAGGAGCGGGGACCCGGAGCGCTAGGCGTAACAGTACCCCCCCCCTTAGGTCTCCCCTTTTTTTTGTCCGGTGACTGCCTCCCCTGGGGTGAGGACACCGGGAAGGAATGGATGGTTTCCTCAATGACAGGCAGTACAGCAGGAGTAGGAATGGGGAGGGAGGGCAGAGGGTGAAGCTTGGCACGGGGCAGGGAGACACAAGGACGGGAGCCATGAGGGGACACAGAGGCTTGCCTGAAGGGACTGGGAGGGGGGGAGAGGCATTTTCTGTGGCAGGCAGAGTCCCTAACGACCTTAGGGGGACCGGATACAGGAGGAACCACAGGGTCACGGCAGGGAGTACTGGGAACTGGTTTAAGGCAGTCCTTGGAACAAGAGGGACCCCAACTCTTGATCTCCCCAGTGGACCAGTCCAGGGTTGGGGAATGGTGTAGAAGCCAGGGTAGTCCAAGGAGAATTTCGGAAGTGCAATTGGGAAGGACCAAAAATTCAATTTTCTCGTGATGAGGTCCGATGCACATTAGGAGGGGCTCCGTGCGGTAACGCACGGTGCAATCCAACCTGGCTCCGTTGACCGCGGAAATGTGGAGTGGCTTGACAAGACGGGTCACCGGAATGCGGAATTTATTCACCAAGGACTCCCGAATAAAATTCCCAGAAGCACCAGAGTCCAGGCAGGCCACGGCTGAGAGGGAAGAGCTGGCTGAAGTAGAAATCCGTACAGGCACCGTGAGACGTGGAGAAGCCGACTTAGCATCAAGAGACGCCACACCCACGAGAGCTGGGTGCGAGCGTGCGTTTCCCAGACGTGGAGGACGGATAGGGCAATCCACCAAAAAATGTTCGGTACTGGCACAGTACAGACAAAGATTCTCTTCCTTACGGCGATTCCTCTCTTCCAGGGTCAGGCGAGACCGATCCACTTGCATGGCTTCCTCGGCGGGAGGCCTAGGCGCAGATTGCAGTGGAGACTGTGGGAGAGGTGTCCAGAGATCTAAGTCTTTTTCCTGGCGGAGCTCTTGATGTCTCTCAGAAAAACGCATGTCAATGCGAGTGGCTAGATGAATGAGTTCATGCAGGTTAGCAGGAGTTTCTCGTGCGGCCAGAACATCTTTAATGTTGCTGGATAGGCCTTTTTTAAAGGTCGCGCAGAGGGCCTCATTATTCCAGGATAGTTCAGAAGCAAGAGTACGGAATTGTATGGCGTACTCGCCAACGGAAGAATTACCCTGGACCAGGTTCAGCAGGGCAGTCTCAGCAGAAGAGGCTCGGGCAGGTTCCTCAAAGACACTTCGAATTTCCGAGTAGAAGGAGTGTACAGAGGCAGTGACGGGGTCATTGCGGTCCCAGAGCGGTGTGGCCCATGACAGGGCTTTTCCAGACAGAAGGCTGACTACGAAAGCCACCTTAGACCTTTCAGTAGGAAACTGGTCCGACATCATCTCCAAGTGCAGGGAAAATTGCGAAAGAAAGCCACGGCAAAACTTAGAGTCCCCATTAAATTTGTCCGGCAAGGACAGGCGGAGGCTAGGAGTGGCCACTCGCTGCGGAAGGGGTGCAGGAGCTGGCGGAGGAGATGATTGCTGCTGAAGTTGCGACTGAAGTTGCTGCACAATGGTGAATACTTCCGACAGCTGGTGGGTTAGATGGGCGATCTGTCGGGATTGCTGGGCGACCACCGTGGTGATATCAGAGATATAAGGCAGAGGGACGTCAGCGGGATCCATGGCCGGATCTACTGTCACGATGCCGGCTGGCAGGTAGTGGATCCTCTGTGCCAGAGAGGGATTGGCGAGGACCGCGCTAGTGGACCGGTTCTAAGTCACTACTGGTTTTCACCAGAGCCCGCCGCAAAGCGGGATGGTCTTGCTGCGGCGGTAGTGACCAGGTCGTATCCACTAGCAACGGCTCACCTCTCTGACTGCTGATGATAGGCGAGGTACAAGGGAGTAGACAGAAGCAAGGTCGGACGTAGCAGAAGGTCGGGGGCAGGCGGCAAGGTTCGTAGTCAGGGTGGATAGCAGAAGTTCTGGTACACAGGCTTTAGACACACAAAACGCTTTCACTAGGCACAAGGGCAACAAGATCCGGCAAGGAAGTGCATGGGAGGAGGTTAGATATAGTCAGGGACCAGGTGGAAGCCAATTAAGCTGATTGGGCCAGGCACCAATCATTGGTGCACTGGCCCTTTAAGTCTCAGGGAGCTGGCGCGCGCGCGCCCTAGAGAGCGGAGCCGCGCGCGCCAGCACATGACAGCAGGGGACGGGAATGGGTAAGTGACCTGGGATGCGATTCACGAGCGGGCGCGTCCCGCTGTGCGAATCGCATCCCCAACGGCCATGACAGTGCAGCGCTCCCGGTCAGCGGGACTGACCGGGGAGCTGCAGGGAGAAAGACGCCGTGAGCGCTCCGGGGAGGAGCGGGGACCCGGAGCGCTAGGCGTAACAAATGCGGGTGGACAAATGGATAAGTTCATGCAGGTTGGCAGGAATTTCTCGTGCGGCCAGCACATCCTTGATGTTACTGGATAGGCCTTTTTTAAAGGTTGCGCAGAGGGCCTCGTTGTTCCAAGATAATTCAGAGGCGAGGGTACGAAATTGGATGGCGTATTCGCCTACAGAAGAATTTCCCTGGACCAGGTTCAGCAAGGCAGTTTCGGCAGAAGAAGCTCGGGCTGGTTCCTCGAAGACACTACGAACCTCAGCGAAGAAGGACTGTACAGTGGCATTGACAGGATCATTGCGGTCCCAGAGCGGTGTGGCCCATGACAGGGCCTTCCCAGACAGGAGACTAACCACGAAAGCCACCTTCGACCGTTCAGCAGGAAATTGGTCCGACAACATCTCCAAATGTAGGGAACATTGTGACAGGAAACCACGGCAGAGTCTAGAGTCCCCATCAAATTTGTCCGGCAGGGACAAGCGGAGGCCAGGAGCGGGCACTCGCTGTGGAGGAGGTGCAGGAGCTGGCGGAGGAGATGGTTGCTGCTGTAGCTGTGGCAGAAGTTGCTGTAGCATGGCGGTCAACTGCAACAGCTGCTTTCCTTGTTGGGCGAACTGTTGTCCAAGTTGCTCTATCTGTTGAGACTGCTGGGCGACCACCGTGGTAAGGTCAGCGACAACTGGCAGTGGGACCTCAGCGGGATCCATGGCCGGATCTACTTTTAGGATTCGGCAGGCTGGATGACTGTTAGGATTCGGCAGGCTGGATGTGGATCCTCTGTGTCAGCGAGGGATTGGCGTGGACCGTGTCGGTGGACCGGTTCTAGGTTGCTACTGGTATTCACCAGAGCCCGCCGCAAAGCGGGATGGTCTTGCTGCGGCGGTAGCAACCAGGTCGTATCCACCGGCAAGGGCTCAACCTCGCTGACAAATCTCCTTTCAGGTGTTTGCAAAATATCTTAAATAAAAGGAAGACCCAACATCCACACTGTGCTCCTTCATGTCTATGGCTTGTGTGTGAGTCATGTAGGGCTTTAGGGCCACATATGGGATATTTCTAAATATGTCAGAATTAGGGGAATAAATATTTAGTTGCATTTCCCTGTCTGCACCTGCTGTGTTGCAGAAATTTTTTTAGCAAAATGGCATATTTGCAAAAAAAATACAAAAAATACAAAAAAAATTGGGAATTCCACTTCCACTTTGCTTTAATTTCTGTGAAACACCTAAAGGGTTAATAAACTTCCCAAATGTCATTTTGATTATGTTGAGGGGATAGTTTTTATAATGGGGTAGTTGACAAGGAGTTCTTACATACAGGCCCCTTAAATCCACTTCAGAACTTAACTGCTCCCTAAAAAGATCTGATTTTGAAATTTTCTCAATAATTTTAAAAATTGCAGCCAGACTTCTAAGTCCCATAATGTCCTAATAAAGTAAAACATCATTTATCAAAGGATGCCAAAATAAAGTAGACATATTGCAAATGTGAATTAATAACTGATTTATGTTTCCTAAAAGTAGAGAATCTGGAATTCTGAACTTTTCCCAAAATTTTGGGGTTTTTCACACAAAAATGCTGAATTTATTGACCAAAATTTACCACTATCATTAAGTAATCAATAAGTCATGAAAAAACTATCTCACAATCACTTTGATAAGTAAAAGTGTCCCGAAGTCATAACAACATGAAATGGGACTGTCATGATTCGGCTGGCTGGAGGTGGATCCTCTGTGCCAGAGAGGGATTGGCGTGGACCGTGTTGGTGGACCGGTTCTAAGTTGCTACTGGTATTCACCAGAGCCCGCCGCAAAGCGGGATGGTCTTGCAGCGGCGGTAGCAACCAGGTCGTATCCACCAGCAACGGCTCAACCTCTCTGACTGCTGAAGATAGGCGCGGTACAAGGGAGTAGAAAAGAGCAAGGTCGGACGTAGCAGAAGGTCAGGGCAGGCAGCAAGGATCGTAGTCAGGGGCAACGGCAGGAGGTCTGGAACACAGGCTAGGAACACACAAGGAAACGCTTTCACTGGTACAATGGCAACAAGATCCGGCAAGGGAGTGCAGGGGAAGTGATGTATAAATAGGGAGTGCACAGGTGAACACACTAATTAAGCCTGCTGCGCCAATCAGTGGCGCAGTGGCCCTTTAAATTGCAGAGACCCGGCGCGCGCGTGCCCTAAGGAGCGGGGCCGCGCGCGCCGGGACAAGACCGACGGCGAGCGAGTCAGGTACGGGAGCCGGGATGCGCATCGCGAGCGGGCACCTCCCGCATTGCGAATCGCATCCCGGCTGAGAGAGACATTGCAGCGCACCCGGTCAGCAGGTCTGACCGGGGCGCTGCAAATGCGAGGAAGTTGCGAGCGCTCTGGGGAGGAGCGGGGACCCGGAGCGCTCGGCGTAACAGTACCCCCCCCTTGGGTCTCCCCCTCTTCTTGGAGCCTGAGAATAAGACTTTTGTCTAGGATGTTGTCCTCAGGTTCCCAGGATCTCTCTTCTGGACCACAGCCCTCCCAATCCACCCAAAAAAAATTTTTTCCTCTGACTGTCTTGGAGGCCAGAATCTCCTTCACGGAGAAGACGTCAGAAGAACCGGATACAGGAGTGGGAGAAACAAGTTTGGGAGAGAAGCGGTTAATGATGAGTGGTTTAAGGAGAGAGACATGGAAGGCATTGGGAATACGAAGAGAAGGAGGAAGAAGGAGTTTGTAAGAGACAGGGTTGATCTGGCACAAGACTTTGAAAGGACCAAGATAGCGTGGTCCCAGTTTGTAACTGGGGACACGAAAGCGGACATATTTAGCAGAGAGCCATACCTTGTCTCCGGGAGCAAAAATGGGGGGAGTTCTTCTTTTCTTATCGGCAAATCTTTTCATCCGGGATGAAGCCTGTAAAAGAGAATTTTGGGTCACTTCATCCACAGCGGGCAAACCAGAGGGCAAGGGAGTAGGGAGGGGGGGAAGAGGGTGACGGCCGTACACCACGAAAAATGGGGACTTAGCAGAAGATTCGGAGACTCTGAAGTTGTATGAGAATTCGGCCCATGGTAGAAGATCTGCCCAGTCATCCTGGCGGGAGGAAACAAAATGCCGTAAATAGTCACCCAGGACCTGATTAATTCTTTCTACTTGCCCATTAGATTGGGGATGATAATAAGAAGAGAAGTTTAATTTAATCTTGAGCTGTTTACAGAGGGCCCTCCAGAATTTAGACACGAATTGGACGCCTCTATCCGAGACGATATGCGTGGGCAATCCATGAAGGCGAAAAATGTGTACAAAACATTGCTTTGCCAACTGAGGCGCTGAAGGAAGACCAGGAAGAGGAATAAAATGTGCCATCTTGGAAAATCGATCAACGACCACCCAAACAACTGTGTTGCCACGGGATGAGGGCAAGTCTGTAATAAAGTCCATACCAATCTGTGACCAAGGCTGTTCGGGAACGGGCAGAGGATGAAGGAGGCCAGCAGGCTTCTGGCGAGGAGTCTTATCCCGGGCACAGACAGTACAGGCCCGCACAAAATCAACAACATCCGTCTCCAGAGTCGGCCACCAATAAAAACGAGAGATGGGAGGAGTGTCCCCATTTGAGAATCCCGAGACGCTGGCGTGGAGAAACGAAGGTCTTCCCTGGAGGAGTTTGCCTGATGGAGGCAGGAGAAGTGGAGATCAGACAGTCCGGAGGAATGATGTGTTGCGGAGAGACCTCTACTTCAGAGGCATCAGAAGAACGAGAGAGGGCATCGGCCCTAATGTTCTTGTCAGCAGGGCGAAAATGAATTTCAAAGTTAAAACGGGCAAAGAACAACGACCACCTGGCCTGGCGAGGGTTCAGTCGTTGGGCAGACTGGAGATAGGAGAGATTCTTGTGATCAGTGTATATGATAACTGGAAATTTTGATCCCTCCAGCAGATACCTCCATTCCTCAAGCGCCAATTAAATGGCCAGTAGTTCTCGATCCCCGATGGAGTAATTTCCCTCCGCTGGAGAGAAGGTCCTAGAAAAAAACCCACAAGTAACAGCATGCCCGGAAGAATTTTTTTGTAGAAGGACAGCTCCAGCTCCCACTGAGGAGGCATCTACCTCCAATAGGAAGGGTTTAGATGGGTCAGGTCTGGAGAGCACGGGAGCAGAAGAAAAGGCAGACTTGAGATGTTTAAATGCGTCTTCCGCTTGAGGAGACCAGGACTTGGTATTGGCATTTTTCTTGGTTAAAGCCACGATAGGAGCCACAATAGTGGAAAAGTGTGGAATAAATTGTCTGTAATAATTGGCAAACCCCAAAAAACGTTGGATAGCACGGAGTCCGGAGGGGCGTGGCCAATCTAAGACGGCAGAGAGTTTATCTGGGTCCATTTGTAGTCCCTGGCCAGAGACCAAGTATCCTAGGAAAGGAAGAGATTGACATTCAAAGAGACATTTCTCCATTTTGGCAAAAAGTTGATTGTCCCGAAGTCTCTGAAGAACCATGCGGACATGCTGGCGGTGTTCTTCTAAGTTGGCAGAAAAAATCAGAATATCGTCCAGATAAACCACAACACAGGAATATAAGAGACCACGAAAAATTTCATTAACAAAGTCTTGGAAGACGGCAGGGGCGTTGCACAGGCCAAAGGGCATGACCAGATACTCAAAGTGTCCATCTCTGGTGTTAAATGCAGTCTTCCATTCGTCCCCCTCCCTGATGCGGATGAGATTATAAGCCCCCATTAAGTCCAGTTTGGTAAAGATGTGGGCACCTTGTAGGCGATCAAAGAGTTCCGAGATAAGAGGTAAGGGGTAGCGTTTTTTTACCGTGATTTTATTAAGTCCGCAGTAGTCAATGCAAGGGCGTAGCGAGCCATCTTTTTTGGACACAAAAAAAAATCCAGCTCCGGCAGGAGAGGAGGATTCGCCGATAAACCCCTTTTTTAAATTTTCCTGGATGTACTCTGACATGGCAAGAGTCTCTGGAGCAGACAGAGGATAGATTCTGCCCCGGGGTGGAGTAGTACCCGGGAGGAGGTCAATAGGACAGTCATAAGGCCTGTGAGGGGGTAAAGTCTCAGCTTGCTTCTTGCAAAAGACGTCAGCATAGTCCATATAAGCCTTAGGAAGATCGGATACAGGGGGAACCACAGGGTCACGGCAGGGAGTACTGGGAACTGGTTTAAGACAGTCCTTGAGACAAGAAGTACCCCAGTTCTTGATTTCTCCTGTGGACCAATCAAGGGTTGGGGAATGGCGTTGAAGCCACGGTAATCCAAGAAGAATTTCAGAAGTGCAGTTGGAGAGGACCAAAAATTAAATTTTTTCGTGATGAGGTCCGATGCACATTAGGAGAGGTTCCGTGCGGTAACGCACGGTACAGTCCAATCTTTCATTGTTAACAGAATTCATGTAGAGGGGTCTGGCGAGACTGGTCACAGGGATGTTGAACCTGTTGATGAGAGAGGCCAAAATAAAATTTCCTGCAGATCCGGAATCCAAGAAGGCCATAGCAGAGAAGGAGAAGGTAGAGGAAGATATCCGCACAGGCACAGTAAGGCGTGGAGAAGCAGAGTTGACATCAAGAACTGTCTCACCTTTGTGCGGAGTCAGCGTACGTCTTTCCAGGCGGGGAGGACGGATAGGACAATCCTTCAAGAAGTGTTCGGTACTGGCACAGTACAGGCACAGATTCTCCATGCGGCGTCGTGTCCTCTCTTGAGGTGTCAAGCGAGACCGGTCAACTTGCATAGCCTCCACGGCGGGAGGCACAGGAACGGATTGCAGAGGACCAGAGGAGAGAGGAGCCGGGAAGAGAAACCGCCTCGTGCGAACAAAGTCCATATCCTGGCGGAGCTCCTGACGCCTTTCGGAAAAACGCATGTCAATGCGGGTGGCCAGATTAATAAGTTCATGCAGGTTAGCAGGAATTTCTCGTGCGGCCAGCACGTCTTTAATGTTGCTGGATAGGCCTTTTTTAAAGGTCGCGCAGAGGGCCTCATTATTCCAGGATAATTCGGAGGCAAGAGTACGGAATTGGATGGCGTACTCGCCAACAGAAGAATTACCCTGGACCAGGTTCAGCAGGGCAGTCTCAGCAGAAGAGGCTCGGGCAGGTTCCTCAAAGACACTTCGAATCTCCGTGAAGAGGGAGTGTACAGAGGCAGTGACAGGGTCATTGCGGTCCCAGAGCGGTGTGGCCCATGACAGAGCTTTCCCAGACAGAAGGCTGACTACGAAAGCCACCTTAGACCTTTCAGTAGGAAACTGGTCCGACATCATCTCCAAGTGCAGGGAACATTGTGAAAGAAAGCCACGGCAAAACTTAGAGTCCCCATCAAATTTATCCGGCAAGGATAATCGTAGGCCGGAAGCGGCCACTCGCTGCGGAGGAGGTGCAGGAGCTGGCGGAGGAGATTGTTGCTGGAGTTGTGGTAATAGCTGCTGTAGCATCACGGTCAGTTGAGACAGCTGGTGGCCTTGTTGCTCTATCTGTTGCGACTGCTGGGCGACCACCGTGGTGAGGTCGGCGACAACTGGCAGTGGGACTTCAGCGGGATCCATGGCCGGATCTACTGTCACGATTCGGCTGGCTGGAGGTGGATCCTCTGTGCCAGAGAGGGATTGGCGTGGACCGTGTTGGTGGACCGGTTCTAAGTTGCTACTGGTATTCACCAGAGCCCGCCGCAAAGCGGGATGGTCTTGCAGCGGCGGTAGCAACCAGGTCGTATCCACCAGCAACGGCTCAACCTCTCTGACTGCTGAAGATAGGCGTGGTACAAGGGAGTAGACAAGAGCAAGGTCGGACGTAGCAGAAGGTCAGGGCAGGCAGCAAGGATCGTAGTCAGGGGCAACGGCAGGAGGTCTGGAACACAGGCTAGGAACACACAAGGAAACGCTTTCACTGGCACAATGGCAACAAGATCCGGCAAGGGAGTGCAGGGGAAGTGATGTATAAATAGGGAGTGCACAGGTGAACACCCTAATTAAGCCTGCTGCACCAATCAGTGGCGCAGTGGCCCTTTAAATTGCAGAGACCCGGCGCGCGCGTGCCCTAAGGAGCGGGGCCGCGCGCGCCGGGACAAGACCGACGGGGAGCGAGTCAGGTACGGGAGCCGAGATGCGCATCGCGAGTGGGCGCCTCCCGCATCGCGAATCGCATCCCGGCTGAGAGAGACATTGCAGCGCACCCGGTCAGCAGGTCTGACCGGGGCGCTGCAAATGCGAGGAAGTTGCGAGCGCTCCGGGGAGGAGCGGGGACCCGGAGCGCTCGGCGTAACAGGGACATGTCAGATTTGAAAAATGGGCCTTGGTCATTAAGGCCAAAATTGGCCTGGTCCTGAAGGGGTTAATAATTCTTTCTTTATTAAATACAACTAGCTGAGTACCCGGCATTGCCCGGTTTTTCCTTCCTAATCCTTGTTGGGGAGGAAAATAAACAAAGGAGGAAGCTTTTGACTTCATATCCCGTCCTCATATATTGTTGTCATATCCCAACCTCCTATCCCGACCTCCTATCCCGACCTCCTATCCCATCCTCCTACCCCATCCTCCTATCCCGTCCTCCTTTCCCGTCCTCATATCTCAACCTCCTTTCCCGTCCTCCTTTCCCATCTTCCTTTCCCGTCCTCCTATCCCGTCCTCCTATCCCGACCTCCTATCCCGTCCTCCTATCTCATCCTCCTATCTCGACCTTCTATCCCGACCTCCTATCCCGTCCACCTATCCCGTCCTCCTATCCCGACCTCCTACCCCGACCCGTAATATATGTACCAGTTATTGAAATATCTCCAGCCGTACAGAAGTTATGTGGGAACATACATTTCCCATTGATTTGCATGGGACTTTAAACAAAAACCCTAACCCTTACAAATGGGGGGTAGTTAAGGGTTAAATTAACTATCCTATATTTTAAGTAACATGTGACCAAGTATTATTGAAACATCTCCAGCCGTTTGGAAGTTATGCAGTAACATATATTTCCCTTTGACTTGTATGGGACTTTAAACATAAACCCCGCCCCTGGCAAATGGGGGCGAGTAAGGGTTAAATCACCTATCCTATGTTTGTTGTTGACATATAAGTAACATGTGTGCCAAGTTTCATGTTAATATCTTTAGCCATTTGGACGTGATGCTGGAACATACACACATACATACATACATACAGTCACACACACACACGTTGAGTTTTCTATATATAGATTATTAGCCCTACAAATGTTGTGACCTTGATATGCCATTCTAGCTTGGGGAACAGATCAATCAAAGACTTTAACTGCCCTATGCAGCTTCTTTCTCTGACTTCATGTCAACAAGTCATTAGAAAGCCCTGATACAGGAGCACAGCCAAAAAAGAGTAACAAGGGTAATAAAATACAATGTGATGGCTTCAGATGCAGAGCTGGGATTAAGAACACTGAGCTCCAGTCTCAGGAATACAGCTGTAGTTTCAATATACATTAATATATGTTTCCAGATGCTCACAGATAAGTCTCCTTTATTTCCCATGGTGATTTTGATGAGCAATGAAAACCTGAAATGATTCTACAGTCCATGTAAAAGTGAGATCCCAGGTTCCATAGAGAATATGTCTACCCTAGTAAAATGTACAGCACAATAGCATTGTGGCAAATTATTACCTATGACTTACCAGTGACAGATATTGTTATTCCATCATGGTGAAGAAGCCTTTTGTATTCCCCTCAAAAGATCATATACTGTAAAGCCTACAGGAAAACCTTTTATTTATTTATTTATTTATTTATTTTTTGTTATTTTGATTTTCAATGTTTTAGATTTAGAATGCAGGTTTTTTTTGCTGTTCATGTTTCTTCATTAGTAAACTATTACAATACTGTTGAATTATTTGAGCTTACATTTAAACTTTTCAATTATGTATGAGATGTATTGGATCAAATTAGGTGCTTCACTTTAATTATAAAAAAAGGGGAACACAGAACATGTCTCACTTTAAAGAGTTCAATGAAAACATAACTATTACCATGAATTCATTAAAGGGGTACTCCAGTGGAAAACAATTTTTTTTTAACAACAGATTTGTAAATTACTTATCAGCTGCTGCATGCTCCACAGGAAGTTCTTTTCTTTTTAAATGTATTTTCTGTCTGACCACAGTGCTCTCTGCTGACACCTCTGTCCATGTCAGGAACTGTGCAGAGCAGGAGAAAATCCCCATAGCAAACCTATCCTACTCTGGACAGTTCCTGACATGGACAGAGGTGTTAGCAGAGAGCACTGTAGTCTGACAGAAAATAAATTTAAAAAGAAAAGAACTTCCTGTGGAGCATACAGCATCTGATAAGTACTGGAAGGATTAAGAATTTTTTAACTGAAGTGATTTACAAATATGTTTAACTTTCTGACTCCACAGGATAGGGCATAGGTATCTGATCACAGGGGTCTTCTGACCGCTTGGATACTACCCCTCCCACGATCTCCTCCATGAAAGCCAAAGATTCCTAAGCATTGCATCTCTGATTCTCCTATAATAATTTTATTTATATAGCGCCTACAGATTCCGCAGCGCTTACAATTATGGGGTACAAACAAAGACAAGTATCAGACATAATATTACACAATAGCTATTCAAACAAGAGGTGTGGGGATATGTTGAGGATATGTTGAGGCCATTTAGAGACTGTTATAGGCCTGTCTGAAGAGATGTGTTTTCAGGCCACGTTTGAAACTATGGATGTTGTTGTTGAGCCTGAGGGATTGAGGTATAGCATTCCAGAGAACCGGTGCAGCACGAGTGAAGTCTTGGAGACGGGAGTGAGAAGTTCGGATTATGAAGATGTTAGTGTGAGATCATTAGCAGATCGGAGAGAACGTGTAGGATGGTAGACAGAGATGAGAGAGGAGATGTAGGGAGGTGCTGCATTGTGGTGAGCTTTGTGTGTGAGGCTGAGGATTTTGTACTGTATTCTGGACTGAATTGGTAACCAGTGTAGTGACTGGCACAGGGAGGAGGCGTCGGTGTAGCGGCTGGAGAGGAAGATGAGTCTGGCTGCGGCATTAAGGATGGACTGAAGAGGAGAGAGTTTGGAGAAAGGAAAGCCTATTAGTAAAGAGTTACAGTAGTCGAGGCGGGAGTGAATCAAAGCAATAATGAGAGTTTTAGCAGTTTCAGTAGTGAGAAACGGGCAGATTCTGGAAATGTTTTTGAGATGCAGGTGACAAGAACGTGAAAGGGACTGAATATGGGGAGTGAAAGACAGATCAGAGTCAAGTATAACTCCAAGACAGCGAGCCTGCTGCCCGGGAGTTGTGGTAGTCCCACATACCGAGATGGAAATGTCAGTGTTAGGTACAGTATCAGTTGATGGAGAAAAAACAAGAAGTTCTGTTTTCGAAAGATTTAGTTTCAGATATAAAGAGGACATGATGTCTGAGACAGCAGAGAGACAGTCACTGGTATTCTGTAGGAGTGCAGGGGTGATGTTGGAGGAAGAGGTATAGAGTTGGGTCTCATCAGCATAGAGGTGGTACTGGAAACCAAATCTACTGATTGTTTTTCCAATGGGGGATGTGTAGAGTGAAAAGAGTAGAGGACCCAGGACCGATCCCTGGGGAACCCCGACAGCAAGGGGAAGAGGAGAAGAAGTAGAGCCAGAAAACGAGACGCTAAAGGAGCGGACGGAGAGATAAGAGGAAAACCAGGTGAGAGCAGAGTCCTTGAGACCGATGGAGCGGAGACTACTAAGGAGGAGTTGCTGATCCAAAGTGTCAAAAGCTGCAGAGAAGTCCAAGAGAATCAGTAAAGAGAAATTGCCATTTGATTTGCCCGTCAGAAGATCTTTAGTGACTTTGGTTAGGGCCGTTTCTGTGGAGTGAAGGGAGCGGAAACCAGACTGTCAGTGTTACGCCTAGCGCTCCGGGTCCCCGCTCCTCCCCGGAGCGCTCACGGCGCCTTTCTCCCTGCAGCTCCCCGGTCAGCGCTGACCGGGAGCGCTGCCCTGTCATGGCCGTTGGGGATGCGATTCGCACAGCGGGACGCGCCCGCTCGCGAATCGCATCCCAGGTCACTTACCCGTTCCCGTCTCCTGCGGTCATGTGCTGGCGCGCGCGGCTCCGCTCTCTAGGGCGCGCGCGCGCCAGCTCCCTGAGACTTAAAGGGCCAGTGCACCAATGATTGGTGCCTGGCCCAATTAGCTTAATTGGTTCCCATCTGTTTCCTGGCTATATCTAGTCTCCTCCCTTGCACTTCCTTGCCGGATCTTGTTGCCCTAGAGCCTAGTGAAAGCGTTTTTGTGTGTTTATACCCTGTGTACCAGAACTTTGCTATCTCCCCTGACTACGAACCTTGCCGCCTGCCCCCGACCTTCTGCTACGTCCGACTTTGCTTCTGCCTACTCCCTTGTACCTCGCCTATCTTCAGCAGCCAGAGAGGTGAGCCGTTGCTAGTGGATACGACCTGGTCACTACCGCCGCAGCAAGACCATCCCGCTTTGCGGCGGGCTCTGGTGAAAACCTGTAGTGTCTTAGAACCGGTCCACTAGCACGGTCCTCGCTATCCCTCTCTGGCACAGAGGGTCCACTACCTGCCAGCCGGCATCGTGACAGTAGATCCGGCCATGGATCCCGCTGAAGTTCCTCTGCCTGTTGTCGCCGACCTCCCCACACTGGTCGCCCAGCAAGCCCGACAGATTGCCCAACAAGATCACCAGCTGTCGTACTTGACCACCATGACTCAGCAACTCCAGTCGCAGCTACAGCAGATTCAGTCTCAGCTACAGCAGCAGCAACCATCTCCTCCGCCAGCTCCTGCACCTCTTCCGCAGCGAGTGGCCACTCCTAGCCTCCGCCTGTCTTTGCCGGACAAATTTAATGGGGACTCTAAGTTTTGCCGTGGCTTTCTTTCCCAATGTTCCCTGCATCTGGAGATGATGTCGGATCAGTTTCCTACTGAAAGGTCTAAGGTGGCTTTCGTAGTCAGCCTTCTGTCTGGAAAAGCCCTGTCATGGGCCACACCGCTCTGGGACCGTGAAGACCCCGTCACTGCCTCTGTACATTCCTTCTTCTCGGAAATTCGAAGTGTCTTTGAGGAACCTGCCCGAGCCTCTTCTGCTGAGACTGCCCTGCTGAACCTGGTCCAGGGTAATTCCTCCGTTGGCGAGTACGCCATACAATTCCGTACTCTTGCTTCTGAACTTTCCTGGAATAATGAGGCTCTCTGCGCGACCTTTAAAAAAGGCCTATCCAGCAACATTAAAGATGTTCTGGCCGCACGAGAGACTCCTGCTAGCCTGCATGAACTCATTCATCTAGCCACTCGCATTGACATGCGTTTTTCTGAGAGGCATCAAGAGCTCCGCCAGGAAAAAGACTTAGATCTCTGGCCACCTCTCCCACAGTCTCCACTGCAATCTGCGCCTAGGCCTCCCGCCGAGGAGGCCATGCAAGTGGATCGGTCTCGTCTGACCCTGGAAGAGAGGAATCGCCGTAAGGAAGAGAATCTTTGTTTGTACTGTGCCAGTACTGAACATTTTCTGGTGGATTGCCCAATCCGTCCTCCACGTCTGGGAAACGCACGCTCGCACTCAGCTCTCGTGGGTGTGGCGTCTCTTGATGCCAAGTCGGCTTCTCCACGTCTCACGGTACCTGTTCGGATTTCCACTTCAGCCAGCTCTCCCCTCTCAGCCGTGGCCTGTCTGGACTCTGGAGCTTCTGGGAATTTTATTCGGGAGTCCTTTGTGAATAAATTCCATATTCCGGTGACCCGTCTTGTCAAGCCACTCCGCATCTCCGCGGTCAACGGAGCCAGGTTGGACTGTACCATACGTTTCCGCACGGAGCCCCTTCTTATGAGCATCGGATCTCATCACGAGAGGATTGAACTTTTGGTCCTCCCCAATTGCACCTCGGAAATTCTCCTTGGACTTCCCTGGCTTCAACTTCATTCCCCAACCCTGGATTGGTCCACTGGGGAGATCAAGAGTTGGGGGTCCTCTTGTGCCAAGAACTGTCTAAAACCGGTTCCCAGTAACCCTTGCCGTAACTCTGTGGTTCCTCCTGTATCCGGTCCCCCTAAGGTCATTAAGGACTCTGCCTGCCACAGGAAATGCCCCTCCCCCCCTCCCAGGCAAGCTTCTGTGTCCCCTCATGGCCCTCGTCCTGGTGTCACACTGCCCCGTGCCAGGTCTCGCCCTCTGCCCTCTCTCCCCATTTCTACTCCTGCGGTTCTGCCTGCCGTTGAGGAATCCCTCCTTCCTTTCCCGGTGTCCTCATCCCAGGGGAGGCAGTTACCCGATAAAGAGAAGGGGAGACCTAAGGGGGGGGGTACTGTTACGCCTAGCGCTCCGGGTCCCCGCTCCTCCCCGGAGCGCTCACGGCGCCTTTCTCCCTGCAGCTCCCCGGTCAGCGCTGACCGGGAGCGCTGCCCTGTCATGGCCGTTGGGGATGCGATTCGCACAGCGGGACGCGCCCGCTCGCGAATCGCATCCCAGGTCACTTACCCGTTCCCGTCTCCTGCGGTCATGTGCTGGCGCGCGCGGCTCCGCTCTCTAGGGCGCGCGCGCGCCAGCTCCCTGAGACTTAAAGGGCCAGTGCACCAATGATTGGTGCCTGGCCCAATTAGCTTAATTGGTTCCCATCTGTTTCCTGGCTATATCTAGTCTCCTCCCTTGCACTTCCTTGCCGGATCTTGTTGCCCTAGAGCCTAGTGAAAGCGTTTTTGTGTGTTTATACCCTGTGTACCAGAACTTTGCTATCTCCCCTGACTACGAACCTTGCCGCCTGCCCCCGACCTTCTGCTACGTCCGACTTTGCTTCTGCCTACTCCCTTGTACCTCGCCTATCTTCAGCAGCCAGAGAGGTGAGCCGTTGCTAGTGGATACGACCTGGTCACTACCGCCGCAGCAAGACCATCCCGCTTTGCGGCGGGCTCTGGTGAAAACCTGTAGTGTCTTAGAACCGGTCCACTAGCACGGTCCTCGCTATCCCTCTCTGGCACAGAGGGTCCACTACCTGCCAGCCGGCATCGTGACAGTCAGGGGTCAAGGAGAGAGTTCTCGGAGAGATAGCGGATAAGGTGGGAGTAGACCAAGCATTCCAGGAGTTTGGAGATAAAGGGGAGATTTGACACGGGTCGATAGTTGGCTGCACAGGATGTGTCCAGAGATGGTTTTTTCAATAGTGGGGTTATGATAGAGTGTTTGAAGGAGGAGAGAAAGACCCCTGAAGAGAGGGAGAGGTTAAAGATTTTAGTTAGGTGAGAGCTGATAGCAGGAGAGAGAGACTGGATGAGGTGTGAAGGCATGGGGTCACTAGAGCAGGTAGTGGGGCGGGCGGAGGAGAGGAGCCTGGAAACCTCATCCTCCGTTACAGGCTCAAAAACTGAGAGTGATGAAGAGGAGACGTGGCTGGGAAATGGATCAGAACTTTTAGGGGACTGGGAGAGGATTTCATCACGAATGTCATCAATTTTAGTTTTGAAGTATTTGGCCAGGTCTTCAGCACAGAGATCAGTGATTAGGGTCTGTACTTTAGGCCGAAGGAGAGAGTTGAACGTGTCAAAAAGGTGTTTTGGGTTGTTAGACAGAGAGGAGATGAGGGAGGTAAAATATGTTTGTTTGGCGAGATGAAGAGCGGAGTAATAGGATTTAAGCATGAATTTATAGTGCAGATAGTCTGAAGAAGTCTTAGTTTTCCTCCACAGACGTTCAGCACACTTAGAGCATCGCCTGAGAAAGCCGGTTGTTAGCGTGTGCCAGGGTTGCTGCCGTCTGTGTCGGGAGGTTCGTGTTTTAGAGGGTGCCATTTGATCCAGGGTAGACTTTAGGCTGTCATGGTAATGTTTGGCTGCTAGATTAGGGCAATAGAGAGAAGAGATTGGTGATAGTGAATATTGTAGAATGTCTATAAATTGACTGGTGTTTACGGCACGCAGGTTTCTGTAAGTGTACAAGGTTGGAGTGTCCGGAAGAGGATAGGAGTTACTGATAGAGAAAGAGAGAAGGTTGTGGTCAGAGAGCTCAAAAGGAGAATTAGTGAATTTAGATATACATGGAGGGGCTTGTTGGCCACCGCTTTGTGCTGTGGTTGACAGTAATCTGTGCTTGGAGCGGCGGTTGCTCCATGCATGGGGAGAATTGGGGTGCTGGGAGATCATGGATAGGGAGATCGTGGATAGAGGATAAGTACTTATGTAGCAGACTTTTCCTTTAAGTACATACAGTCCTCTAAATGGGGTTAAATGGTGGGATATTATTGAAATTGGGGGGTTGTTGGGGGAAGGGGTTAGTTTCCAAATAACATTTTGTACAAGGCATTGCAAGGTAATAGATCAATATGAAAGAAAAGCTCCAGACGATATACAGTGGTCTTTCTAAAAGACAACGGTCTTTCCTGGACCAACTTCAACCTATACTGAATACAATGCTACAAAGAGTCTGGACCTGTGCATGTGGAAATGGCTAGGTGATTCAACCAATAGGAATGGGCATTTAACAGATATAACCCCTGTATTACCCATGCACTGACTGGCTGTCTAGTAGTGCCTACAGTATAGTGCAGTACTATACTGCCCTTTACCTTTACCAGGACTAGTTGTTCCTTTGAACACCAGGTGAAGTCAGCTCCCCCACTGTAATCTTCATTTTTTCATATATTGGATAACATTTTCAGTGTTTCAGAACCAGTTAGAAAAATTATTAGATTTACTCACATATCTTCTGTGTATGGTATCCAAATGAGTTCATAACTGCTCCCATATGGTCATATTGAGGGTGGTGCATGTTGCCCAGGACATGACGGTCATTGAGGCAGCATGCATATGAAAAGGTAAGTCCTACACTTATCCAGCTCCTTAAAAAGTACCTGTCATGAACTGTCATGAACTTTTTTAATCCTCCCAGAGCACTCCCGCCTTAATTATAAACCACCCCGCCTTTATTTTTTTTATTTTTTTTTCTACCTTGATATTCGGTATCTGCTGCTCACTCTTACTGAACTCCACAGAATGGGAAGGGGCATTGCCCAGCAGGTGGGACATCATCTGAAGCCCTGCAGGGAAGAACTTCCTCTTTCACTCTGCTACATACATACAAGAGTAGTTCAGTGGGAGATGGGCTGTGATTGGCTGAGACTGCACACACCCCTCTAAGCTCTTGGCACTGAACTGAACAGTACTGTGTGTCAGTTCTGCCCAACAGAGTGCAAAGGGAACTGAAATATTCAGCTCTATACACGCGGGCAACGGTAATCGGCGGCCGGCGATGTCGTGCGGAAGAAGAGGACGGCTCTCTTGATCCTGCAGAAGCCAGTAAGTTGATCTGGAGGGCTACAGTCTGAGATCACTGTACAGTGGTCTCTAAACTCTAGCCCTCCAGATGTTTCAAAACTACAACTCCCAACATGCCCAGACAGCTGTTTGGGCATGCTGGAATATGTAGTTTTGCAACAGCTGGAGGGCTACAGTTTGAGACCACTATACATGGTCTCTAAACTATATCCCTACAGATCTTGCAAAACTACAACTCCTAGCATGCCCACATAGCTGTTTGCTGTCTGGGCATGCTGGGATTTGTAGTTTTTCAACATCTGGAGGTCCACAGTTTGGAGATTACTGTGGCACTCCAGATGTTGCAAAACTGCAAATCCCAGCATGCCGAGACAGCAAGCAGCTGTCTCGGCATGCTGGGAGTTGTAGTTGCGTACCTCCAGCTGTTGCATAACTACATCTCCCAGCATGCCCTTCGACAATCAGTACATGCTGGGAGTTGTAGTTTTGCAACAGCTGGAGGCCCACTGGTTGGAAAATACTGAGTTAGGTAACAGAACCTAACTGAAGGTTTTCCAACCAGTGTGCCTCCAGCTGTTGCAAAAGTACAACTCCCAGCATGCACGGTTTGTCAGTAATGCTGGGAGTTGCAGTTTTGAAACAGCTGGAGTTTTGCCCCCCATGTGAATGTACAGGGTACATTCACACAGGCAGGTTTACAGTAAATTTCCTGCTTCAAGTTTGGGCTGCGGCAAATTTTTCGCTGCAGCGCAAACTCCTAGCGGGAAACTCACCGTAACCAGCCAATGCGAATGTACCCTAAAAACACTACACTATACTACACAACACATAATAAAGGGTAAAACACTACATATACACCCCCTTACACTGTCCCCCCCCCCAATAAAAATGAAATACGTATTTTACAGCAGTGTTTCCAAAACTGAGCCTCCAGCTGTTGCAAAACAACAACTCCCAGCATTTCTGGACAACCACTGACTGTCCAGGCATGCTGGGAGTTTTGCAACAGCTGGAAGCACCCTGCTTGGCAATCACTGGCGTAGAATACCCCTATGTCACCCCCTATGCAATCCCTAATTTAGTCCTCAAATGCGCATGGCGCTCTCTCACTTCGGAGCCCTGCCGTATTTCAAGGAAACCGTTTAGGGCCACATATGGGGTATTTCCGTACTCGGGAGAAATTGCACTACAAATTTTGGGGGCTTTTTCTCCTTTTACCCCTTATGAAAAGGAAAAGTTGGGGGCTACACCAGCCTGTTAGTGTAAAAAAATAAAACATTTTACACTAACATGCTGGTTTTGCCCCATACTTTTTATTTTCACAAGTGGTCAAAGGAAAAAAAAAGACCCCCACAATTTGTAACGCAATTTCTCCTGAGTACGGAAATACCCCATATGTGGACGTAAAATGCTCTGCGGACGCACAACAAGGCTCAGAAGTGAGAGCGCACTATGTACATTTGAGGCCTAAATTGGTGATTTGCACAGGGGTGGCTGATTTTACAGCAGTTCTGACATAAACGCAAAAAAAATAAATATCCACATGTGACCCCCTTTTGTAAACTACACCCCTCATGGAACGTGACAAGGGGTATAGTGAGCCTTAACACCCCACAGGTGTTAGACAAATTTTCATTAAAGTTGGATGGGAAAAGAATTTTTTTTTTTTTCACTAAAATGCTGGTGTTACCCTAAATTTTTCATTTTCACAAGGGAAAATAGGAAAAAATCCCCCCAAAATTTGTAACTCCATTTCTTCTGAGTAAGAACATACCCAATATGTGACTGTAAAGTGCTCTGCTGGCGAACTACAATGCTCAGAACAGAAAGAGCACCATTCGAATTTTGAAGAGAAAATTTGTCTAGAGTTGAAGGCTATGTGTGTTTACAAAGTCCCCATTGTGCCAGAACAATGGACCCCCCCCCACATGTGATCCCATTTTGGAAACTACACCCCTCATGTAATGTAATAAGGGGTACAGTGAGCATTTATGTCCCACAGGTGTCTGACAGATTTTTGGAACAGTGGTCCGTGAAAATAAAAAATTAAACAGCCCACTGTTCCAAAGATCTGTAAAAAAAAAAACCAGTGGGATGTAAATACTCAATGCACCCCTTATTAAATTCTGTGAGGGGTGTAGTTTCCAAAATGGGGTCACATGTTGGGGGGTCCACTGTTATTAATGGGGTCCACTGTTATTAATGGCCCATACAAACAAATGGAGAAAAACTGTTCCAGGTTAAACCCCCCCAAAGGACGAGGGGGCACTCCCTCTGTCTGGAGAAGAAAAAGTTTAGTCTCAAGGGGCGACATGCCTTCTTTACCATGAGAACTGTGAACTTATGGAACAGTCTACCTCAGGAACTGGTCACAGCAGGAAAAATTAACCGCTTTAAAACAGGATTAGATACATTCCTGGAACAAAATAACATTAATGCTTATGAAGAAATATAAAATCCCTTCCCCAATATCGCGCCACACCCCTACCCTTCAATTCCCTGGTTGAACTTGATGGACATATGTCTTTTTTCGACTGTACTAACTATGAAACTATGTTCTGGCACCACGGGGGGCTTTGTAAACGCACATGGCCCCTGACTTCCATTCCAAACAAATTCTCTTCCCAAAAGCTCAATGGTACTCCTCCTCTTCTGAGCATTGTAGTTCGCCAGCAGAGCACTTGACATCCACACATGGGGTATTTCCATACTCAGAAGAAATGGGGTTACAAATTTTGGGGGTCATTTTCTCCTACCCCTTGTAAAAATATAAAATTTAGGGAAAAAACATCATTTTAGCAAAAAAAAAATTTTTTTTTCATTTACACATCCAACTTTAACAAAAAGTCGTCAAACACCTTCGGGTAGTTAAGGCTCACTGTACCCCTTGTTACGTTCCTCAAGGGGTTTAGTTTCCAAAATGGTATGCCATGTAGGTATTTTGTGCTGTTCTGGCACCACAGGGGCAACATGCAACATGCAACATGCCCCCCAAAAACCATTTCAGCAAAATTTGCTTTCAAAAAGCCAAATGTGACTCCTTCTCTTCTGAGCATTGTAGTTTGCACGCAGAGCATTTTACGTCCTAACATGGGATATTTCCATACTCAGAAGAGATGGGGTTACAAATTTTGGGGGGCATTTTCTCCCATTACCCTTTGTAAAAATGGTAAATTTGGTACACGCAAAAAAATTCAAAAATCCAAAATAGCGTATTTTTGGACACTTTTTATATTATGAAAAAATGAATAAAAAGTGATCAAAAAGTCAGTGGATTTTTTTTGTAAAATCACCAATGTCGCTGCAAAGTAGAATTTGTGGTGCAAAAAATAAGCCATCATATGGAATTTTATGTGCAAAATTGAAAACGTTATGATTTTTAGAAGGTGATGAGGAAAAAAAATGAAAATGCAAAAACTGAGTCCTTAAGGGGTTAAGGTAGTACTACTACTCCCAGCATGGGACACACTGTTCCATGATGGGGGTAGTAGTACCTGTACTAATTGACAGATCACCCGTGTCACTTCTGACACACATTGCGTTCCTCTTGTATAATGAATGTATAGATGCGGCCGGACGCTCTTCTATGATCCCCTGCACTGCGGTATATATACACCTATTCATATTTCACGCAGAGAGCCGTGATTGGCCAGATGGTTCCAATCAATCACAACTCTCTATGGGATATATGAAGGGTGTGTATATACATCAGTGCAGGGGACCATGGAAGAGCTGCTGGCCACATTTATACACGAGGATCACAGCGGGTGTCAGGATTGACACTTGCTGCAATCTGTCTATTAATGCAGGTACTACAGCACCCAGCATGGAGCAGAATGTGCTCCAAGTTGGGAGCAGTAGTACCTGCAGTAAGGGACAGATCACAGCAAGTGTCACTCCTGACACCCGCTGCTATTCTCCTGATGTTAATTTCGGGACTCAGCTGTGCTCACGGCTGCAGAGCCGGGAGAACAGCTGATGCTGAGCAGTAGATATATGTCCTATATCTACTGCCCAGCAAGAACTTACAGTGAGCCTGCAATGTGTATACAGAATACACATTGCTGGCTCACTTAATCCCTTGCTGAGCTGTGTGCTATGCATCAGCCCAGCAAGGAAAGAGTTAACTTACACCGCTGGACAGTGTAGGTTAACCCTTTGGGCAGTATACACTATATACAGCTTATTACTCGGGTAATAAATGGAGGTTAGCGCTAGCTGTTTTTGGGGCCCATTACTAAGCCCAGCTTAGTAATGGATAAGTAATGGATTCCGTCTATTAGACAGCTTCCACTACAAAGCCTGAAAACTCAATAAAAAAAAAAAACGACACATTGGAAAAAAAAAATTTATTTTGAAAAACACTCCCCACAGCCCTCGTTAACCATTTTATTAAAAGGAAAAAAAATTCAGCTCATCTGCAGTAGTCCTCCGAATCTGCCGTAATCCTCTGCATACACGGATCTTAAACGAAGATAAAAGAAACACAAAAAAATTAGAGAGCGCCCATAATGCAATGTCTTCCCAAACAGAGAGCCTACAACTGTTGCAAAACTACAAGACTTTGGCTGTCTGGGTATGCTGGGAGTTGTAGTTTAGCAACAGCTGGAGTCTCCCTGTCTGGGAAGACACTGCTAGAAGGGTCTGTTCACATTATCCAAAACGGACAATGTGAACAGAGCCTCACACTTACCAGTCTGACTGCCGTATGTAGCTCCGCCCCTAATGATGTCAGCATTAGGGGCGGAGCTACACGGACCCGGCCGGGACAGGAGCTATAGATAGCTGTATATACTGTATACCACCCAAAGGGGCTATAGGAGCACGGAGTCCTGTCAGTCTGGTGACAGGATTCCCATCTTCTGTATAGTATACACGGGTAAACTATGCACCCCTGTATACTATACGGCCGGGGGAGGTGAGTAGTGATGCTATACACCACTCCTCATCTCCTTAGACTCCGTGGACTGGGTGCTCAGCATCCGACCCACAGAGTGGTATCTGAAAGCAATGAAAAAAACTGCCACAGGGTACAAATTTGGCTGTTTCCACACACCAAGAAAAACGCCAGAAAAAACACAGTTTTTGCTGGCTTTTTTTTTAGGTGTTAAAAAAAACAAACCTAGCCTTAGTGGAAATCTAGCATTAGTGTGGCAAAATTGAAAAGAAAACAGGAATTTAGCAAATTTTGGAAGGTTTCCTTTTCAAGACGTATAATTTAAGGTAAAAATGACATGTTTTCTTTATTAATTGGGTCAATACAATATAAATGATACCCATGATTACATACTTTAACTCCTTAAGGACTGAGCCCTTTTTCACCTTAAGGACTCAGCCCTTTTTTGCAATTCTGACCACTGTCATTTTATGCATTAATAACTATGGGATGCTTTTACCGATTATTCTGATTCCGAGAATGTTTTTCTTGACATATTCTACTTTAACACAGTGTTAAATTTTCATCGTTACTTGCATCCTTTCTTGGTGAAAAATTGCTAAATTTCATGAAAATTTAGAAAATTTAGCATTTTTCTAACTTTTAAATTCTCTACTTGTAAGGAAAATGGATATTGCAAATAAATTAAATATTGATTCACATATACAATATGTCTACTTTATATTTGCATCAGGAAGTTGACATGTATATACTTTTGGAAGACATCGGAGGGCTTCAAAGTTCAGCAGCAATTTTCCACAAAATTTTCAAAATCGCAATTTTTCAGGGACCAGTTCAGTTTTGAAGTGGATTTGAGGGGTCTTCTTATTAGATATACCCCACAAATGACCCCTTTAAAAAAACTGCACCGCCCAAAGAATTCAAAATGACATTCAGAAAGTGTGTTAACCCTTTAGATGTTTAACATACAAAATTTGTAACCCAATTTCTCTCTAGTAAGGAAATACCTCATATGTTGATGTCAAGTGCTCTGTGGGTGCACTACAAGGCTCAGAAGGGAAGGAACAACAATGGGATTTTGGAGAGTGAGTTTTTCTGAAATGGTTTTTGGGGGGTATGTCACACTTAGGAAGCCCCTATGGTGCCAGAACAGCAGAAAAAAACCCACATGACATACTTTTTGGAAACTACACCCCCCAAGGAATGTAACAAGGGGTCCGCTGAGCCTTAACACCCCACAGGTGTTTGACGACTTTTCGTTTTCAGATGTGTAAATTAATTTTTTTTCACTAAAATGCTGGTTTTCCCCCAAATTTTAAATTTTTACAAGGGGTTATAGGAGAAAATGGCACCCAAAATTTGTATCCCAGCTCTTCTGAGTATGGAAATACCCCATGTGTGGACGTCATGTGCTCTGCTGGCGCACTACAATGCTCAGAAAAGAAGAAGTCACATTTGGCTGTTGGAAATCAAATGTTGCTGAAATTGTTTTTGAGGGGCAGGTCGCATTTAGAAAGCACCTATGGTGCCAGAACAGCAAAGAAAAAAAAACACATGGCATACTATTTTGGAAACTACACCCCTCAATGAACGTAACAAGGCTTACAGTAAGCCTTAACACCCCACAGGTGCTTGACAAATTTCTGCTAAAGTTGGACGTGAAAATTAAAAATTCAATTTTTTTCACTAAAATTCTGGTGTTACCCCAAATTTTTCATTTTCACAAGGGGTAATTGGAGAAAAAGCCTACCAAAATGTGTAACCCCATTTCTTCTGAGTATGGAAATACCCCATATGTGGATGTAAAGTGCTCTGCGGGCGAACTACAATTCTCAGAAGAGGAGGAGCGCCATTGGGCTTTTGGTGAGAGAATTTGGTTGAAATAGAAGTGGGAGGCCATGTGTGTTTACAAAGCCCCTATAGTTCCAGAACAGTGGACCCCACCACATGTGACCGCATTTTGGAAACTACACCCCTCACAGAATTTAATAAGCGGTGCAGTGAACATTTACACCCCACTGGCGTTTGACAGATCTTTGGAACAGTGGGCTGTGCAGATGAAAAATAAATGTTTTCATTTTCACGGACCACTGTTCCAAAAATTTGTCAGACACCAGTGGGGTGTAAATGCTCACTGTACCCCTTATTACATTACGTGAGGGGTGTAGTTTCCAAAATGGTGTCACAAGTGGGGTGGGTCCACTGTTCTGGCACTATAGAGGCTTTAATACAATACAGGAGTATGAGTGCACTACTTTGGTAGATGTATACAATGACATTGGCTATCCCTCAACACTGATGTTAAAATTGAGACATTCGCCAGTACATCCTTATATGAAGGACATACCAGAGCCCGCACACCAACGCCAAGGTTTCTCAAATGGCACGGGACCTAACGCTAAAGCTACCTGTGTGTGTTAAGTAAACAGGGGCGAGTGGGCAATTATGGCAGCATTAGATCTACTCCCAGCGTCCTCCCAGGTACCCTCCAGCGTGGCTACAAGCACACACATACAATGGGAGGAGAGAGGCAGACTGCAAGCCCCACCTAAGTTGGCTAATATACTGGTATGTCCTTCATATACGGATATACTTTTGAATGTCTCAATTTTAACATCAGTGTTGAGGGATAGCCAATGTCATTGTATACATCTACCACAGTAGATTCCACATATTCCTGTATTGTATTATTCTAATTGTTACACATCCACACCGTCTATCTGGTGTAGGATTCATTGGTGGCACTTGTAGTCCGCTGCAGGCATCCTCCATTGTATGCATTTTTATGCTGGGGATCGCCCCTAGCAACGGACTACAAGGGCAGGATCTGTTCCCCCAGTATAAATGCACAACCGCATTTTGGGGTTGAGCACCTCCAGCCATTTGAGACCACGTTTTTTGTTGTTTGCTACTATAGGGGCTTCGTAAACACATATGGCCTTCAATTTCAGATACCATCTCTTGCCAAAAGCCCAATGTTGCTCCTTCTCTTCTGAGCATTGTAGTTCACCCGCAGAGCACTTTACATCCACATATGGAGTATGTTCATACTCAGAAGAAATGGGGTTAAAAATTTTGGTAGGCTCTTTTCCTATTCTCCCTTGTGAAAATGAAAAATGTAGGGTAACACCAGCATTTTAGTGGAAAAAGTTTTTTTTTAAACTTTCACATCCAACTCTAACGAAAATGTGTCAAACACCTGTGGGGTGTTATGGCTCACTATACCCTTTATTACATTCCGTGAGGGGTCTAGTTTCCAAAATGGGGTCACATGTGGGTATTTATTGTTTTGCGTTTATGTCAGAACCAGCCACCCCTGTGCAAATCACCAATTTAGACCTCAAATGTACATAGTACGCTCTCACTTCTGAGCCATGTTGTGTGCCCACAGAGCACTTTACGCCCACATATGGGGTATTTCTGTACTCAGGAGAAATTACGTTACAAATTTTGGGGCTTTTTTTTCCTTTTACCGTTTGTGAAAATTAAAAGTATGGGGCAACACCAGTATGTCAGTGTAAAATTTTTTTTTTTTACACTAACATGCTGGTGTAGACCCCAACTTTACCTTTTCATAAGGTGTAAAAGGAGAAAAAGCCCCTCAAAATTTGTAACGCAGTTTCTCCCGAGTACGGAGATACCCGATATGTGGCCCTTAACTGTTTCCTTGAAATACGACAGGGCTCTGAAGCGAGAGAGCGCCATGTGTATTTGAGGCCTAAATTAAGGATTTGAATTTGCCACAAAAATACCCTATGGCAGTGTTTCCCAGTGTCTCCGGCTGTTGCAAAACTCCCAGCATGCCTTGACAGTCAGTGGCTGTCCGGCAATACTGTCAGTTGTTGTTTTTCAACAGCTGGAGCCTCCGTTTTGGAAACAGTGCCGTACAAGACTTTTTTTTTTTATTATTATTGGGGGGGGGGGGGGGGGGGACTGTGTAGGGGTATGTAGTGTTTTACTTTTTATTTTGTGTAGTGTAGTGTAGTTTTTTTAGGGTACATTCACATGGGCGGAGGTTTACAGTAAATTTGAGCTGTGGCGAAAAATTTGCTGCATCTCAAACTTGTAGCAGAACTCGTTGTAAACCTGCACGTGTAAATGTACCCTGTACATTCACATGGGGGGGGGGGGGTTGTAGTTGGAATTCCAGCTGTTGCAAAACCACAACTCCCAGCCCTTTGGCTTTGCATTCCGAGGGTTGTTGTTAAGCAACAGCAGGAGGTGACCAGACCGCACCTCCTGCTGTATCCTGCCGCCCGGACCGCCGCTGTATCCTGCCGCCGGGACCGATCCTGCTGCTCCTCTCGCCACCACCGATCTCGAGGGGGTCCCAGCTGGACCAGGGCAAGGTAGAAGACCCCCCCGACGGCACCAATCTCCACTCCGATCACCATCCCCAGCAGGTCCGTGATTGGTCGGTCGTTCCGACCAATCAATCATGTGATCGTGAGGCGGCACCAGTGCCACCTTAATCCTGCTGAGCAAGGGGGAATGTCTCGGTCACCAGAGACCTGATTGACCCGGAATGACCACAAATCGCACGTCTGAATTGACGCATGATTTGCGGTGATCACCGATATGGGGGGACCTCAGCAGGCATCCCTGTCCGGTTCCTGCCCGGCGAGCGGCAGGGGCCGGAAGAACGCAGTGCGTACCCATATGCCCTGAGTCCTTAAGGACTCGGAAACGGGGTTGTATGGATATACGCCCTGCGTCCTTAAGGGGTTAAAATCTCTCTATTTTGACAACCTATAACTTTTTCATTTTTTCATATAAGCGGCGGTATGATGACTCATTCTTTGCACCGTAATCTTTATTTTTATTTTTTCAAACTGTTTATTTATAAACTTTTTCACATTTTTTCTATACAAAGTGAAAAGCAAGAGATATTCAAGTATAAAATACAGGGGTAAAATTAAAACATCAAAAACAAAAGGGATATGACATACATAACAATGTTGCATCACTGTTGAATAAATTCAAAGACATGAAGATGCATATATCAGTAGTAGGCACTTGGTCTACTGTGTGGTTAGTATACTTAAAGCATAACATAAAAATAGAAAAAAAATATAGGGAAAATCTAAGCCAAATAATAAGAACAAAAACGAGAGCTTCCCCAAGGGGAAGAAAAAGAGGTCTAGAAGTTAAGAGTTATCAGTGAGGTCCCATGGCCTCCTTATTTTATCAAAAAGATGTAAGGTATTATCAATAATGGCTGACATGTGCTCCATTCTACGTATATCCCTAATCTTGTCCAGGAGACTCGACATAGGGGGAGCTCTAGGGGATTTACACCATTGAGCTATTACACATTTTGATGCTGTCAATATGGATAACAACAATTTAAGTTGAGCTTTATTTAGGTTTACAGGTGTTAAGTTCAAAAAGTAAACCTCTGGATCAAGCGGGACATGAATTCCTATTGTCCTCCTGATCAGTGATTGAATCTCAAGCCAAAAGTCGCGAAGTGAGGGACAATCCCAGAAGATATGGGGCAGTGTGCCTATGGCAGACCTGCACCTCCAACAGGCAGGGGACAACTGAGGGAACGTTAACGTTGTAACTTATCTGGTGTGTGGTACTAGTGCGTCAACATTTTTAACTGGTTCTCTTTGTATTCCACACAGGAAGATGATTTAGAGGCATTAGCCCAAATAAGTTGCCACTGTTGAATGGATGAAGGTCTACCCAGGTAAGACTCCTATTTGAGCATGTATGGTAACTTGTAGGTTGAGAGATCTGTAGGGCAGGATAATATATTATATATGTCAGATATCAATCCTTTGGTGGATAAAGTCCCTCTAGATAATCTTTCAAAAGTTGTTGAATCTTTACTTTTTATTGATACCACATTTGCATATATAAAACTTTTAATAAATGTATTATTAATTTTATGGGGGGGGGGGGGGGGATATAATGTGACAAAAAAAGCAGCAGTTTTGGACTTTAAAAAAAAAAAAAAAAAATTTACGTTTACGCCGTTCCCCATACAGGATAATTAACATTATATTTTAAAAGTTTGGACATTTACACGCGTGGCAACACTAAATATGTTTTTTTTGTTTTTTTTTTTACGCTTTTTGGGGGTAAAATGGGAGAAAAGGACATTTTACCTTTTTATTGGGGGAGGGGATTTTTCAAATTTTTTAACTTTTTTTTTTACACATTAATAGTCACTTGATTGCTGATACTGTTCAATGCTTTGCATAGGGCATAGCACTGATCAGTATTATTGCCGATCTTCTGCTCTGTCCTCTCACCTGCCCAGGAGACAGCCAGAGGCAGGTGAGAGGACATTGCAGATGATCGGATGCCCGCGGCAGCGCTGCGGGTGATCCGTTCATTCATATTAAGTGCCGCACTGCCGCAGATGCCGTGATCTGTATTGATCACGGCATGTGAGGGGTTAATGGTGGGCATCGGCACAATCGCTGATGTCCACCATTACTGGTGGGTCCCCAGCTGCTGATAGCAGCCTGGACCTGCCGCGCATACGGTCATGTTCATGACATAAATGTACGTCATGGTGCGTTAAGTACCACCGCACCATGATGTACATTTACGTCCGATGTCGTTAAGGGGTTAAATATTCTGCCCTTACTAGAATAATTAGGAATACAAAGAAACACTCAAATCTGGTAAATATGCATTATTATTATTCAAATATATGATCATAATTATTATGCAGGAGCTGTAATGATCACACCTGGCCAGGCATAATATGCTGCGCTCTGGCTCCTCAGGACTTGCAGGTGCCATTCAATCAGCTCTGGTTTTAATGATTGCACCTTGAGCTTTTCTTTCTAAGGCTTCAATCTGCTTCTACTCATTGGCTGTGTTAGAGTTGTCCTGTTAGAGTCTCCTGTTCCTTGCTATATTACCGTATATACTCGAGTATAAGCCGACCCGAGTATAAGCCGAGACCCCTAATTTCAACCCAAAATCCCAGGAAAAGTTATTGACTCGAGTATAAGCCTAGGGTGGGAAATACCTCATCCCCCCCTGTCATCATCCAGACCCGTCATTAACATCCTCATCATCATCCCCTTGTCATCATCCCACACATCCCCCCTTCATCATCCTCTTATCATCCCACACATCCCCCCTTCATCATCCCCTTATCATCCCACACATCCCCCCTTCATCATCCCCTTGTCATCATCCCACACATCCCCCCTTCATCATCCCCTTATCATCCCGCACATCCCCCCTTCATCATCCCCTTATCATCCCACACATCCCCCCTTCATCATCCCCTTGTCATCATCCCACACATCCCCCCTTCATCATCCCCTTATCATCCCACACCCCCCCTTCATCATCCCCACCCCCCTTCATCATCCCCACACCCCCCCTTCATCATCCTCTTCTCATCATTCGCCCTCAGTGGTCTTCAACCTGCGGACCTCCAGAGGTTTCAAAACTACAACTCCCAGCAAGCCCGGGCAGCCATCGGCTGTCCGGGCTTGCTGGGAGTTGTAGTTTTGAAACCTCCGGAGGTCCGCAGGTTGAAGACCACTGCGGCCTTCAACATCATCCAGTCCCCTCTCACCCCCTCACCTCCGCTCGGCGCTGGTCCGGTCCTGCAGGGCTGTCCGGTGAGGAGGTGGTCCGGTGAGGAGGTGGTCCGGGCTGCTATCTTCACCGGGGGCGCCTCTTCTCCGCGCTTCCGGCCCGGAATAGAGGCGTTGCCTTGACAATGACGCAGAATTACGTTGGCAATGAACGCACCTCTGCGTCGTTGTCACGGCAACGTGACTATTCTGAGGCCGGGCCCGAAGCGCTTAGAAGAGGCCTCCCCGGTGAAGATAGCAGCCCGGAACACTATCCCACCGGACCACCTCCTCACCGGACAGTCCTGCAGGACCGGACCAGCGCCGAGCGGAGGTGAGTACTCAGAACTAAAGGGGGTGAGAGGGGGCTGGATGATGTTGAAGGCCGCAGTGGTCTTCAACCTGCGGACCTCCGGAGGTTTCAAAACTACAACTCCCAGCAAGCCCGGACAGCCGATGGCTGCCCGGGCTTGCTGGGAGTTGTAGTTTTGAAACCTCTGGAGGTCCGCAGGTTGAAGACCACTGCGGGTGGGGGAGTTCACTCGAGTATAAGCCGAGGGGGGTGTTTTCAGCACGAAAAATCGTGCTGAAAAACTCGGCCTATACTCGAGTATATACGGTAATCCTGTGGATTCAAATTGGTACTGCGCTGCTCTTTTGGTTTTGACTTGGCTTGCCTGGCTTCTATTTATCTGTATGTATGTTTATTACTTATTTCTGGTTCTGTACCTGTTAACTGATTGTATGCTGACCGGCTTACCTGACTTTTGTACAGTGTTTGTTTAATTGTATTGAGAGTACAATAATGGAATAAATGTGACGTGAAGCGTGCCGTCGCATCGTATATACCCGTGCACATGCACCTCCACTTATCCTTGCTTATGAGTTGTGTTTTGTTTACTGTGTAAAATGGAGTTGCAATAAAGATCAAGATTTATAAACCACATGGCTCGGCGAGTGCTATATCATTTTTTTCCTTCTTTTTAATATATTGTTCAGACTCGTCCTCCTTTCAGTTAGGACATTAAAGGGTATTCCAGGAAAAAACTTTTTTTTTTTATATCAACTGGCTCCAGAAAGTTAAACAGATTTGTAAATTACTTCTATAAAAAAAATACTTATTCCTTCCAATAATTATCAGCTGCTGAAGTTGAGTTGTTCTTTTCTGTCTGGCAACAGTGCTCTCTTCTGACATCTCTGCTTGTCTCAGGAACTGCACAGAGCAGAGTAAGTTTGCTATGGGGATTTGCTTCTACTCTGGACAGTTCCTGTGACATGTGTCATCAGAGAACACTTAGACAGAAAAGAACAACTCAACTTCAGCAGCTCATAAGTACTGAAAGGATTAAGATTTTTTAATAGAAGAGACGGAGCTACGACCGAAGCTACGGGCACCCCTACATCATCTTTGGCCGGGTGGGCGCTCTGCCCAGCTCATCCATATGCATAATACCCCTCCCTCATTCACTTGCATTTTATTCTTAGGCAGCAGAATTTCTGACCAAAATCCAGAAGAGGAAGTATGTTTGGAAATTCCATAGTGTTAACCCAGCCTAAATGTTCCTCTACTACTGATTGTTCTGGAGTCTCGGCAAGCCCTAATCTACAGTCACAGGGCCGTAGATGCTCGATAAAGCTACGACCCCTTAACTCCTTTAACTTTACGTCCGTTCCGGTAACCAGACTCTATAGTAAAGGGGACATCTAGAGGTACTTAATAAAAGGAATGTGCGTGCATCAATCGGGTTATGGTAAATCCTCATTACAGATAAATGTACACACATACTATATCATGCACAGAAGAAACGGAAGGAGTTACATAATTAGTACAGTGGAAAATCTCCATCAAGTTCAACCAGGGAGATAAAGGGAAGGAGTTAGTGTGGATGAAGGGGATGTGATGTGATTGTATATTTCTACTTATACATTGTTATTTTGTTCTAAAAATGTATCTAAGGCTGGGTTCCCATTACGTTTTCCCCCATACGGGAGCGCATACGGCAGGGGAGAGCTAAAACCTCATGCTCCCGCATGCCTTTCTATGCGCTCCCGTATGTAATTCATTTCAATGAGCCGGCCGGAGTGAAACGTTTGGTCCGGTCGGCGCATTTTTGCGCCGTATGCGCCTTTTCCCCGGACCTAAAACTGTGATCAACCACGGTTTTAAGTCCTGGTGTAAAAGTGCATACGGCGCAAAAATGAGCCGACCGGACCGAACGTTTCACTCCGGCCGGCTCATTGAAATGAATTACATACGGGAGCGCATAGAAAGGCATACGGGAGCGCGAGGTTTTAGCTCTCCCCTGCCGTATGCGCTCCCGTATGTGGGAAAACGTAATGTGAACCCAGCCTAAGGTTACATTCACACTGCCGTTTGTCTCCGGCAGTGTGAAGCCCGTTATTTTAGGATCGCGAATAGTGGGAGAAAAAAATAGTGCTTGCACCGTCTTTTTCTCCCGCTATTCTCTCTCGACGGACACCGTTGACTATAATGGGGTCCATCAGGACCTGTTATTGCCCGTTATGACTCGTCAAAATGACGTCCGTCATACTCCACCCCAAAAAAAGAGAGAGTTTGATGGCCGTTATTCACGGGTCATAACGGTAGTGTGAAAGGGGCATAGGCCTGTATTTGTTTTTGCTGTGACCAGCTCCTCGGGTAGACTGTTCCATGAATTTACAGTTCTTATGGTAAAGAAGGCTTGTCACCCCTGGTGACTAAACTTTTTTTTTCTCACCCGAGTGCCTCTTGGTCTTTTGAGAAGGATTTATATCCCTCTTAATCTGTTCTTCTCAAAATTTTAATTAAAAAAAAATCTTTTCTCATAGCTAAGTTGTTTCATGCCCCTTATTAGATTGGTTGTGTACCTATGTACCTTTTTTATACCAATGCTTTAGGTAGTATTATTTTAGTATTATGTTCTTATCCTGTGAGTCCATGCCTCTTTTTATACATGACAATATCCTGCCGGCTTTGGAAGCAGCAGCCTGACATTGCATGCTATTCTGTAGTCTGTGATCTACAAGTACACCCAGATCCTTCTCTACCAGTGACTGCCAGTTTAATCCCCCCCTAAGACATACGATGCATGCAGGTTATTAGTACTTAGATGCATAACTTTACATTTATCCACATTGAACCTCATTTGCTAAGTGGATGTCCAGACACTTAGTCTGTCCAAGTCATCTTGTGACTTATGCACATCCTCTATAGACTGTACCGTGCTACAAAGCTTGGTCTTATCTGCAAAGATAGAAACAGAGCTGTTTATCCCATCCTCTATATCATTGATAAATAAATTAAACAAGAGCCAGCCCAGTACTGAAACTTGGAGTACCCCACTAATAACCGGGGACCAATCAGAGTACGAATCATTGACCATTACTCTCTGGGTATGGTTTTCAATCCAGTTACAAAGTAAACTTACTAAACCACTGACTATTACTTGCCGACCAGGCATCTGAGGGCCAGTGTTAAACACTATGACACCACATTTGTCTTGTGTGTTGGTATAATATCACAAAGTGATTATGAATGACGGAGCGACTTTTATGATATGAAACAGTCATGGCCAAAAATGTTGGCACCCTGAAATTTTTCTACAAAAAGGAACTATTTCCCACAGAAAAGGATTGCAATAACACATGTTTTGCTATACACATGTTTATTCCCTTTGTGTGTATTAGAAATAAACTAAAAAAGGGAGGTAAAAAAGCTAATTGGACATAATGTCACACGAAACTCCAAAAAAGGGCTGGACAAAGTTATTGGCACCCTTTCAAAATTGTGGAAAAATAAGATTGTTTCAAGCATTGTATGCTCCTTTAAACTCACCTGGGGCAAGTAACAGGTGTGGGCAATATAAAAATCACATCTGAAATCAGATAAAAAGTAGAGAAGTTCACTTAGTCTTTGCATCGTGTGTCTGTGTGTGCCACACTAAGCATGGAACCAGTGAGAGGAGAAGAGAAGTATCTGAGTACTTGAGAACCAAAATTGTGGAAAAATATCAACAATCTCAAGGTTACAAGTCCATCTCCAGAGATCTAGATTTGCCTTTGTCCACAGTGCGCAACATTATCAGGAAGTTTGCAACCCATGGCACTGTAGCTAATCACCCTGGGCGTGGACAGAAGAGAAAAATTGATGAAAGGTGTCAACGCAGGATAGTCCGGATGGTGGATAAGAAGCCCCAAAACAAGTTTGACATTTAAATGAAATGAAACGCTATGGCAGGAGACCCAGGAGGACTCCACTACTGACACAAAGACATAAAAAAGCAAGACTACATTTTGCCAAAATGAACTTTAGTAAGCCAAATTCCTTCTGGGAAAATGTCTTGTGGACAGATGAGACCAAGATAGAGCTTTTTTTGGTAATGCACACCATTCTACTGTTTACCAAAAACAGAATAAGGCCTACAAATAAAAGAACACAGTACCTACAGTGGAATATGATGGAGGGTCAATGATGTTTTGGGGTTATTTTGCTGCCTCTGGAACTGGGTGCCTTGAATGTGTGCAAGCCATCATGAAATTGGAAGATTACCAATGGATTTTGGGTCGCACTGTCAGCCCAGTGTCAGAAAGCTGGGTTTGTGTCCGAGATCTTGTGTCTTCCAGCAGGACAATGACCCCAAACATACGTAAAAACATACCCAGAAATGGATGGCAACAAAGCGCTGGAGAATTCTGAAGTGGCCAGCAATGAGTCCAGGTCTAAATCCCATTGAACACAATCTTAAAATTGCTGTTGGGAAAAGGCACCCTTCAAATAAGAGACCTGGAGTAGTTTGTAAAGGAAGAGTGGTCTAACATTGTGGATGAGAGGTGTAAGAAGCTTATTGATGGTTATAGGAAGCAACTGATTTCAGTTATTTTTTCCAAAGGGTGTGCAACCAAATATTAAGTAAAGGGTGCCAATAATTTTGTCCAGCCCATTTTTGGAGTTTGGTGTGACATTATGTCCAATTAGCTTTTTTTACTCCATTTTTTTGTTTAGTTCCAATACACACAAAGGGAATAAACATGTGTATAGCAAAACAGCAAAACATGTGTTACTGCAATCCTTTTCTGTGAGAAATACTTCATTTTCTAGAAAAAATTCAGGGGTGCCGACATTTTCGGCCATGACTGTATAAGAACTTTTGATATGTAGCCACACCTCTTCCTCCAGCTATAATGGTGGGAATTCTGGGGTATTTAAACAGTTTGCATATGATGGTAAGGTATATTGGGGGAATTTAGCACCATTTTTCTTGCTTTAGCTGCGCCACATTTTAAGCAAATGTGGCGCAGCTAAAGCAAGTAAAATATTCATATTCAGATATTTAGCACCTGATTTAGCACCCGGTTAGCCAATTTTTAGCCAAGGGGTGTGTCTAGGCTTTGTGTGCTATTATCACCCTATTTTCAAAGGATTAGCTCAACTTTCTGGCACACAAAAAATGATTTTTTTTGGGTTTCGGGTTTCAAAAGCCATGCCCCACTTCTGAAAATCTGGCACTAATAACACTAAAAGTGGCGCTAATACAACAGCACTGATTACACAAGTCTTTGAATATTCCCCATTGTTGTTTTTTTTTTTATTTCACACCAAGAAATGTTTGATCTGCTTTTCTGGAACACTTTGTATTCTCTTTACTGTGCTTTATACTCTTATTTTTAACATAGACTATTTAAAAAGCAAATGATCAGTAAAGAATCCTACAGTTTTTGCTGCATATTTGTGACAGATCATGCTTGGGGAATCACCCTAATGGGGAATTTTTAGTCCAAATGCCTAGGGGAGCACAAGCTGAAAAACGGCCCTGAATTACAATACTACATTTTACCTAGCAGAATACATGCAATAATGTCTAACTTTCCCATATCCACATAACAAACGGTTAGAATTTTTTTTTTTTTCCAGCTGGGTCTCTTCTACTGACATCTAGTGTAAAAAAAAAAAATTACATCATTATGAATATTTATATAGTACAAAAAACATGATTTATTTAAAATGATTATATATATATATATATATATATATATATATATATATATATATATTTTTTTTTTTTTTTATGTGTGTGTGTTACCAAATGATAATAATAAAAGATAAATAATTTTTATCTAATTTTTTTTTATGTCCAATGTGCAAAAGAAATCCTGGCAGGTCACTCTATTTCTGTACAGAATTATCATGTGAAAATAAGCATTTACAGTAGCAGCAAAGTGAATAAGATTTAAAAAAAAAAAAATCTTATCCACAAACTATGGAAAAAAATCCACACACAATGGCCCTGATTTACTATTGTAAACCCGACATGTTTTGTCGAGTTGAGCGCTAGATTCTGGTGCATTGCACAGATGCTGTCTCTTTGCGCCAGAATTCTGTCTCATTGCGACAGAAATGAAAAACCCGACCATCACTCCATTTTACTGAAAGAACACCAAAAGGGACGTGGCTGTCTGGGAAAAGGGGCGTGTTTCTGACATTTTCACAAAAAATCTAACAGATCAGAACATGTGTAAAAAAAAATTTACGGAAACCTCAGTAAATACAGTGGAGAAAAATAGTAGGGGGATTAAAACCCACAAAGAAAACTACACTCCACTCTTAGTAAATCAGGGTCAATTAGTGCAGAAATTTACCTGTGTGCAATGGATTAGAATTAGTGGGTCAAAATCTAAAATAAATCTGAAAAAAATCTAAAATTACAGCTTTTGCTTATGGATAGGTAGTGCACCAGGTTAAACTACACAGGTGCAATCTCCTGCTCTCATCAAGAACAGCAGGGAGTTTGAGTTTTACACAGTTCTAAGCAGGGCCGCCATCAGGGGGGTACAACCGGTACTCCAGTAAGGGGCCCGGATCCCAAGTGGAGCAGCCGCTATACACTGACTGACTGTACTCTGTACAGTCAGTCAGTCACACTGTCACCCTGGGGCCGGCAGCCACACATACCTCTCTAGCAGCCGCTGCCACTTTAAACCCTTAAGGACCCAGCCAATTTTTAGTGTAGGACCCGGCCATTTGCACATCATACCACTGTCACTTTAAGCATTAATAACTCTGGGATGCTTTTACCTTTCATTCTGATTCCGAGATTGTTTTTTTGTGACATATTCTACTTCATATTAGTGGTAAATTTTCATCGATACTTGCATCATTTCTTGGTGAAAAATTCAAAAATTTGATGAAAAAATAGGAAATTTAGCATTTTTCTAACTTTGAAGCGCTCTGCTTGTAAGGAAAATAGACATACCAAATAAATGATATATTGATTCACACATACAATATGTTTAATTTATGTTTGCATCATAAAGTTGACATGTTTTTACTTTTGGAAGACATCAGAGGGTTTCAAATTTCAGCAGCAATCAAAATCGGAATTTTTCAGGGACCAGTTCAGTTTTGAAGTGGATTTGAAGGGCCTTCATATTAGAAATACCCCACAAATGACCCCATTATAAAAACTTAACCCCTCAAAGTATTCAAAATGACATTCAGTAAGTGTGTTAATCCTTTAGGTGTTTCACAGGAATAGAAGCTAAGTGAAGGAGAAAATTCAAAATCTTAATTTTTTACACTCGCATGTTCTTGTAGACCCAGTTTTTGAATTTTTGCAAGGGGTATTAGGGGAGAAAGTCACCCAAAATTTGTAACCCAATTTCTCTTGAGTAAGAAAATACCTCATATGTGTATGTTAAGTGTTCGGCGGGCGCGGTAGAGGGCTCAGAAGGGAAGGAGCGACAATGGGATTTTGGAGAGAGAATTTTGCTAAAATGGTTTTTGGGGGGCATGTCACATTTAGGAAGCCCCTATGGTGCCATAACAGCAGAAAATCCCCACATGTCATACCATTTTGGAAACTACACCCCTCAAGGCACGTAACAAGGGGTCCAGTGAGCCTTAACACCCCACTGGTGTTTGACGACTTTTCGTTAAAGTCGGATGTGTAAATGAAAAAAACATTTTTATCACTAAAGTGTTTTTTTCCCCAAATTTACCATTTTTACAAAAGGTAATGGAAGAAATGCCCCCCAAAATTTGGAACACCATCTCTTCTGAGTATGGAAATACCCCATGTTAGGACGTAAAATGCTCTCCGGGCGAACTACAGTGCTCAGAAGAGAAGGAGTCACATTTGGCTTTTGGAAAGCAAATTTTGCTGAAATGGTTTTTGGTGGGCATGTCGCATTTAGGAAGCCTCTATGGTGTCAGAACTGCAAAAAAGAACCCACATGGCTATTTCTGAAACTACACCCTCAAGGAACATAACAATGGGTACAGTGAGCCTTAACACCTCACAGGAGTTTCACGACTGTTTGTTAAAGTTGGATGTGTAAATAAAAAAAAAAAGTTTTCACTAAAATGCTGTTTTTTCCCAAAATTTTATATTTTTACAAGGGGTAATACGAAAAAATGACCCCCAATATTTTTAACCCCATTTCTTCTGAGTATGGAAATACCCCATGTGTGGACGCCAAGTGCTCTGCGAGCGAACTACATTGCTCAGAAGAGAAGGAGTGCCATTTAGCTATTGGAAAGTTAATTTGTTTGGAATGGAAGTCAGGGGCCATGTGCGTTTACATAGCCCCCGTGGTGCCAGAACAGTGGACCCCCCACATGTGAACCCATTTTGGAAACTACACCCCTCACAGAATTTAATAAGGGATGCAGTGAGTATTTACACCCCACTGGCGTTTGACAGATTTTTGGAACAGTGGGCTGTGCAAATGAAAAATTAAATTTTTCATTTTCACGGACGGCTGTTCCAAACATCTGACACCTGTGGGGTGTATATCCTCACTGCACCCCTTGTTACATTCCGTGAGGGGTGTAGTTTCCAAAATGGGGTCACATGTGGCTATTTATTTTTTTGCGTTTATGTCAGAACCGCTGTAAAATCAGCCACTCCTGTGCAAATCACCAATTTAGGCCTCAAATGTACATAGTGCCCTCTCACTCCTGAGCCTTGTTGTGCACCCGCATAGAGAATTTTACGCCCACATATGGGGTATTTCCGTATGAAGGAGAAATTGCGCTACAAATTTTGGGGGTCTGTTTTTTTCTTTTACCGCATGTGAAAATAAAAAGTATGGGGCAACACTAGCATGTTAGTGTAATTTTATTTTTATTTTTTTACACTAACAGGCTGGTGTAGCCCCAACTTTTCCTTTTCATAAGTGGTAAAGGGAGAAAAAGCACCCCAAAATTTGTACTGCAATTTCTCTCTAGTACCGAAATACCCCATATGTGGCCCTAAAGTGTTTCCTTGAAAGACGACACGGCTCTGAAGTGAGAGAGCGCTTTGCGCATTTGATGACTAAATTAGGGATTGCATAGGGGTGGACATAGGGGTATCCTACACCAGTGATTCCAAAACAGGGTGCCTCCAGCTGTTGCTAAACTCCGAGCATGCCTGGACAGTCAGTGGCTGTCCAGAAAAGCTGGGAGTTTTTGTTTTGCAACAGCTGGAGGCTCCGTTTTGGAAACACTGCCGTACGATACATTTTTCATTTTTATTGGGGGGGGACAGCATAAGTGGGTGTATATGTAGTGTTTTACCCTTTATTATTTGGTAGTGTAGTGTAGTGTTTTTAGGGTACATTTGCACTGGCGGGTACAATCACATGGGGGGGGGGGGGGCAAATCTCCAGCTGTTTCAAAACTACAACTCCCAGCATGTACTGAGAGACTGTGCTGGGAGTTGTACTTTTGCAACAGCTGGAGGCTGTTACCTAACTTTGTATTTTCCAACCAGTGTGCCTCATGGAGTTGCAAAACTACAACTCCCAGCATGTACTGATCGCCGAAGGGCATGCTGGGAGATGTAGTTATGCAACAGCTGGAGGTACGCAACTACAACTCCCAGCATGCCGAGACAGCTGTGTGGGCATGATGGGACAGTTTTGCAACATCTGGAGAGCTACAGTTTAGAGACCACTGCACAGTGATCTCCAAACTGTTGCCCTCCAGATGTTGCAAAACTACAAATCCCAGCATGCCCAGACAGCAAACTGCTGTGTGGGTATTCTAGGAGTTGTAGTATTGCTAGATCTAGAGGGCCACAGTTTAGAGACCACTGCACAGTGATCTCCAAACTGTAGCCCTCCAGATTTTGCAAAACTACAAATCCCAGCATGCCAAAACAGCTGTCTGGGCATGCTGGGAGTTGTAGTTTTGCAACATCTGGAGGGCTACAGTTTAGAGACCACTGTATAGGGGTCTCAAACTGTAGCCCTCCAGATGTTGCTAGTCAACTCACCGGCTTCCGTAGGATCCAGGGAGCCAGCCGCATGTCATCGCCACCCGCCGATCACCTCAGCGATCGTCACCTCCGTTGCCGCCGATGGGTAAGTGGACTTCAGCGCCGGTCCTCCTCGGTTTCCCCGTTCTTCCCCGCCTATTGTGGGTGGGCAGAATGTGGAAACCGAAAGTTAACCCCCCCACCCCCTATCTGATATTGGTCGTTGCTTCTAGACGACCAATAGCAGGGATAGGAGGGGTGGCAGCCCCCTTATTTTCCGGGTCACCATAGACCCGTATGACTCGGAATTGCTCAAATCGCCGGTGTGATGACCACCCTGGGCACTTGCGCGGGGTGCCTGCTGATCGATATCAGCAGTCACCCCGGTCCGGTCCCCGTCCAGCACGCGTACATGTACGTCATGGGTCCTTAACTATCAGGGTCCCATGAAGTTCAGGTATGACATGGGTCCTTAACAGGTTAAAACACAGCACTGATTACACAAGTCTTTGAATATTCCCCATTGTTAGTTTTTTTTTTATTTCACACCAAGAAATGTTTGATCTGCTTTTCTGGAACACTTTGTATTCTCTTTTCTGTGCTTTATACTCTTATTTTTAACATAGACTATTTAAAAAGCAAATGATCAGTAAAGAATCCTACAGTTTTTGCTGCATATTTGTGACAGATCATGCTTGGGGAATCACCCTAATGGGGAATTTTTAGTCCAAATGCCTAGGGGAGCACAAGCTGAAAAACGGCCCTGAATTACAATACTACATTTTACCTAGCAGAATACATGCAATAATGTCTAACTTTCCCATATCCACATAACAAACGGTTAGAATTTTTTTTTTTTTTCCAGCTGGGTCTCTTCTACTGACATCTAGTGTAAAAAAAAAAAATTACATCATTATGAATATTTATATAGTACAAAAAACATGATTTATTTAAAATGATTATATAAATATATAAATATATATATATATATATATATATATATATATATACATATATTTTTTTTTTTTTATGTGTGTGTGTTACCAAATGATAATAATAAAAGATAAATAATTTTTATCTAATTTTTTTTTATGTCCAATGTGCAAAAGAAATCCTGGCAGGTCACTCTATTTCTGTACAGAATTATCATGTGAAAATAAGCATTTACAGTAGCAGCAAAGTGAATAAGATTTAAAAAAAAAAAAATCTTATCCACAAACTATGGAAAAAAATCCACACACAATGGCCCTGATTTACTATTGTAAACCCGACATGTTTTGTCGAGTTGAGCGCTAGATTCTGGTGCATTGCACAGATGCTGTCTCTTTGCGCCAGAATTCTGTCTCATTGCGACAGAAATGAAAAAACCCGACCATCACTCCATTTTACTGAAAGAACACCAAAAGGGACGTGGCTGTCTGGGAAAAGGGGCGTGTTTCTGACATTTTCACAAAAAATCTAACAGATCAGAACATGTGTAAAAAAAAATTTACGGAAACCTCAGTAAATACAGTGGAGAAAAATAGTAGGGGGATTAAAACCCACAAAGAAAACTACACTCCACTCTTAGTAAATCAGGGTCAATTAGTGCAGAAATTTACCTGTGTGCAATGGATTAGAATTAGTGGGTCAAAATCTAAAATAAATCTGAAAAAAATCTAAAATTACAGCTTTTGCTTATGGATAGGTAGTGCACCATGGTTAAACTACACAGGTGCAATCTCCTGCTCTCATCAAGAACAGCAGGGAGTTTGAGTTTTACACAGTTCTAAGCAGGGCCGCCATCAGGGGGGTACAACCGGTACTCCAGTAAGGGGCCCGGATCCCAAGTGGAGCAGCCGCTATACACTGACTGACTGTACTCTGTACAGTCAGTCAGTCACACTGTCACCCTGGGGCCGGCAGCCACACATACCTCTCTAGCAGCCGCTGCCACTTTAAACCCTTAAGGACCCAGCCAATTTTTTGTGTAGGACCCGGCCATTTGCGCATCATACCACTGTCACTTTAAGCATTAATAACTCTGGGATGCTTTTACCTTTCATTCTGATTCTGAGATAGTTTTTTTGTGACATATTCTACTTCATATTAGTGGTAAATTTTCATCGATACTTGCATCATTTCTTGGTGAAAAATTCAAAAATTTTATGAAAAAATAGAAAATTTAGCATTTTTCTAACTTTGAAGCGCTCTGCTTGTAAGGAAAATAGACATACCAAATAAATTATATATTGATTCACATATACAATATGTTTAATTTATGTTTGCATCATAAAGTTGACATGTTTTTACTTTTGGAAGACATCAGAGGGTTTCAAATTTCAGCAGCAATCAAAATCGGATTTTTTCAGGGACCAATTCAGTTTTGAAGTGGATTTGAAGGGCCTTCATATTAGAAATACCCCACAAATGACCCCATTATAAAAACTTAACCCCTCAAAGTATTCAAAATGACATTCAGTAAGTGTGTTAATCCTTTAGGTGTTTCACAGGAATAGAAGCTAAGTGAAGGAGAAAATTCAAAATCTTAATTTTTTACACTCGCATGTTCTTGTAGACCCAGTTTTTGAATTTTTGCAAGGGGTATTAGGGGAGAAAGTCACCCAAAATTTGTAACCCAATTTCTCTTGAGTAAGAAAATACCTCATATGTGTATGTTAAGTGTTCGGCGGGCGCGGTAGAGGGCTCAGAAGGGAAGGAGCGACAATGGGATTTTGGAGAGAGAATTTTGCTAAAATGGTTTTTGGGGGGCATGTCACATTTAGGAAGCCCCTATGGTGCCATAACAGCAGAAAATCCCCACATGTCATACCATTTTGGAAACTACACCCCTCAAGGCACGTAACAAGGGGTCCAATGAGCCTTAACACCCCACAGGTGTTTGACGACTTTTCGTTAAAGTCGGATGTGTAAATGAAAAAAACATTTTTATCACTAAAGTGTTTTTTTCCCCAAATTTACAATTTTTACAAAAGGTAATGGAAGAAATGCCCCCCAAAATTTGGAACACCATCTCTTCTGAGTATGGAAATACCCCATGTTAGGACGTAAAATGCTCTCCGGGCGAACTACAGTGCTCAGAAGAGAAGGAGTCACATTTGGCTTTTGGAAAGCAAATTTTGCTGAAATGGTTTTTGGTGGGCATGTCGCATTTAGGAAGCCTCTATGGTGTCAGAACTGCAAAAAAGAACCCACATGGCTATTTCTGAAACTACACCCTCAAGGAACATAACAATGGGTACAGTGAGCCTTAACACCTCACAGGAGTTTCACGACTGTTTGTTAAAGTTGGATGTGTAAATAAAAAAAAAAAGTTTTCACTAAAATGCAGTTTTTTCCCAAAATTTTATATTTTTACAAGGGGTAATACGAAAAAATGACCCCCAATATTTTTAACCCCATTTCTTCTGAGTATGGAAATACCCCATGTGTGGACGCCAAGTGCTCTGCGAGCGAACTACATTGCTCAGAAGAGAAGGAGTGCCATTTAGCTATTGGAAAGTTAATTTGTTTGGAATGGAAGTCAGGGGCCATGTGCGTTTACATAGCCCCCGTGGTGCCAGAACAGTGGACCCCCCACATGTGAACCCATTTTGGAAACTACACCCCTCACAGAATTTAATAAGGGATGCAGTGAGTATTTACACCCCACTGGCGTTTGACAGATTTTTGGAACAGTGGGCTGTGCAAATGAAAAATTAAATTTTTCATTTTCACGGACGGCTGTTCCAAACATCTGACACCTGTGGGGTGTATATCCTCACTGCACCCCTTGTTACATTCCGTGAGGGGTGTAGTTTCCAAAATGGGGTCACATGTGGCTATTTATTTTTTTGCGTTTATGTCAGAACCGCTGTAAAATCAGCCACTCCTGTGCAAATCACCAATTTAGGCCTCAAATGTACATAGTGCCCTCTCACTCCTGAGCCTTGTTGTGCACCCGCATAGAGAATTTTACGCCCACATATGGGGTATTTCCGTATGAAGGAGAAATTGCGCTACAAATTTTGGGGGTCTGTTTTTTTCTTTTACCGCATGTGAAAATAAAAAGTATGGGGCAACACTAGCATGTTAGTGTAATTTTATTTTTATTTTTTTACACTAACAGGCTGGTGTAGCCCCAACTTTTCCTTTTCATAAGTGGTAAAGGGAGAAAAAGCACCCCAAAATTTGTACTGCAATTTCTCTCTAGTACCGAAATACCCCATATGTGGCCCTAAAGTGTTTCCTTGAAAGACGACACGGCTCTGAAGTGAGAGAGCGCTTTGCGCATTTGATGACTAAATTAGGGATTGCATAGGGGTGGACATAGGGGTATCCTACACCAGTGATTCCAAAACAGGGTGCCTCCAGCTGTTGCTAAACTCCGAGCATGCCTGGACAGTCAGTGGCTGTCCAGAAAAGCTGGGAGTTTTTGTTTTGCAACAGCTGGAGGCTCCGTTTTGGAAACACTGCCGTACGATACATTTTTCATTTTTATTGGGGGGGACAGCATAAGTGGGTGTATATGTAGTGTTTTACCCTTTATTATTTGGTAGTGTAGTGTAGTGTTTTTAGGGTACATTTGCACTGGCGGGTACAATCACATGGGGGGGGGGGCAAACCTCCAGCTGTTTCAAAACTACAACTCCCAGCATGTACTGAGAGACTGTGCTGGGAGTTGTACTTTTGCAACAGCTGGAGGCTGTTACCTAACTTTGTATTTTCCAACCAGTGTGCCTCATGGAGTTGCAAAACTACAACTCCCAGCATGTACTGATCGCCGAAGGGCATGCTGGGAGATGTAGTTATGCAACAGCTGGAGGTACGCAACTACAACTCCCAGCATGCCGAGACAGCTGTGTGGGCATGATGGGACAGTTTTGCAACATCTGGAGAGCTACAGTTTAGAGACCACTGCACAGTGATCTCCAAACTGTTGCCCTCCAGATGTTGCAAAACTACAAATCCCAGCATGCCCAGACAGCAAACTGCTGTGTGGGTATTCTAGGAGTTGTAGTATTGCAAGATCTAGAGGGCCACAGTTTAGAGACCACTGCACAGTGATCTCCAAACTGTAGCCCTCCAGATTTTGCAAAACTACAAATCCCAGCATGCCAAAACAGCTGTCTGGGCATGCTGGGAGTTGTAGTTTTGCAACATCTGGAGGGCTACAGTTTAGAGACCACTGTATAGTGGTCTCAAACTGTAGCCCTCCAGATGTTGCTAGTCAACTCACCGGCTTCCGTAGGATCCAGGGAGCCAGCCGCATGTCATCGCCACCCGCCGATCACCTCAGCGATCGTCACCTCCGTTGCCGCCGATGGGTAAGTGGACTTCAGCGCCGGTCCTCCTCGGTTTCCCCGTTCTTCCCCGCCTATTGTGGGTGGGCAGAATGTGGAAACCGAAAGTTAACCCCCCCACCCCCTATCTGATATTGGTCGTTGCTTCTAGACGACCAATAGCAGGGATAGGAGGGGTGGCAGCCCCCTTATTTTCCGGGTCACCATAGACCCGTATGACTCGGAATTGCTCAAATCGCCGGTGTGATGACCACCCTGGGCACTTGCGCGGGGTGCCTGCTGATCGATATCAGCAGTCACCCCGGTCCAGTCCCCGTCCAGCACGCGTACATGTACGTCATGGGTCCTTAACTATCAGGGTCCCATGAAGTTCCGGTATGATATGGGTCCTTAACAGGTTAAAACACAGTGATCTCAGGAGGCAGTGTGATGAAGGTGCTGTGCGAAGGCATGTCTGCTGCGATATAATCAGTGCGCCCCAGGGGCGGACTGACCGGCCAGTCCGTTCGAACGTCGTCCGAGGGCCCGGCAAGGTTAAGGGCCCGCAGCCGCTACTGAGGATCCGGGACACTCGTCCCAGATCCCCAGCAGACAGCGCTGCCTTCTCCGATATATGCGAAACACGCACATACAGGAGAAAGCGCCCCCTCTGTCTGAGCCACATCTGCAGCTTACACAGAGGAGACAAGACCTCTGCCCCACGCAGCATGCAGTACAGGTACCGATGACATCACTCATCGGAGCCTGTACTGTGGAGGGGAGAAGACGCGGGCGCCTGCTGCTGAGGAGATCGCTGCATGGGACATCAGGTGAGCATAATTTTTTTTTATTTCCTAACTCTGCCTATACCTATGGGGAAAAGGGGGGGTACTCTGCGTATACCTTTGTGGTAGAGGGGTGGGTGGGTAACTCTGCCTATACCTATGGGGAAAGCTGGGGGGGTAACTTTGCCTATACCTATGGGTAAAGGGGGGTAACTCTGCCTATACCTATGGGCAAACAGGAGTAAAATGGGGGTAATTCTGCCTATACCTATGGGGAAAGGGGGCGGGGTAACTCTGCCTATACCTATGGGGAACGGGGGGGGGGGGAACTCTGCCTATATCTAGTAACTCTGCCTTTACCTATGGGAAATGGCGGGGGGCTAACTCTGCCTATACCTATGGCGAAAGGGGGGGGGGGGTAACTCTGCCTAAACCTATGGGGAAAAGGGGGTTTAACTCTGCCTATACCTATGGGGAATGGGGGGGGGGGGGTTAACTCTTCCTATACCTACAGGGAAAGGGGGGGGGGACTCTGCTGCCTATACCTAAGGAGAAAGGGGGGTTAACTCTGTTCCTATACCTATTGCGAAGGGGGGTTAACTCTGCTGCTCTACTTATGGGAAAGGGGGGTTAAGTCTGCTGCCTATACCTACAAGGAAGGGGGGGGCTGCCTATCTTTATACCTGGATGCCTATCTAACTACCTACATACCCAGCTACCTAACTATGTACATACCTGGCCTTCATACATGGCTGCCTAACTACCTAGCTAGCCCTCTACCTACCTGGTTTGTCACCTACCTACATATCTTGCTTCCTGTTCTGCCTACCTAGTTATCTATTTACCTGGCTACCTACCTACCTGCCCTTTTACATGTTTTTCCTGCAGATGTTAAGAGATCCACGTGGCGGTCTTATCCAGATGGAGAAGAAAAGGAAAGAGGATGCTGCTGATCAGAATATATGTAATTGTGAGTCCCAAAATTTAACTGTAATCACTTATATGGTATACAGATCCTGTGTACAGCTGATATCTACCGCCATATGGTCCTGTATATAATCACTTATATTGTATACAGATCCTGTATAGTATACTGGTCTGTGTATAGTGGTTTTATCCCGTACAGTATGGCGGTATTATCCAGTTATTGTGTGGTGGTATATATTTACTCCTTGTATACCATTATTATTGGTCATGGAAATTTACCTATGTTAAAGTGTTTCTTATATATATAAATTTTAGTTTATTGTGTGTGGGATTTGGGTGGAATAGGGGCGTGGCAGTAGATTGACGAACTGCAGAGCCTAGCAGGAGCCCTTGCCTTTTTTGGTCCGGGGGTCCCGAGTGTTGTCAGCCCCATCATCTCAGTAGCACTGCCTGCTACCGGAAGCGTACCGGATAAAGAGGCCTGGAGACCTTGGAGGAGAGCCTGCCCTGAACTGAAGGCACCCGGCCGGCTGGGGGCCGTGCTTTTTTTGGAGGGGGCATGGGGGCCGCATCGACAGTCATCGGCCACGGAGCCGAATTCGCTCTGTGCGCAGAATGGCTGGGTGCTGCACTGGAGATCACGGGCATCCCCAGCGATCTAACATCTTATCCCTTATCCTTTACATAGGGGATATGATGTTTGGAGCGGAGTAGCCCTTTAAGGACATTTTTATTCATTTATTTACTTATTTTCCTCCTTGCCTTCTAAGAGCCATAAAACGTTCAATTTTCCACTTACAGACCCATATGAGGCTTTTTTGTGCCACCAATTCTACTTTGTAATGGCATCACTAAGGCTCCTTTCACAGTATAGAAGTTCACCCGTTATATACACACGTTAGAAAAGCTATATTAAACGTTCGTTAAACAACCCCATTCAAGTCTATGGTGTTTTTATATTCCATGTTATGACCCGTTATAGCCCGTCATTAATAACGGACGTTATTTGTGACGTGAGAAAGAACGTGTCATGCACAAATTTTTTGCCCGTCACAAGAAATGTGTAAATTAACGTCCGTTATTTTTAACATTGAGATCTATGGCCGACGGACGTTAGCAAATACACACGTTAATGCCCGTTATAATAACGTCTGTTAGTTTTACTGAGCATGCTCAGTAAAGCCAGAAGTCACATGGTGTAGTGCTCTCACCCCCTGTTCCACCCTCTCTTTTTGTCTGGGATTCAGCAGGAGGCAGCAAACCCATACAACAGCTCCATCCAGCAACATCCGGCACCATCCGGCACCATTCCCACCATCAGGGACGTGCACAGACATTTTGAAGGGCAGGGGCTCAAGTAAAATAGAGGGCACTTTTCATAATTTAAAAAACGTCTGCCAGACTTAACCCCTTAAGGACGCAGGACGTAAATGTACGTCCTGGTGAGGTGGTACTTAACGCACCAGGACGTACATTTACGTCCTGTGCATAACCGCGGGCATCGGAGCGATGCCCGTGTCATGCGTGGCTGATCCCGGCTGCTGATCGCAGCCAGGGACCCGCCGGCAATGGCCGACGCCCGCGATTTCGCGGGCGTCCGCCATTAACCCCTCAGGTGCCGGGATCAATACAGATCCCGGCATCTGCAGCAGTGCGCGATTTGAATGAATGATCGGATCGCCCGCAGCGCTGCTGCGGGGATCCGATCATTCATAACGCCGCACGGAGGTCCCCTCTCCTTCCTCCGTCCGGCTCCTGGCATCTCCTGCTCTGGTCTGTGATCGAGCAGACCAGAGCAGAAGATCACCGAAAACACTGATCTGTTCTATGTCCTATACATAGAACAGATCAGTATTAGCAATCATGGTATTGCTATGAATAGTCCCCTATGGGGACTATTCAAGTGTAAAAAAAAATGTAAAAGTAAAAGTAAAAAAAAAGTGAAAAATCCCCTCCCCCAATAAAAAAGTAAAACGTCCGTTTTTTCCTATTTTACCCCCAAAAAGCGTAAATTTTTTTTTATAGACACATTTGGTATCGCCGCGTGCGTAAATGTCTGAACTATTAAAATAAAATGTTAATGATCCCGTATGGTGAACGGCGTGAACGAAAAAAAAAAAAAAGTCAAAAATTCCTACTTTTTTAATACATTTTATTAAAAAAAAATTATAAAAAATGTATTAAAAGTTTTTTATATGCAAATGTAGTATCAAGAAAAAGTACAGATCATGGCGCAAAAAATGAGCCCCCATACCGCCGCTTATACGGAAAAATAAAAAAGTTAGAGGTCATCAAAATAAAGGGATTATAAACGTACTGTCACGATTCGGCTGGCTGGAGGTGGATCCTCTGTGCCAGAGAGGGATTGGCGTGGACCGTGTTGGTGGACCGGTTCTAAGTTGCTACTGGTATTCACCAGAGCCCGCCGCAAAGCGGGATGGTCTTGCAGCGGCGGTAGCAACCAGGTCGTATCCACCAGCAACGGCTCAACCTCTCTGACTGCTGAAGATAAGCGCGGTACAAGGGAGTAGACAAGAGCAAGGTCGGACGTAGCAGAAGGTCAGGGCAGGCAGCAAGGATCGTAGTCAGGGGCAACGGCAGGAGGTCTGGAACACAGGCTAGGAACACACAAGGAAACGCTTTCACTGGCACAATGGCAACAAGATCCGGCGAGGGAGTGCAGGGGAAGTGCGGTATAAGTAGGGAGTGCACAGGTGAACATACTGATTAAGCCTGCTGCGCCAATCAGTGGCGCAGTGGCCCTTTAAATTGCAGAGACCCGGCGCGCGCGCGCCCTAAGGAGCGGGGCCGTGCGCGCCGGGACAAGTCAGACGGGGAACGGGTCAGGTACGGGAGCCGGGATGCGCATCGCGAGCGGGCGCCTCCCGCATCGCGAATCGCATCCCGGCTGGGAGTGATATTGCAGCGCACCCGGTCAGCAGGTCTGACCGGGGCGCTGCGAATGAGGGGATGCTGCGAGCGCTCCGGGGAGGAGCGGGGACTCGGAGCGCTCGGCGTAACAGTACCCCCCCCTTGGGTCTCCCCCTCTTCTTGGAGCCTGAGAACCTGAGGATAAGACTTTTGTCTAGGATGTTGTCCTCAGGTTCCCAGGATCTCTCCTCTGGGCCACAGTTTTCCCAATCCACCAAAAAAAATCTTTTCCCTCTGACTGTCTTGGAGGCCAGAATCTCCTTCACAGAGAAGACGTCAGATGAACCGGAAACAGGAGTGGGAGAAACAACTTTGGGAGAGAAGCGGTTAATGATGAGTGGTTTAAGGAGAGAGACATGGAAGGCATTGGGAATACGGAGAGAAGGAGGAAGAAGGAGTTTGTAAGAGACAGGGTTAATCTGGCACAAGATTTTGAAAGGACCAAGATAGCGTGGTCCCAGTTTGTAACTGGGGACACGAAAGCGGACATATTTAGCGGAGAGCCAAACCTTGTCTACGGGAGCAAAAATGGGGGGAGTTCTTCTTTTTTTATCAGCAAATCTTTTCATCCGGGATGAAGCCTGTAAAAGAGAATTTTGGGTTTCTTTCCATATGGTGGAAAGATCACGAGTCACTTCATCCACAGCGGGCAAACCAGAGGGCAAGGGAGTAGGGAGGGGAGGAAGAGGGTGACGGCCGTACACCACGAAAAATGGGGATTTAGCAGAAGATTCGGAGACTCTGAAGTTGTATGAGAATTCGGCCCATGGTAGAAGATCTGCCCAGTCATCCTGGCGGGAGGAAACAAAATGCCGTAAATAGTCACCCAGGACCTGATTAATTCTTTCTACTTGCCCATTGGATTGGGGATGATAAGAAGAAGAGAAGTTTAATTTGATCTTGAGCTGTTTACAGAGGGCCCTCCAGAATTTAGACACGTATTGGACGCCTCTATCCGAGACGATATGCGTGGGCAAACCGTGAAGGCGAAAAATGTGTACAAAAAATTGCTTTGCCAACTGAGGCGCTGAAGGAAGAGCTGGAAGAGGGATAAAATGTGCCATCTTGGAAAATCGATCAACGACCACCCAAACAACTGTGTTGCCACGGGATGAGGGCAAGTCCGTAATAAAGTCCATACCAATCTGTGACCAAGGCTGTTCAGGAACAGGCAGAGGATGAAGGAGACCAGCAGGCTTCTGGCAAGGAGTCTTATCCCGGGCACAGACAGTACAGGCCCGCACGAAATCAACAACATCAGTCTCCAGAGTCGGCCACCAATAAAATCGAGAGATGAGTTGCAAGGATTTTTTGATGCCCGCATGGCCTGCGTGGTGGGAGGAGTGTCCCCATTTGAGAATCCCGAGACGCTGGCGTGGAGAAACGAAGGTCTTCCCTGGAGGAGTTTGCCTGATGGAAGCTGGAGAAGTGGAGATCAGACAGTCCGGAGGAATGATGTGTTGCGGAGAGACCTCTACTTCAGAGGCATCAGAAGAACGGGAGAGGGCATCGGCCCTGATGTTCTTGTCAGCAGGGCGAAAATGGATTTCAAAGTTAAAACGAGCAAAGAACAACGACCACCTAGCCTGGCGAGGGTTCAGTCGTTGGGCAGACTGGAGATAGGAGAGATTCTTGTGATCAGTGTATATGATAACTGGAAATTTTGATCCCTCCAGCAGGTCCCTCCATTCCTCAAGCGCCAATTTAATGGCCAGTAGTTCTCGATCACCAATGGAGTAGTTTCTCTCCGCCGGAGAGAAGGTCCTAGAAAAAAAACCACAAGTAACAGCATGCCCGGAAGAATTTTTTTGTAGAAGGACAGCTCCAGCTCCCACAGAGGAGGCATCTACCTCCAATAGAAAGGGTTTAGATGGGTCAGGTCTGGAGAGCACGGGAGCAGAAGAAAAGGGAGACTTGAGATGTTTAAATGCGTCTTCCGCTTGGGGAGACCAGGACTTAGGATTGACATTTTTCTTGGTTAAAGCCACGATAGGGGCCACAATAGTGGAGAAGTGTGGAATGAATTGTCTGTAATAATTGGCGAACCCCAAAAAACGTTGGATAGCACGGAGTCCAGAGGGGCGTGGCCAATCTAAGACGGCAGAACGTTTATCTGGGTCCATTTGTAGTCCCTGGCCAGAGACCAAGTATCCTAGGAAAGGAAGAGATTGACATTCAAAGAGACATTTCTCCATTTTGGCATAAAGTTGATTGTCCCGAAGCCTCTGAAGAACCATGTGGACATGCTGGCGGTGTTCTTCTAAGTTGGCAGAAAAAATCAGAATATCGTCCAGATAAACCACAACACAGGAATATAGGAGATCACGAAAAATTTCATTAACAAAGTCTTGGAAGACGGCAGGGGCGTTGCACAGGCCAAAGGGCATGACCAGATACTCAAAGTGTCCATCTCTGGTGTTAAATACAGTCTTCCATTCGTCCCCCTCCCTGATGCGGATGAGATTATAAGCACCTCTTAAGTCCAGTTTGGTAAAGATGTGGGCGCCTTGTAGGCGATCAAAGAGTTCCGGGATAAGAGGTAAGGGGTAGCGTTTTTTTACCGTGATTTTATTAAGTCCGCGGTAATCAATGCAAGGGCGTAGGGAGCCATCTTTTTTGGACACAAAAAAAAAATCCAACTCCGGCAGGAGAGGAGGACTTGCGGATAAACCCCTTTTTTAAATTCTCTTGGATGTACTCCGACATGGCTAGAGTCTCTGGAGCAGACAGAGGATAGATTCTGCCCCGGGGTGGAGTAGTACCCGGGAGGAGGTCAATAGGACAGTCATAAGGCCTGTAAGGAGGTAAAGTCTCTGCTTGCTTTTTGCAAAAAACATCACCATAGTCCATATAAGCCTTAGGAAGACCGGATACCGGGGGAACCACAGGGTCACGACAGGGAGTACTGGGAACCGGTTTAAGACAGTCCCTGTGACAAGAAGTACCCCAGTTCTTGATTTCTCCTGTGGACCAATCAAGGGTTGGGGAATGGCGTTGAAGCCACGGTAATCCAAGAAGAATTTCTGAAGTGCAGTTGGAGAGGACCAAAAATAAAAAATTTTCGTGATGGGGTCCGATGCACATTAGGAGAGGTTCCGTGCGGTAACGCACGGTACAGTCCAATCTTTCATTGTTAACAGAATTCATGTAGAGGGGTCTGGCGAGACTGGTCACCGGGATGTTGAACCTGTTGATGAGAGAGGCCAAAATAAAATTTCCTGCAGATCCGGAATCCAAGAAGGCCATAGCAGAGAAGGAGAAGGTAGAAGAAGATATCCGCACAGGCACAGTAAGGAGTGGAGAAGCAGAGTTCACATCAAGAACTGTCTCACCTTTGTGCAGAGTCAGCGTACGTCTTTCCAGGCGGGGAGGACGGATAGGACAATCCTTCAAGAAGTGTTCGGTACCGGCACAGCACAGGCAAAGATTCTCCATGCGGCGTTGTGTCCTCTCTTGAGGTGTCAAGCGAGACCGGTCAACTTGCATAGCTTCCACGGCGGGAGGGACAGGAACGGATTGCAGAGGACCAGAGGAGAGAGGAGCCGGGGAGAGAAATCGCCTCGTGCGAACAAAGTCCATATCCTGGTGGAGCTCCTGACGCCTTTCGGAAAAACGCATGTCAATGCGGGTGGCAAGATGAATGAGTTCATGCAGGTTAGCAGGAATTTCTCGTGCGGCCAGCACATCTTTAATGTTGCTGGATAGGCCTTTTTTAAAGGTCGCGCAGAGGGCCTCATTATTCCAGGATAATTCGGAGGCAAGAGTACGGAATTGGATGGCGTACTCGCCAACAGAAGAATTACCCTGGACCAGGTTCAGCAGGGCAGTCTCAGCAGAAGAGGCTCGGGCAGGTTCCTCAAAGACACTTCGAATCTCCGTGAAGAAGGAGTGTACAGAGGCAGTGACAGGGTCATTGCGGTCCCAGAGCGGTGTGGCCCATGACAGAGCTTTCCCAGACAGAAGGCTGACTACGAAAGCCACCTTAGACCTTTCAGTAGGAAACTGGTCCGACATCATCTCCAAGTGCAGGGAACATTGCGAAAGGAAAGCCACAGCAAAACTTAGAGTCCCCATCAAATTTATCCGGCAAGGATAATCGTAGGCCGGAAGCGGCCACTCGCTGCGGAGGAGGTGCAGGAGCTGGCGAAGGAGATTGTTGCTGAAGCTGTGGTAATAGCTGCTGTAGCATCACGGTCAGTTGAGACAGCTGGTGGCCTTGTTGCGACTGCTGGGCGACCACCGTAGTGAGGTCGGCGACAACTGGCAGTGGGACTTCAGCGGGATCCATGGCCGGATCTACTGTCACGATTCGGCTGGCTGGAGGTGGATCCTCTGTGCCAGAGAGGGATTGGCGTGGACCGTGTTGGTGGACCGGTTCTAAGTTGCTACTGGTATTCACCAGAGCCCGCCGCAAAGCGGGATGGTCTTGCAGCAGCGGTAGCAACCAGGTCGTATCCACCAGCAACGGCTCAACCTCTCTGACTGCTGAAGATAAGCGCGGTACAAGGGAGTAGACAAGAGCAAGGTCGGACGTAGCAGAAGGTCAGGGCAGGCAGCAAGGATCGTAGTCAGGGGCAACGGCAGGAGGTCTGGAACACAGGCTAGGAAAACACAAGGAAACGCTTTCACTGGCACGATGGCAACAAGATCCGACGAGGGAGTGCCGGGGAAGTGAGGTATAAGTAGGGAGTGCACAGGTGAACATACTGATTAAGCCTGCTGCGCCAATCAGTGGCGCAGTGGCCCTTTAAATTGCAGAGACCCGGCGCGCGCGCCCTAAGGAGCGGGGCCGCGCGCGCCAGGACAAGACAGACGGGGAACGGGTCAGGTACGGGAGCCGGGATGCGCATCGCGAGCGGGCGCCTCCCGCATCGCGAATCGCATCCCGGCTGGGAGTAATATTGCAGCGCACCCGGTCAGCAGGTCTGACCGGGGCGCTGCGAATGAGAGGATGCTGCGAGCGCTCCGGGGAGGAGCGGGGACGCGGAGCGCTCGGCGTAACACATACTAATTTGGTTAAAAAGTTTGTGATTTTTTTTAAGCGCAACAATAATCTAAAAGTATGTAATAATGGGTATCATTTTAATCGTATTGACCCTCAGAATAAAGAACACACGTCATTTTTACCATAAATTATACTGCGTGAAAACAAAACCTTCCAAAATTAGCAAAATTGCATTTTTCGTTTTAATTTCCACACATAAATAATGTTTTTTGGTTGCGCCATACATTTTATGATATAATGAGTTATGTCATTACAAAGGACAACTGGTCGCGCAAAAAACAAGCCCTCATACTAGTCTGTGGATGAAAATATAAAAGAGTTATGATTTTTAGAAGGCGAGGAGGAAAAAATGAAAACGTAAAAATTAAATTGTCTGAGTCCTTAAGGCCAAAATGGGCTGAGTCCTTAAGGGGTTAATGGGCAGATGTGCTGCGGCCCAGGGATACAGTGGACTCCCGCCAGGCCTCCTCGACATTCCTAGCCCCCATAAAGGTTGGTGTTTTTGTAAAATCGAGTCAAGAACAGTTTCTCTGAGGTCTGCCATGTGTATATACACTTTGTCTGTGCTGTCAGTCTTATTTACAGAAAACATGTGACAGCTTCCCTATAATATACTGTATTATAGAGGAGATTCATCAAAACCTGTGCAGAGAAAGAGCGGTGCAGTCGCCCATAGCAACCAATCAAATCGTTTTGCAGAAGGATTTTCCTCTGCAAAGGTTTTAATAAATCTCCCCCTATATGCCCCACCTGAGCTCTATATGACAGAACCCGTCCCCAATCACCCATCACCCATCACCAATCACCAACCACCCATCCCCAATCACCCATCACCAATCACCCAGCACCCATCCCCAATCACCCATCCCCAATCACCCATCCCCAATCACCCAGCACCAATCACCTAGCAGCAATCACCCAGCACCCATCACTAATCACCCAGCACCAATCACCCAGCACCCATCCCCAATCACCTATCACCAATCACCCAGCACCCATCACCCATCCCCAATCACCCAGCACCAATCACCTAGCACCAATCACCCAGCACCCATCCCCAATCACCCAGCACCAATCACCCAGCACCCATCACCCATCCTCAATCACCCAGCACCAATCACCAATCCCCCATCACCCAGCACCAATCACCCATCCCCAATCACCCATCCCCCAGCACCAATCACCCAGCACCAATCACCTAGCACCAATCACCCATCACCCATCCCCAATCACCCATTCCCAATCACCCATCCCCAATCACCCATCCCCAATCACCCAGCACCCATCACCCAGCACCCATCACCCATCCCCAATAACCCAGCACCCACCTTATGCAGGAATCTCCACACAGCTCTGGTTCTTACACTGAAGAGATGGACACCACACTAATATATGCTTACAGTCTACAATATACAAGAGTTGGCAAAAATTTTTTTTATAAATATACAAAGACGGCCAGGCATAGCACAGCATACAGGATGGAGGCAGGGAAGCTCCGCCCCCATTGTGCACAAGACTGACTTGGCATACTAGCAATGTGGGGCAATACCTAGAAAATGGAAAGACCAATTTTTGTATACAAGCACTGTAACCTAGTGTATTGGGTTTAGTGCGAGTAAACAGCCGGTCAGTTTTCCTTTAATTATATACCGTACCCCCATAAATTCCCTATATACTGTGCCACCATTCATCTATTAATTCCCTATATACTGTGCCACCATTCATCTATTAATTCCCTATATACTGTGTGTCACGATGCCGGCTGGCAGGTAGTGGATCCTCTGTGCCAGAGAGGGATTGGCGTGGACCGTGCTAGTGGACCGGTTCTAAGTCACTACTGGTTTTCACCAGAGCCCGCCGCAAAGCGGGATGGTCTTGCTGCGGCGGTAGTGACCAGGTCGTATCCACTAGCAACGGCTCACCTCTCAGGCTGCTGAAGATAGGCGCGGTACAAGGGAGTAGACAGAAGCAAGGTCGGACGTAGCAGAAGGTCGGGGCAGGCAGCAAGGATCGTAGTCAGGGGCAACGGCAGGAGGTCTGGAACACAGGCTAGGAACACACAGGAAACGCTTTCACTGGCACAATGGCAACAAGATCCGGCAAGGAAGTGCAGGGGAAGTGAGGTGATATAGGGAAGTGCACAGGTGAAGACACTAATTGGAATCACTGCGCCAATCAGCGGCGCAGTGGCCCTTTAAATCGCAAAGACCCGGCGCGCGCGCGCCCTAGGGAGCGGGGCCGCGCGCGCCGGGACAGGACCGAGGGAGAGCGAGTCAGGTACGGGAGCCGGGGTGCGCATCGCGAGCGGGCGCTACCCGCATCGCGAATCGCATCCCGGCTGGAAGCGGAATCGCAGCGCCCCGGGTCAGTGGATCTGACCGGAGCGCTGCAGCGGGGAGAGTGTAGCGAGCGCTCCGGGGAGGAGCGGGGACCCGGAGCGCTCGGCGTAACAGTACCCCCCCCCTTGGGTCTCCCCCTCTTCTTAGAGCCTGAGAACCTGAGGAGCAGACTTTTGTCTAGGATGTTGTCCTCAGGTTCCCAGGATCTCTCTTCAGGACCACAACCCTCCCAGTCCACTAAAAAAAAAGTTTTCCCTCTGACCTTTTTAGAGGCTAAGATCTCTTTGACAGAGAAGATGTCCGAGGAGCCGGAAACAGGAGTGGGAGGAACAGATTTGGGAGAAAAACGGTTGAGGATGAGTGGTTTAAGAAGAGAGACGTGAAAGGCATTAGGGATACGAAGAGAAGGAGGAAGAAGAAGTTTGTAAGAGACAGGATTAATTTGACACAAAACTTTGAAAGGACCAAGATAGCGTGGTCCCAACTTGTAGCTAGGGACACGGAAGCGGACATATTTAGCGGAGAGCCATACCTTGTCTCCAGGGGAAAAAACGGGAGGAGCTCTTCTTTTCTTATCTGCGAACTTCTTCATGCGTGATGAAGCCTGTAAGAGAGAATTTTGGGTCTCTCTCCATATGATGGAAAGGTCACGAGAAATTTCATCCACAGCGGGTAGACCAGAGGGCAAGGGGGTAGGGAGGGGGGGAAGAGGGTGACGGCCGTACACCACGAAAAATGGGGATTTGGAGGAAGATTCAGAGACTCTGAAGTTATACGAGAATTCGGCCCATGGAAGGAGATCTGCCCAGTCATCCTGGCGGGAGGAAACAAAATGTCGCAAATAATCACCCAAGACCTGGTTAATTCTTTCTACTTGTCCATTGGACTGGGGATGATATGCAGAAGAAAAATTTAATTTAATCTTGAGTTGTTTACAGAGAGCCCTCCAGAATTTAGACACGAATTGGACACCTCTATCCGAGACGATCTGCGTAGGCAACCCGTGAAGACGAAAAATGTGTACAAAAAATTGTTTAGCCAACTGAGGCGCTGAAGGAAGACCAGGAAGAGGGATGAAATGTGCCATTTTGGAGAATCGATCAACGACCACCCAAATAACAGTGTTGCCACGGGAAGGGGGTAAATCAGTAATAAAATCCATACCAATCAGAGACCAAGGCTGTTCGGGGACAGGCAGGGGATGAAGAAAACCAGCGGGCTTCTGGCGAGGAGTCTTATCCCGGGCACAGATAGTGCAGGCTCGCACAAAGTCCACAACATCCGTCTCCAGAGTCGGCCACCAATAGAAGCGGGAGATGAGTTGCAGAGATTTCTTGATGCCCACATGACCTGCGAGATGGGAGGAGTGACCCCATTTGAGGATTCCGAGGCGTTGGCGTGGAGAAACAAAGGTCTTTCCTGGAGGAGTTTGCCTGATGAAGGCAGGAGAAGTGGAGATCAGGCAGTCAGGTGGAATGATGTGTTGCGGAGAGAGTTCAACTTCTGAGGCATCCGAGGAACGAGAGAGAGCATCGGCCCTAATGTTCTTATCGGCAGGACGAAAGTGAATCTCAAAATTAAACCGGGCAAAGAACAGAGACCACCGGGCCTGGCGAGGATTCAGCCGTTGGGCAGACTGGAGGTAGGAGAGGTTCTTGTGGTCGGTGTAAATAATAACTGGAAATCTTGATCCCTCCAGCAGATGCCTCCATTCCTCAAGTGCTAATTTAATGGCTAGAAGCTCTCGATCCCCGATGGAGTAGTTCCTCTCCGCCGGAGAGAAGGTCCTAGAAAAAAAACCACAAGTGACGGCATTCCCGGAAGAATTTTTCTGTAGAAGAACAGCTCCAGCTCCCACTGAGGAGGCATCAACCTCCAGTAGGAAGGGTTTGGAAGGGTCAGGTCTGGAGAGCACGGGAGCCGAAGAAAAGGCAGACTTGAGTCGTTTAAAGGCGTCTTCCGCTTGAGGAGGCCAGGACTTGGGATCGGCATTTTTTTTGGTTAAAGCCACGATAGGAGCCACAAGGGTAGAAAAATGTGGAATAAATTGCCTGTAATAATTGGCGAACCCCAAAAAGCGTTGGATAGCACGGAGTCCGGAGGGGCGTGGCCAATCTAAGACGGCAGAGAGTTTGTCTGGATCCATTTGTAGTCCCTGGCCAGAGACCAAATATCCTAGAAAAGGAAGAGATTGGCATTCAAACAGACATTTCTCAATTTTAGCATAGAGTTGATTGTCACGAAGTCTCTGAAGAACCATACGGACATGCTGGCGGTGTTCTTCTAGATTGGCCGAAAAAATTAGGATATCATCCAGATATACAACAACACAGGAGTATAACAGATCATGAAAAATTTCATTAACAAAGTCTTGGAAGACAGCAGGGGCGTTGCACAGGCCAAAGGGCATGACCAGATACTCAAAGTGTCCATCTCTGGTGTTAAATGCTGTTTTCCACTCATCCCCCTCTCTGATGCGGATGAGGTTATAGGCGCCTCTTAAGTCCAATTTAGTAAAGATGTGGGCACCTTGGAGGCGATCAAAGAGTTCAGAGATGAGGGGTAGGGGGTAGCGGTTCTTAACCGTGATTTTATTAAGACCGCGGTAGTCAATGCAAGGACGTAGGGAGCCATCTTTTTTGGACACAAAGAAAAATCCGGCTCCGGCAGGAGAGGAGGATTTACGGATAAAGCCCTTTTTTAAATTTTCCTGGACGTATTCAGACATGGCAAGAGTCTCTGGGGCAGAGAGAGGATAAATTCTGCCCCGGGGTGGAGTAGTGCCCGGGAGGAGGTCGATAGGACAATCATAAGGCCTGTGAGGAGGTAGAGTCTCCGCTTGTTTTTTGCAGAAAACATCCGCGAAGTCCATATAGGCCTTAGGGAGACCGGTTACTGGAGGAACCACAGAGTCACGGCAAGGGTTACTGGGAACCGGTTTTAGACAGTCCTTGGAACAAGAGGGCCCCCAACTCTTGATCTCCCCAGTGGACCAATCCAGGGTTGGGGAATGAAGTTGAAGCCAGGGAAGTCCAAGGAGAATTTCCGAGGTGCAATTGGGGAGGACAAAAAGTTCAATCCTCTCGTGATGAGATCCGATGCTCATTAGAAGGGGCTCCGTGCGGAAACGTATGGTACAGTCCAATCTTTCATTGTTTACACAATTGATGTAAAGGGGTCTGGCGAGACTGGTCACTGGGATGTTGAACCTGTTGACGAGAGAGGCCAAAATAAAATTTCCTGCAGATCCAGAGTCCAAGAAGGCCACAGTAGAGAAGGAGAAGGCAGAGGCAGACATCCGCACAGGCACAGTAAGACGTGGAGAAGCAGAGTAGACATCAAGGATTGTCTCACCTTTGTGCGGAGTCAGCGTACGTCTTTCCAGGCGGGGAGGACGGATAGGACAATCCCTCAGGAAGTGTTCGGTACTAGCACAGTACAGGCAGAGGTTCTCCATGCGGCGTCGTGTCCTCTCTTGAGGTGTCAGGCGAGACCGGTCGACCTGCATAGCCTCCACGGCGGGAGGCACAGGAACAGATTGCAGGGGACCAGAGGAGAGAGGAGCCGAGGAGAAGAAACGCCTCGTGCGAACAGAGTCCATATCTTGGCGGAGCTCCTGACGCCTTTCGGAAAAACGCATGTCAATGCGAGTGGCTAGGTGAATAAGTTCATGAAGATTAGCAGGCATTTCTCGTGCGGCCAGAACATCTTTAATGTTGCTGGATAGGCCTTTTTTAAAGGTCGCGCAGAGGGCCTCATTGTTCCAGGATAATTCTGAAGCAAGAGTACGGAATTGTACGGCATACTCGCCAACGGAAGAATTACCCTGGACCAGGTTCAACAGGGCAGTCTCAGCAGAAGAGGCTCGGGCAGGTTCCTCAAAGACACTTCGGATTTCCGAGAAGAAGGAGTGTACGGAGGCAGTGACGGGGTCATTGTGGTCCCAGAGCGGTGTGGCCCAAGACAGGGCTTTTCCAGACAGAAGGCTGACTACGAAAGCCACCTTAGACCTTTCAGTGGGAAACAGGTCCGACATCATCTCCAGATGCAGGGAACATTGGGAAAGAAAGCCACGGCAAAACTTAGAGTCCCCATCAAATTTATCCGGCAAGGATAGGCGTAGACCAGGAGCGGCCACTCGCTGCGGAGGAGGTGCAGGAGCTGGCGGAGGAGATGACTGCTGAAGCTGTGGTAGTAACTGCTGTAGCATAACGGTCAGTTGAGACAGCTGTTGGCCTTGTTGCGCTATCTGTTGTGACTGCTGGGCGACCACCGTGGTGAGGTCAGCGACAACTGGCAGAGGAACTTCAGCGGGATCCATGGCCGGATCTACTGTCACGATGCCGGCTGGCAGGTAGTGGATCCTCTGTGCCAGAGAGGGATTGGCGTGGACCGTGCTAGTGGACCGGTTCTAAGTCACTACTGGTTTTCACCAGAGCCCGCCGCAAAGCGGGATGGTCTTGCTGCGGCGGTAGTGACCAGGTCGTATCCACTAGCAACGGCTCACCTCTCAGGCTGCTGAAGATAGGCGCGGTACAAGGGAGTAGACAGAAGCAAGGTCGGACGTAGCAGAAGGTCGGGGCAGGCAGCAAGGATCGTAGTCAGGGGCAACGGCAGGAGGTCTGGAACACAGGCTAGGAACACACAGGAAACGCTTTCACTGGCACAATGGCAACAAGATCCGGCAAGGAAGTGCAGGGGAAGTGAGGTGATATAGGGAAGTGCACAGGTGAAGACACTAATTGGAATCACTGCGCCAATCAGCGGCGCAGTGGCCCTTTAAATCGCAAAGACCCGGCGCGCGCGCGGCCCCGCTCCCTAGGGCGCGCGCCTGGACAGGACCGAGGGAGAGCGAGTCAGGTAGGGGAGCCGGGGTGCGCATCGCGAGCGGGCGCTACCCGCATCGCGAATCGCATCCCGGCTGGAAGCGGAATCGCAGCGCCCCGGGTCAGTGGATCTGACCGGAGCGCTGCAGCGGGGAGAGTGTAGCGAGCGCTCCGGGGAGGAGCGGGGACCCGGAGCGCTCGGCGTAACACTGTGCCACCATTCATCTATTAATTCCCTATATACTGTGCCACCATTCATCTATTAATTCCCGATATACTGTGCCACCATTCATCTATTAATTCCCTATATACTGTGTCACCATTCATCTATTAATTCCCTATATACTGTGCCACCATTCATCTATTAATTCCCTATATACTGTGCCACCATACATCTATTAATTCCCTATATACTGTGCCACCATTCATCTATTAATTCCCTATATACTGTGCCACCATTCATCTATTAATTCCCTATATACTGTGCCACCATTCATTTATTAATTCCCTATATACTGTGCCACCATTCATCTATTAATTCCCTATATACTGTGCCACCATTCATCTATTAATTCACTATATACTGTGCCACCATTCATCTATTAATTCCCTATATACTGTGCCACCATTCATCTATTAATTCACTATATACTGTGCCACCATTCATCTATTAATTCCCGATATACTGTGCCACCATTCATTTATTAATTCCCTATATACTGTGCCACCATTCATCTATTAATTCCCTATATACTGTGCCACCATTCATCTATTAATTCCCTATATACTGTGCCACCATTAATGAACTATATACTGTGCCACCATTCATCTATAAATTCCCTATATACTGTGCCACCATTAATGAACTATATACTGTGCCACTATTATTTAACTATACTGTTCCACCACTAAGGGTGCGTTCACACGTGCGTATTTTCTGCTGCAAATATGCTGCAGATTTGCTTTAGCAGATTTCTCTTCCCATTGTCAATAGGAAGCAAAATCTGCAGCAAAAATAGACACATGTGAACGCACCCTAAGGATCTATACACATTGCCAGCATACATAAAAATATAATTTTCCAATATAAATAAAATATATACTGTGCTTCCATAAATTCCCTATATACTGTGCTTACATCCCTCCAATAATTCCCTAATAATGTGCTTCATACAATACATACAAGCACATAACATAAAGGCACATACAGTACATAGGTAATATACACACATACAAAGAGACACTTTGACATATACAGGTACAAATATACATTAAGAAACATAAATACACAGACACACATATAACATGGAATATATACTAAAAGATATAGCCAATAAGCACATCATACATACAGGTACACACATACAATCACTCACAGATATATACACACATACAGAGATTTACTTGCTCATATATATATATATATATATATATATATATATATATATATATACACATACATACATACACATACATATACATACACACACATACATACACACACATACGCATACATACACATATATACATACATACACACATACATACATATATACATACATACACACATAAACACACACACACACACATATACATAGACAGACAGACACATATATACACACATACATACATTCACTTGCTCACATATATAGGCATATACATAGAGATAGACACACACACACACATATATATACATACACACACTGACATACAATATATATACAATATATATATATATTTACAGTTACTTACAGTAAGGCCCCAGCCATCCCTCTCTGCACATACATAGAGATAGACACACACATACATATATACACATAGCACACACACATATACACACATACACACACTGACATACAATCACTCACATATATTTACAGTTACTTACAGTAAGGGCTGCACAGGCTGGAGTCTGTGTCCGCACATACTGTGGGCGGGGCTTCTCTCTGCCTCCGCTGCTCCTGTCTCCTCCGTGTGGAGAGAAGCTTAGAAATAGCATATAATGACAGGGTGAGTGGTGCCCCCTTGCTGCAGGGAGGGCACAGCACCCTCCATTAAACCACATACAAATCTCCCCAGCAATGGATCCTTTTTACTTCACCTGTCACCCTAAGTCTGCAACTCCTTTTGTGAGGGCACTAGAGGGGCAGGTGAGGAAAAGGGCAGGGGCTCCAGCCCCCTTTCACTCCTATGTGTGCACGTCCCTGCCCACCATAATACTTTTCAGTGAAGGTGGGTACATTTATGCTGCTATGATTTATGCTTTTTTATGTGTATTTTGAAACATGCGCTTTGGACGTTTTTTTTTGTGTGTGTTTTGTCCGCAGTTTGTATGGGTGCATGAATGCTTTCGGTAGTGAAGTGAAGTGTGCATGATCATTTTGGACCGTATGGTGCCAGTCAGTGACATTTTTCTGTCTGCTATTTGCCTGCCATGTGCTTGCATGTATGAAGGACACATGCAATCTTAAAGGGCCAGCGCACCCTGATTGCCCAGTAGCGACAACGCATTCAAGCTTCAAGACAGGGCACTCAAGCTTTAAGTCAGCGCACTCAAGCTTCAAGTCAGTGCACTCCAGCTGCAAGTCAGCGCACTCAAGCTTCTCTTAAAGGGCCAGCGCACCCGATCAAGTCTACAAGATATCAGCACCTTCAGCACCACCACCTAACCAACAGGATGGAGGTGCTCCTGCAACCCCGCCAGAGGGGTAACCACAGTCTGCAAGGAAAATGTTGCCTGCTTCACCTCCAGCTCAACATTATGATCTGGGAGCTCCTATAGCTGCACCTGTCTTCCTTGGGAAACCCGTGCTCCCTACCTATAATGGGGATCCTTTCACCCTGCGAGACTTCATGGAGAAGATACAGAGTCTTTTAGTTTTTCATTATTTTCCACCTAACCAGCAGGTGCAGTTACTCACGGGACAGCTACAGGGATCTGCATTGGAAGAGGTCTGCACTTGGCCAGCCACTGACAAGGCCACAGTGGAGCAGATTTTTGAGGGACTATACCAAGTGTTCGAGTCTCACTCCCCATCCAAGGTACGTCTACGACTGTTAGACATGTGCAATTCGTTTCGGAACGAATACTAAACTTAACGAATTTTCCCGTTTTCGGGTGTTCGTTACAATCCAAATGCACGAAAAAAAAATGGAATATTTCCGAAAAAGAATACGAATATACAGTTAATGAATGCATTAGTTAAATAACGCATAACAAATAATGCATGTGAACGAATAACAAATGCATTTGTTATCAGTAAACCGAATGTAAGGAATGAATTAGATTTTTTTCATTGGGTTTACCTGAGAAAAACTTGCCTTCCTACACAGAGAAAACTGCAAAAAAAGGTGAACACAACAAGAATCCTAAGGTAACACCTGCTATTTATTACAAAAGAGGATCAGCAAGTGAAATTAATGTGCATTTCGTTTAGTAACGAATGCAAAATTTTACGAATTTTACAGATATAACGAAAGATCCGAATTAACGAATGCATTCGATGTTATTAACGAATGCATCCGAAAACGAAAATATTTTTAGCCTATGCATCCGAAAACCCAATATAACGAATTAACAGCATTCCGAATATTCACAGAAACGAAAATTTTTGAAAACGAAAACGAATGAAACGAAAAGAAACAACATTTTTGGTTCTGCACATGTCTAACGACTGTATGAAAGATGTCAGAAACCAGATGAGACCCTTCGGGCCTATGCTGTAGCGTTGCAGAATGCGTTAGAGACTGTGCAGAGGTTAGATGGCATTTCGCCCGAACAGGGTAACAAGGTGCTCATGGACCGATTTATAGACGGGGCACAAAATAAATGGGACAAGGCCCAACTTAGAATGCTGGTGGCGCAGAACCCTGACATATCTTCCCCTCCCTTTATGAGATTGGCCATAAAAGTCATTGAGTCAGGGCCGGAGGCAGCAGAAGTTAGTGCCCCTTCCACTGAAATGTTAGAAGCCTCTGTCAGGCCAGTACAGCCATTATCGCATGCTCCTGTACCATTACCTACCCCTACAAGCCCTGCGGCCTCGGACTTACAGAGTGTATGTGGTCAGCACAGAAGGCGTTCAGCCCAAGCCCAACGGAAGACTCCCGATCCAGTGGGGTGAAGAACAGGAAACGGCGTTCCGGTCTTTGAAGTACCTGCTCACTGAGCTGCCTATCCTGGCGTATCATGGGAGCCGTTCTATCCCAGGTGCAAGATGGTAAAGAAAGGGTGATAGCCTATGCCAGAAGACATCTGCGAGGGGCAGAGAAGAATGACTCCAACTACAGTTCCTTCAAGCTGGAGCTCCTCGCCTTGGTCTGGGCAGTGACCGAAAAGTTTAAGGACTATCTAGCAGCCACCCCTTTCACCATGTACACCAACAACAACCCGTTGGCACATCTGAATACAGCAAAATTGGGAGCCATTGAGCAGCGTTGGGCCTCCAGACTGGCCAACTACGACTTCAAAATAAATGCCGAAGTGGCAAGTCTAATGTGAACGCTGATGTGTTATCCCGATGGTCCCTGATGAAGAGCCACCTGTCGACGATGAGTGGGAAGACGTGGAGATACCCCCATTCTATCAGAGGTTCGTGAGGAAGACGGTGAACCTGGATCTACAAAGGTTCCTGAGGACCTCTATACATGGAAGACTCTACAGGACGAAAGCCGAGTCATGGGGGATCTGTTGGACTACCTATTCCTGAAAAAGGTACCAACCCGTCTATGCCTGGCTTAATGTAACTATGAATTGAAGAGGTTGTGGCGGCAAATAAACCAACTGTTTATCCAGAAAGGACTGCTGTACAGGAACTTGCTGTATCCAGTCTCTGGTGAACGACTCCATCAGATCCTGATTCCTAGAAGAGATGCTGCAATGGTCCTAAATGCCTATCATGATCAGTTGGGACACTTTGGGATCCACAAAACTGACAGGCAAGGCAAAGTCAGACGTAGCAGAAAGGTCAGGGCAGGCGACAAGGTTCGTAGTCAAGGGCAACAGCAAAGATGCTGGAAACACAGGCAAAGGACACACTGGAATGCTTTCACTAGGCACTAGGCAACAAGATCCAGCAGGGACAGGAAGGGGAAGTGATGTTTATAGGGAAAACAGTGATTGGACTTGATTGGGCCAGGCACCAATAAGTTGTGCACTGGCCCTTTAAATTTCAGAGAGCTGGCGCACGCGCACCCTAGAGAGCGGGGCCGCGCGCGCCGGGACGGGACAGAGGAAGGACGGGGCAGGTGAGAAGAGACATGGGATGCGATCCGTGAGCGGGCACGTCACGTCCCGTGGATCGCATCCCCTCCTGTGACAGGGTAGCAGCGCTCTCGGTCAGCAGCGCCGACCGGAGCGCTGCAAGCAGAGTAACGCCGCGAGCGCTCCGGGGAAGCAGAGGGACCCGGAGCACTCGGCGTTACACATATTTTTCCTTTGTTATTGCTTTATATTTGACAGGCTTTCATCAACAATATATTATTTGCATGCTAGTATTTTATTTATATAATTAACTACTTAGTACATACAGGACAAGCACATTTTACACATATACACGCACACACAAACAGATATATATATATATATATATATATATATATATATGTATATATATATATATATATACAGTGGTCCCTCAACATACGATGGTAATCCGTTCCAAATGAACCATCGTTTGTTGAAACCATTGTATGTTGAGGGATCCGTGCAATGTAAAGTATAGGATGTTATACTCACCTGTCCCCGCCGCTCCGGACCGTCACCGCTGCCCTGAATGTCACCCTCCATCACTGTCGCCGCGTCTCTGGGGTGTCCCCGATGCTCCGGACAGCTTGCTTCCCCGGGATCCTCACTCTCCGTCGCCGCCATCACGTCACTACGCACGCCGCTCCTATTGGATGATGGGATGAAGGATGACGACGAAGGAGAGCGCCGGCGATGCAGGGGATCCCGAAGAGGACGCTCCGGAGCCGCGAGGACAGGTAAGAGACCATAACTGGAGCACACGGGGCACGGTAAACGGCTATCCGGCGGCAGCTGAAGCAGTCTGCGCTGCCTGATAGCCGTTTATGCGATGGCCCCGACATACAAAAGCATTGTATGTTGTATCTATCGCATGTTGAAATTATCATATGTCGGGGCCATCGTAGGTCGGGGAATCACTATATTAAATCATATGTTAGACATGCTATGCAATTAAATTCAATTATTTAACATCTCTATCTCAGTTTATTTTTCTACTTTAGAAGAAAGTTAAGACTTTCTAAATGGAACAGCTTTTTTCTATCAATAAAAGTTTTACAACCTTTTATTTTTCATTTAGTTTGACTTGAAGTATAAATTTATGGTCCAGGAATTGGGATGACTTCCATGGGAATTAAATGCAGTAAATACCTTAGATCGTGTCTTTTTTGTTGCTAAATTGGAGAAAGCTTTTATCAATTCAATTCATGAGTACAAGTTTTATTCATTGTCTTGGGAACTAAAATACAGTTAACATTTCTCTATCCATTTAAGTATTTCTGACAACTACACCCACTCCCTTTTATCTTGGCTTAACATATGGTTTCATATATCCCATTGATAGGGTGTGAAGTCATATAAAAAGGGAAATGAGTAGGTAGAACAGCACATTTGAAATTTCCTATGGGATATGTTCTTCTTTGACACGTAAAGTAAAGTTGTTTCATATTCTTAAACAAGGTCAACAGCTGACACTCAACTTGAAGATTAATGTCCTGTGTATATCGTAGAATTTGTATCCTGTACAATAATTCTCCGTGCAGAGAACTGCATTTTACAATTTAGCAAACTTAGTCTATTATAATGTGAAACATAAATTACCGTATCTTTGAAATGGAAGAGGAGCTTGTTATGTTAATAATTGGGAAATAGCAGTCAATATGCCAGTAAAATAGATTTTATGTTCAAGTGGATCTGTCATTATAATATGCTCTGCGGTATAAGGGGAGCTATGGCAGAAGCGTAGCTATGCTTACCAGCACAGATGGGGGTAAGGCTGCTTTCACACTATGAATTTCTCCGTTTAGGAAGTTCCGTCAGAAGTTCCGTCACTACAGCTGCGAAACCCGGCCGTTACAAAACCCCTGACGGCCGTGACTAAATTGCATTGCAGCCTATGGGGTTTTGTAACTGCCCGTTTGCACCCATATATGCCCGTAATTCATTATGGGCGTTATACAGTGACGGGACATTGTGGCGGAAAAATTACTGCATGCATATGGGGTTTTGTAACAGCCGGATTTCGCAGCTGTAGTGACGGACCTTCTGACGAAAGTTCCTTAACGGAGAAATTCATAGTGTGAAAGCAGCCTAAGACCAAAGCAAATTATGGTTCTTTCTTAAATAGCCCACTTTTTTTTTCCATGGTGGAATAAGGATCCCAACTTCTGAGAGTAAGTGTCAGGAACCTAAAAATCACATGGAGTAAAAATCACATCTTATGTTATTAACCCCTTAAGGACTTAGGGTTTTTCCGTTTTTGCATTTTCGTGTTCTGCTCCTTACCTTTAAAAAATCATTATTCTTTCAATTTTGCACCTAAAAATCCCCATGATTGCTTATTTTTGCGCCACCAATTATACTTTGTAATGACATCAGTCATTTTACCCCAACAATGTTATTTCCCCCTCTGCTCTAACTGATCTTTTACATCGATCTTTGTTATCTCATAGGATAACATTGATCGATGATTCTGCTGCTTGACTGCTCATGCCTAGATCTCAGGCACTGAGCAGTCATTCGGCGATCGGTGATGCAGGAGGAAGTTAAGGACCTTCCTTGTGTCTGCCAGCTGTTCAGGACGCCATGTGGGTTGTAGAAAGCGAGCACACTCAGGGTGCACAGGTAAGCCCTGGGTCCTTAAGGAGTTAAAATAAATAGAAAATTTAAAAAAATTGAAAAATTGGGGAATGCAGAAGTCAGAACCATGGCTATTGAAACTGCTTGTAGAACTGTCTATAGACAGCATTTTAAAAAAAAGTTACACAAAAGTCGAGGAGAGGAAATGATGCAAAATGGTGTTCTGAAGTGCTGCTTCTTTAACATGTGAGGCCCTGCCCCTTTCTGTGACTCCTACCAGGAGCAGCTCTGGTGTATAAAGTGAGTAATCTAGAAATGAACAAGAAAAATTACACTTTGTCCTGAATGTAATCCCCACCAATATAAATAACATAGACTTTAACCCCTCAATTACTCAGGCTATGCATGTATGCCTGGGTGGTGGCCCAGGTGTATGAAGCATGCTCTCAAGCTAAGCGAGCTTCATACCCAGTGAATAATGGCGATGAGCGAGTCGACCTTGGCAAACCCAGATTCAAACTGTCTACAGACAGTTTACATCTGTCTGTTTGGGACATAACAGCACCTTACAAGGTGGTGCATTTCACAGGGATCAGCCCTGTTAATATGTCATTTGTGAATAGTATATTGGTTTCAGCAAATTTTCCACCTGGCTAAGTTGTTGGTGGCACAGGCACTCCCGTAGCATCTTGTTGACTACACCGCTTTCAGGCAACTAATGGGGTGTGCCCAGCCCAGGTGGCGCATACCTACTCACCATTATTTTGCCAAGAAAGTCATCACCGCTTTGCACAATCATGTAACGGAGAGGGTGGGCCACTCCATGAACTTGTCTGTGTGCAGAACAGTGCATGCCACGGTCAATACATGGAGTAGTAGCTACGGCCAAGGCCAAGACATGTCTTTTACGGCCTACTGGGGCAACATCCTGCCGAACAAGGCTCCACTAAATCGTGGTGAAACCTCCACGGTTGCATCGGTCAGGTTCAACTGCTGACATCACCCACCTATCCATTTCCTCATGCTGGTCCTCCTCCTCCAAGGACAACTTGCATCACCCCACAGGAAAATGTGTAGCTTATCCTTCTTCCCCACCCACCTTTCATTGCTGAAAAATCAAAAGCCACACAGCAGAGGAGCTGCTGCCCTTTCTGCAACAGGAAGTTTCACACTGGCTCTCTGGTCATGATCTGACATTAGGAAACACGGTCACCGATAATGGCACAAACATCATCAAAGTGCTGGGTCTAGGTGGCAGGACACACTATCCTTGTTTGGCACATATGCTAAATCTTGTCATGAAACCCTTGTGATGGTCTCATGCATGTGCTGGACATGTACAGATAAGTGTAAGGTGTAAGTTTGGTTCAGTTGTTCGTATGCTTTCAAACATGCCTTCCTTCATCTATGACACTAAAACGGTCTACCTCAACAACTGCTGATTTGAGGATGTTTCAGCCTGATGGAACTCAACAGTACATATGTTGGACCACCTGTGCCAGCAGCAAAAAGCGGTGACAGACTTCCTAATGCAGCAGAATGATGATTATGGCTTTCAGTTAAAGGAATGGCAGCTAATCAGGGACACTTTTCGTGTGCTCCATCCTTTTAAGGAGACTACCAGGTTTGCCAGCAAGGAGAACAGTGGAATTAGAGATGTAATGTTGCTGATATTCCTTTTACAGCAAACGCTAAAGGTGATGATTGAAGAGGGAGGGATGGAGAAGAGTTCCCATTTAGCTGGCAGCAGTACGGATGTTCTTCTTGAGGAGGAGGACTTGGATGAGGAGGTAGAGAAAGTGGGACCTGAGGAAGAGGAGGAGGAGGATTTGGCGATGGACTCTCAGGAAGGGATAGGGGATCAGGACCCTTTGCAAAGTGACACTGATGGTCAGAAAGACCATGACCAACTTTGGCAATATGGGATGCAGGTGGAACAAGCCGGGCCCTAAGAAAAGTAGGCATGAATGACTAGCTGCATGCTTTCTTGGATGCGGAGCATATTGCCAGGTTAAAGGAAAGAAGTGACTATTGGATAGCAATACTATTAGACTGACTACTAGTAACATCAGTCCACCACACCTGCTTTCTACTGGCTGATGCCTGTAACACCAGTCCACCACCTCCTGCTGTACTTTGACTACTAGTAACACCAGTCTGCCACCTCCTTCTGTTCGCTGGCTAATGACAGTCCGCCAATTCTGTAGCTATGCCCAAAAAAGAAAAATTTTTTGAATGACTCGAGAAATTCATGCCATCTTCTTCGCTTGACAGCCTAAAAAACTACTGCTACTCCCAATAAGGGATAACTTTTGAACGGCTGAAGAAATCTGTGCCAACTTCTTCGCTAGGCAGACTCAAAATCTCTTGCTACACTCAAAAAGGAATTATGTTTTATGGATGGAGAAATATGTGCCATTTTAATTGCTTGTCAAACAAATAAGCTCTTACTACTCCCAAAAAGGGATAATTTTTGGAATGCTTGGCAGACGAAAAAGCCACTGCGGCTTCAGATACCTCCATGTGCATTTTAAGACCAGCAGGTATCTGCTGACAACTAGAGATACTTAATGCTGTTTTATTGTAGTGTGAAAAAGCCTTAAAGGGGTACTCCCGTGGAAAACTGTTTTTTAAATCAACAGGTGCCAGAAATTTAAACAGATTTGTAAATCACTTCTATTAAAAAATCTTAATCCTTCCAGTACTTTTTAGGGGCTGTATACTAAAGAGAAATCCTAAAAAGAAATGCATTTCCTCTGATGTAATGACCACAGTGTTCTCTTCTGATCTCTGCTGTCCATTTTAGGTACTGTCCAGAGCAGCATATGTTTGCTATGGGGATTTTCTCCTGCTCTGGACAGTTCCTAAAATGAACAGCAGAGGTCAGCAGAGAGCACGGTGGTCATGACATCAGAGCAAATGCATTTCTTTTTTGGATTTCTCTTTAGTATACAGCACCTTCAAAGTACTGGAAGGATTAAGATTTTTTTTTTATAGAAGTGATTTACAAATCTGTTTAACTTTCTGGCACCAGTTGATTTAAAAAAAAGTTTTCCACGGGAGTACCCCTTTAAAGCATACCTGGCATAGTGCAAAAAAAAAAGGGATTTGTTACTCAGTACCTAATCCTGATCATGTACATATCATTTTGTATGTGTCTAGGACCTATATATCCCTAACAAATAGCATATATATATATGTTGCTCACTTGCTTTATGTTCTTGCCTTGTGGAGGGGGCGTGTCCATCTCTCTTCCTCACTTGGATGACTCATTTGCTCTGAGTCTGGGAGCAGACAGGCAGTTTGTAAATCACTGCACCATAGTTTTTATGCATACATTTTCTATCTGTTCCTAGTAAAGCTGGATGCTAATCAGCATAGCTGTCACTATGTGTGTCATTCAGCTTTCACTGACTCCTGAATGTCTGATCAGCTGCTTTGTCATTCAGGAGTCAGAGAAAGCTTTGGCTGTTCAAAAATTTTGGGAGTTGTAGTTTTGCATTGCAACAGCTGGAGCTGCAGTGTTTGTAAAGCATTGTGTTAGAGCAGTGTTGCCTTTAGCTGTTGCAAAACTACAACTCCCAGCATGCCCACACATCCTTTGTCTGTAGTTTTGCAAGAGCTGGAGGCTAAACAGCTCTAAAACAGTTTTACAAAGAATGTACCCCCAGCTGTTGCAAAACAACAACTCCCATCATGGAGGCTGTAGTTTAGGAACAGCTGAAGGCTGTAGAAGTGCAATGGTGATCTCCTATACTGGATACCAACACCCTTTATGGCCGGTATCAATTATGCTGAAAAATACAGAATAGTCTGTCTGTTTAAAGATAGATGACCCCTAGTGGCAGCTATTTTCATTTTAGATTTTTTAGTAAAATTGACATTTTCATTAATAAATCTTTATAAAAAAGTCATCTTATCAGTAGTACTAAAACATATAAAAAATTTTCATTTGCACAGTGTTAACCCCTTAAGGACCAGGCCATTTTACACCTTAGGACCAGAGCGTTTTTTGAACATCTGACCGCTGTCACTTTAAACATTAACAACTCTGGAATGCTTTTAGTTATCATTCTGATTCCGAGATAGTTTTTTCGTGACATATTCTACTTTAACATAGTGGTAAAATTTTGTAGCAACTTGCATCCTTTCATGGTGAAAAATCCCAAAATTTGATGAAAAAAAACTTAGCACTTTTCTAACTTTGAAGCTCTCTGCTTGTAAGGGAAATGGATATTCAAAAAAAAATGTTTTTTTGGATCACATATACAATATGTCTACTTTATGTTTGCATCATAAAATTGACGTGTTTTTACTTTTGGAAGACACCAGAGGGCTTCAAAGTTCAGCAGCAATTTTCCAATTTTTCACAAAATTTTTAAACTCACTATTTTTCAGGGACCAGTTCAGGTTTGAAGTGGATTTGAAGGGTCTTCATATTAGAAATACCCCCCAAATGACCCCATTATAAAAACTGCACCCCCCCCAAAGTATTCAAAATGACATTCAGTCAGTGTTTTAACCCTTTAGGTGTTTCACAGGAATAGCAGCAAAGTGAAAGAGAAAATTCACAATCTTCATTTTTTACACTTGCATGTTCTTGTAGACCCAATTTTTTTATTTTTACAAGGGGTAAAAGGAGAAAATGTATATTTATATTTGTAGCCCAATTTCTCTTGAGTAAGCAGATACCTCATATGTCGATGTAAATTGTTCGGCGGGCACAGTAGAGGGCTCACAAGCGAAGGAGCGACAAGGGGATTTTGAAGAGCATGTTTTTCTGAAATGGTTTTTGGGGGGCATGTTACATTTAGGAAGCCCCTATGGTGCCAGAACAGAAAAAAAAAAAAAACACATGCCATACCATTTTGGAAACTAGACCCCTTAAGGAACGTAACAAGGAATAAAGTGAGCCTTAATACCCCACAGTTGTTTCAGGACTTTTGCATATGCAAAAAAAATATATATATTTTTTTCACTAAAATGTGTGTTTCCCCCAAAATTTCACATTTTTGCAAGGGTTAATAGCAGAAAAGACTAACCCCATCTCTTCTGAGTATGGAGGTACCCCATAAGTTGACCTGAAGTGCACTGTGGGCGAACTACAATGCTCAGAGGAGAAGGAGTCATATTTGGCTTTTTGAGAGCAAATTTTGCTCGGGGGGCATGTCGCATTTAGGAAGCCCCTATGGTGCCAGGACAGCAAAAAAAAAAAAAAAACATGGCATCACATTTTGGAAACTAGACCCCTTGCGGAATGTAACAAGGGGTAAAGTGAACCTTAATACCCCACAGGGGTTTCACGACTTTGGCATATGTAAAAAAAAAAAATAATAATAATTTACCGAAAATGCTTGGTTTCCCAAAAATTTTACATTTTTACAAAGGGTTAAAGCAGAAATTAGCCCCCAAAATTTGAAGACCAATTTCTCCCGATTCAGAAAACACCCCATATGGGGGTGAAAAATGCTCTGCTGGCGCACTACAGGTCTTAGAAGAGAAGGAGTCACATTTTGGCTTTTTGGAAGCAAATTTTGCTCTGGGGGCATGCCGCTTTCAGGAAGCCCCTACGGTGCCAGGACAGCAAAAAAAAACCCCACATGGCATCACATTTTGGAAACTAGACCCCTTGGGGAACGTAACAAGGGGTAAAGTGAACCTTAATACTCCACAGGGGTTTCACGACTTTGGCATATGTAAAAAAAGAAAAATAATTTTACCGAAAATGCTTGGTTTCCCAAACATTTTACATTTTTACAAAGGGTTAAAGCAGAAATTACCCCCAATTTCCCCCGAATTTCTCTCGATTCAGAAAAAACCCTATATGAGGGTGAAAAGTGCTCTGCTGGCGCACTACAGGTCTCAGAAGAGAAGCAGTCACATTTTGGCTTTTTGGAAGCAAATTTTGCTCTGGGGGCATGCCGCATTTAGGAAGCCCCTATGGTGCCAGAACAGCAAAAAAAACAACAACATGGCATCACATTTTGGAAACTAGACCCCTTGGGGAACATAACAAGGGGTAAAGTGATCCTTAATACCCCACTAAAATGTGTGTTTCCCCCCAAATTTAACATTTTTGCAAGGGTTAATAGCAGAAAAGACCCCCAAAATTTGTAACCCCATCTCTTCTGAGTATGGAGGTACCCAATAAGTGGACTTCTAGTGCACTGCAGGGGCGCCAGAATGCTCAGAAGAGAAGGAGTCACATTTACAAACTTTGCTGAAATTGGGGGGACATGTCGCATTTAGGAAGCCCCTATGGTGCCAGGACAGCAAAATAACCCCCACATGGCATACCATTTTGGAAACTAGACCCCTTGAGGAATGTAACAAGGGGTACAGTGAGCATTTACCCCCCACTGGTGTCTGTCAGATCTTTGGAACAGTGGGCTGTACAATTTTTTTTTTTTGCACAGCCCACTGTTCCAAAGATCTCTCAGACACCAGTGGGGTGTAAATTCTCACTGCACCCCTCATTACATTCCGTGAGGGGTGCAGTTTCCGAAATGGGGTCACATGTGGGGTTTTGTTATTTTTGCATTTGTCAAAACCGCTGTAACAATCAGCCACCCCTGTGCAAATCACCTCAAATGTACATGGTGCACTCTCCCTTCTGGGCCTTGTTGTGCACCCCAGAGCACTTTGCGCCCACATATGGGGTATCTCCGTAGTTGGGAGAAATTGCATTACAAATTTTGGGGGGCTTTTTTCCCTTTTACCTCTTGTCAAAATGAAAAGTATAGGGCAACACCAGCATGTTAGTGTAAAAAAAAATTTTTTTTACACTAGCATGCTGGTGTAGACCCCAACTTCACCTTTTCATAAGGGGTGAAAGGAGAAAAAGCCCCCCAAAATTTGTTAGGCAATTTCTCCCGAGTACGGCGATACCCCATATGTGGCCCTAAACTGTTGCCTTGAAATACGACAGGGCTCCGAAGTGAGAGCGCCATGTGCTTTTGAGGCCTGAATTAGGGATTTGCATAGGGGTGGACATAGCGGTATTCTACGCCAGTGATTCCCAAACAAGGTGCCTCCAGCTGTTGCAAAACTCCCAGCATGCTTGGACAGTCAATGGCTGTCCGGCAATACTGGAAGTTGTTGTTTTGCAACAGCTGGAGGCTCCATTTTGGAAACAGTGGAGTACCAAAGTTTTTCATTTTTATTTGGGAGGGGGGCTGTGTAGGGGTATGTGTATATGTAGTGTTTTTTACTTTTTATTTTATTTTGTGTTAGTGTAGTGTAGTGTTTTTAGGGTACAGTCACACGGGTGGGGGATTACAGCGAGTTTCCCGCTGCGAGTTTGAGCTGCCACGCAAAATTTGCTGCATCGCAAGCTTGCAGCCTGATACTCACTGTAAGCCCCCTGTCCATGTCAGTGTACCCTGTACATTCACGGGGGTGGGGGGGGGGGGGGGGGGTGGGACCTCCAGCTGTTGCAAAACTACAACTCCCAGCATGTACGGTCTATCAGTGCATGCTGGTAGTTATAGTTTTGCAACAGCTGGAGGCACACGGGTTGGAAAACACTGAGTTAGGAAACAGACAATGTTTCCCAACCAGTGTGCCTCCAGTTGTTGCAAAACCACAACTCCCAGCATGCCCAGACAGCCTAAGGGCATATTGGGAGTAGTGGTTACGCAACAGCTGGAGGAGAACAGTTTGGGGACCATTGTGTAGTGGTGTCCTAGCTGTAGCCCTCCAGATGTTGCAAAACTACAACTTCCAGAATGCCAAAACTGTCCAGGCATGCTGGGAGTTGTAGTTCTGCAACATCTGAAGGGCCAGATGTAACAGAACTACAACTCCCAGCATGCCTGGACAGTAAGGGCATGCTGAGGATGTGTAGCTTTGCAACATCTGGAAGGGCACAGTGGTCTCCCAACTGTGGACCTCCAGATGTTGCAAAACTGCAACTCCCAGCATGCCCAGACGCCAAGGGCTGTCTGGGCAAGCTGAGAGTTGTAGTATACAGGGTCCCATTACAGCAATGCATGTCGCTTTACGGCGACGTGCATTGCTGTAAAGGGCCCGACCGCGGCTGAAGAGGAACTCACCTGTCGCCGCCGCCGCCGTCTTCATCGCCGGGATCCGGGTCTTCAGGGATGAGGTAAGTACCTGCACTCCCCCGTCCCCCGCCGCGTCCTCCGGTCTTCCTCCCGTCCTCTCCGGACTTCCAGGGGCCGGGCAGGGCGGGAGGAAGTTACCGCCCCCCCCCCTGCGATTGGTCGGTTAGTTCTAACCGAGGAATCGCAGGGGATAGGAGGAGGTGGCAGGCTTGTTCCTATACTTCAGCATGATCCTGGCTGTCTGTGACAACCGGGATCATGCAAAATTACCGGGCGATCGGGTCCCAGAGACCCGATCTGCCCGGTATCGCCGCAAATTGATGGCGCGATTTTGCTGGCCATTTGCGGAGATCGCCGACATGGGGGGGCCAATATGGCCCCCCTCGCGTTTGCCCTGGATCCCTGCTGAAGGATTTCAGCAGGGATCCGCTTCCGATCTCTGCCGGGCGCGCGGCAGAGACCGGAGAAACACCAGGACGTTCTGGAACGTCCTTGGTCCTTAAAGCCCAGGGTGCGGGGACGTTCCAGAACGTCCTTGGTCCTTAAAGGGTTAAAGAGGGCATCACAGCTGTTTAGGGCTTATTTTTGTGCCGGTTTGCGACATACCAAGCTGAATCAAACCGACGATTTTGATGTGTAACTGGTGAACTTTTCAAAAGTTTGCTCATCTCTACTAACCACTAGTGCTGGATATCAGAGTGATTGCTGATGTCTGGCATGAACTCTTCAGATGCTGCCATCAAAGTGGATTTCAATATCTACAAGTGTTGAAATGTAGTTGGCGGTCAGTTGGGGGACGGGGGCTGATCGGGATCTTTGCAGTGCAATTGCGAGATCCCAATCAGTTAAAATGATAGACAGAGGTCACTTGCTCTCCTATGTATCATTGAATTAATGCTCCTTGGCACTCTGTGTAAGCAGAGCGCCAATAACAATGATCAATGCATTGAGGTGTTTGCAGTGGATAGATGCTTCGATACACATGCTCATTTTCTTACCCAAAAGTAGCAAAATTGCCCCAAAATGTTATTAAGAAGTAAAATTGGCCCTGTAAAAAAGTCCTTATGTGACACTGTGGATGGAAAATTGAAAGACTTAGGCTAAGTTCCCATTGCCTTTTGCTCTGTCCCATTCTGGGTCCGTTCGACTATTTTTTCTGTACTGACACCATTGTGTCCTGACGGATCCCATTGACTTGAATGGAATTTGTCAAAAATGTTGAGAAAAAAATAGTTTAGAAACAAATAGGGTATCGTTCCGACGGACTAGCCGACGGCTCTTCGTTATGTCAGATATGGGGTTAGGACATAATTAAATATAAAACTTTAATGGTATAGCTAAAAGATATATCGCCCCTCAAAAAAATATTAACTTCCCTATGCCATATAATAGTCTGGACAAACAAGTAAATGTACAGACATAGGGGGAGATTTATTGAAACGTGTAGAGGAGGAGTGATGCAGCTGCCCCTAGCAACCAGTCATATTGCTTCATTCATGTTTTAGGGGCCTTTAAAAAAAGAAAAAAGAAAAGAAGCAATAGAGGGGCTGCACCAGTATTCCTTTAAACAGGTTTTGATAATTCTCCCCCATAACCTCCAGACAGCATATGGGTCCTATAAATTGGGACCCATATGGACCAAAAGGCAAATGTGTGTGGGTTCATGAGGCTTATAGTGGATAACTGGCAGTGGAATTTAACTACTATTCGGATTAAGATCATACGCCAACAGCTTACCCTTTTAAGAAAGTCCCTAATTCAGGCCCCACAATAAATATTCATAATCTCTGCATTTCTTCATGTAAACACTACGTGCTGTGAGATCCCGCAACTGCGCCACATAGGAAAATTAGGTAAAGACCATTGTGATCAGGATTATCCACAAAGTGAGGCAGTACCAGCAGGTTAATGTGGGTCACACTGCTGTCAGTTTCCCTTTTAAAAAAAATTATAAAACTAGATATAAAAGATACAATTAAACAAGAAATAAATTGGGTTTCTATGCTTTCAGCTTTTTCTGGATGATCCTGAAGGGACCACATCCTGTAAGGACAACATGGGCTAATCTCCTGATCTACACCATCTTTGGTCGATTGAGGGGACAGGACTAAACCAAGGAGGCAGTGCTTAGCAATTTTACAAGATAGACAAGAGGGGAAGGGTATACATGGCTAAAGTTCTGGGACACATTTCTTTATGTATTTCTCAGTTTTAAATGTAATACAAGACAAAATAGCATAAAAGGAAAGGAGGAAGCTCAGGGAGATAGAGCAGAGATATATATTGTGAGAAGGTGAAAGGCATTGTGTCACCAAGGCTCCTGGCTTTGGTGAAGTTAGAGCCGATATTATTCAGTGTCTGTGCTGCGATGCAGTCTGACACTGTGGCTGTCGTATTGCTGAAAGGCCAATCCCGGACGGCTCTTACTTGGAATGACCAAGTACAGGGTGGGGGTCATTCCCCACAATCCAGGCCGCCTTTTGTTGGCCTTAAAGACAGCCTGTTTCACCAGCTGATGGGGGATTTGCTAGTTGCAGCTCACACTGTCAGAGAGAGCTGTATGTGGAGTTTTTCCCTGTGTTTGCTCCAAGGTTGGAAGCTGGTGAATAGTCTGCCTGGAAAAGACTTGCTTGATGCCGCATGGCATGGACTCAGTTATGAACAAACACCTAAGGATTACAGGTGGACTTTTGTTACGTTTTCTTTGGTTCTGCATTTAAAGACTGTTTGCCAAATAGTGTTGAGCGGCACGGGCTATATTCGAATTTGCGATATTTCGCGAATATATGGACGAATATTCGTCATATATTCGCAAAATTCGCATATTCGTAATATTCGCGTTTATTTTCGCATATGCGAAAATTAGCATAAGCGAAAATTCACATATGAGAAAATTAGCATATGCAAAAATTAGTACGCCAGTCTCACATAGTAGTATTAGAGCCTTCTTTACATCACACAAGCTGGAAGCAGAGAGGGATGATCACTGTGATGTGTACTGTTGAATTAAAAAAAAAAACGAATATTCGGAATTGCGAATATATAGTGCTATATTCGTGAATATTCGCGAATTCGCGAATATGCGATATTCACAAATAAAATTCGCATTGCAAATATTCGCGAGCAACACTAGTGCCAAGTGTGAAGATAACACTGAACTTTGATTTGAAAAGTCCTGTTTCCGTGCCTCTATACTGCAACCTCACCTATTTGCAGGCAACGGGCAATGCAGTGAGGTCAGCGATTGTGTTGCAGCACGCTGTTGCCAAGAACCAAGCCTGGGAGAACCCGTTGGAGTTGTTGCTAGGGGTAACGAACCTGCCGACAAGTGACTGTCAGTACGGCGAGAGTGTTTTCTTCAGTGAGACAAGGCAAAGCAGTGTTCCAGTGACTGTAGTGTTGCCAACATGGAAGCTGTTATAAAAGGATTCATGGTGGCCAAAAGCACCATCAGGAAACCAACCAGCTGTTACTGCAGCATGTAATGGTGCTACAAGCGGCAGTGATGACCCGGAATGCCTCTGACGCCCAGAAAGCTGTACGGTTGATGATCCCCAAGATGGCCCCCTCGAATGACATTGAGACCTACCTGGCGGTCTTCAAGAAAGTGATCACAAGGGAGAAGTTACCCTGAGAACAGTGGGCCGAGGTCATCACTTCGTTTCTGTCATCGGGACCCCAGCAGGCCAACTTCAACTTACCCGACAACCAGGCTGTTGACTACGAGGTTGTCAAAGGTGAGATCTTGGCAAGACTTGGGGTGAATATGTTGATCCAGGCCCAGCGGGTTAATCAGTGGGAATACAAGCCGGCTGAGTCTGCCAGGCCACAGTATTACGACCTGTTGCACCGCCTGCAAAAATGGCTGCAGCCAGAGGTGCTTAGTCCCCACGCTATGCTGCACCATCTCCTGGCCGATGTATTCTGGAGGGCTTTGCCACTTCCCCTCCAAAGCTGGATTTTCCAGGTAACCCCTGACAATGCCCTTGGGATGGTGGACCGGGAGGTGTTTCCCAAAGGCTCCACCTCGTTGCTGTGTTTGGGTGTCAATAACCGGGACATGTTGGGGCTAATTGTCCCCAGAAGAAGAACTTATGGACACCAACTATGCACTCCACCCGTCCTTGTATGCCCAGAAACTGTGTGCTACAGATGCTCCCAGGGCAGTGGACTCTGATCCTTTCTGCCAGGTGAGGGTGGTAAATACTGTTGTGGTGGCCCTGATTGATTCATGTAGAATGGGGACTTTAGTGAGGTCTAACCTGGTGCCACCCACGGAGTACACGGGACAACAGGCTGGAGTACTGTGTATACACGGAGACTTAAAAGACTATCCAACCGCCTTGGAGACTTTGTCAACAGCAACTGGCTGCTGGACTCATGAGGTGGCCGTTGCCACAAAATTGCCATATGAACTAATAGTTGGGAGAGACTTTCCAGGGTTCGTGTCTCTGTGGCCCCAGACAAGAGTTTCCCAGAGCTGCGAGGCAGGGGTGTCCCCAATAGACTGTCCCGACTCAGGGGTGACCCCGGAACCCTGGGAACCTGAGTCAGAAGCAACGGCAGTTGGGGTGACTACCACTACAGGGGAAGAGGAGGTGGTGTCTCCACTGAGGGTAATGGTAGGAGATGTGGAGGATCTGCCGTTAGGGCCAGAATTGGCAGACCTCAAGGTTAAAGGAGAAAATTTCGGTACAGCACAACACCAGCACCTGGGAAAATGTATTAATTGTCGAAGGTGCACCACAACAACAGGGAGCCAAGACTATATACCCCCGTTTTGTGGTCCACCAATGGATGCTGTACCGGGTAAACCAAATTCGGGATGAGAATGTGGAACAATTGGTGGTGCTTAAAGCATATCGGAGGCTTGTGTTGGAGTTAGCCCATCAGCATGTTTAAGGGGGGCACCTGAGCCAGCAGAAGACGCAGGACCGAATTTTGCTGCGCTATTCCTGGCCCAGTGTGTATAAAGAGGTCGATTTGACAGGTTGTGAATCTTGCCCAACCTGCCAAATCACTAGCCCCCAGCCATATTACCGTAGTCCCCTGGTCCCTCTCCCGATTATCGAGGTCCCATTTGAACGGATTGCTATGGACCTGGTCAGCCCATTGCCAAAATCCGCTAGGGGGCACCAACACATCCTGTTAGTCCTGGACTATGCGACTAGATATTCCGAGGCGCTACCTCTGCGACATACCTCGGCCAAACTTATAGCTAAGGAGCTAATGGAGTTGTTTTCCCGAGTGGGCTTACCTAAAGAGGTATTGACTGACCAGGGCACCCTGTTTCTATCAAAGTTAATGAAAGAGCTCAGTAAGTTACTGCAGGTAAAACAGCTACGGACCTCCGTGTACCACCCGCAGAAGGACAACCTAGTTGAAAGGTTTAACCAAACATTAAAGGGGTATTCCAGGCAAAAACTTTTTAATATATATCAACTGGCTCCAGAATGTTAAACAGATTTGTAAATTACTTCTTTAAAAAAATCTTAATCCTTTCAGTACTTATGAGCTTCTGAAGTTAAGGTTGTTCTTTTCTGTCTAAGTCCTCCCTGATGACACCTGTCTCGGGAAACGACCAGTTTAGAAGCAAATCCCTATAGCAAACCACTTCTAAACTGGGCGTTTCCCGATACAGGTGTCATCAGAGAGGACTTATACAGAAAAGAACATCCTTAACTTCAGAAGCTCATAAGTACTGAAAGGATTAAGATTTTTAATAGAAGTAATTTACAAATCTGTTTAACTTTCTGGAGCCAGTTGATATATATAAAAACATTTTTGTCTGCAATGCCCCTTCAAAAAATATGTTAAAGCGTGTGGTGGCTAGAGATGGAAAAAAATGGTATCTTTTGCTGCCCTATCTCATGGTCGCAGTGTGAGAAGTGCCCCAGGCTTCTACTGGGTTCTTGCCCGTTGAACTGCTATATGGCAGACATCCATGTGGTCTGTTAGACAAAGCTAAAGAGGCGTGGGAACAACAGCCAATGCCGCACAAAAGTGTAGTTGAGTATGTCGCAACTTAGTTGCAGGAACAGGCACGGGTTCTGAATTTTTACCTGGGTGATCAGGTTCTGGTTCTGGTACCAATGGACATCAGTAAATTCCTGGCTAGGTGGCAGGGTCCCTACGAAGTGACCGAAAAGGTAGGGGAGGTGACGTACAGGGTACACCAGCACTGGCGAAGCAAGCCAGAGCAAGTGTAGCGTGTAAACTTGTTGAAACCTTGGAAAGATAGGGAGGCTAGTATGGATGACAGCCCCCGGCCAGGTTTGTTAGGGGTGGAGTTTCCCATCCCTCAGTCTGGTGCGAGGGAAGCAGTTGCCACAATAAGGATTGCTGACAGCCTTTCCTCTGCACAGACTCAGGAGGCCAGGGAGTTCGTCAGTAGGAACACTGATGTGTTCTCAGACCTTCCTGGACGTACTTCTGTCATCCGCCATGATGTTGTCACTGAACCCCAGATAAAAATACGGTTGAAACCATACCGGATACCTGAGTTGCGGCGACAGGCCATCTTGGAAGAAGTGCAGGAGATGTTAAAACTGGATGTCATTGAGGAATCAAAGAGTGAGTGGGCCAGTCTGATAGTCTTAATACCCAAGCCAGATGAGACGTTGCGATTCTGTAACGATTTCCGCAAACTTAATGAGGTGTCCAAGTTTGATGCATATCCCATGCCCTGAGTTGACAACTTATTGAAAGGCTAGGACAGGCTCAGTATTTTTCTGTTTTGGACCTCACCAAAGGGTACTGGCAGGTGCCCTTGACAGAGGCTGCCAAAGAGAAAACAGCCTTTGTCACACCAGGTTTGTTTCAGTACAAGGTGTTATCCTTTGGTTTACATGGCGCTCCCACTACATTTCAATGGATAATGGATATTGTACTGCGGCCACATCATCAGTATGCCTCAGCTTATCTGGATGATATCATCATCCACAGTACAGACTTGGAAAGTCACCTTCCTAAAGTACAGGCAGTGGTAGACTCCCTTAGGAAGGCTGGGTTAACTGCTAACCCCCAAAAATGTGCCTTAGGATTGGAAGAGACCAAATACCTGGGGTATGTCATTCTGCATGGAGTTGTCAAACCCTAGGTAAACAAAATAGAGGCCCTCTGAAATTGGCCCCGACCTGTCACTATCCAGAATGGTGGGTTACTATACATCCCAGTCCTGGATAATAAATCTAGGGAAGGGACTTCAGTCCTAGGGTGCAGTGTGGTGACTGGGTGCTCTAATCCCAGTATAGGCACAATGAACAAAAGAAATTCACACACACTGTTTAGCTGCAACAATTTCTTCCTTTTATATATGGATTTTTTCACCTGTCCTTTGTGTGAAGGGAGATGGCCGGAGTATCCAGCAGTGAACACTGCACATGAAGTTATAAAGAAGTCGGCTATTACTCCAAGACACATCGTGCAGACTTTGCTCTATCCACAGTGGGTGATTATCATTTTTTCTGCCTTCCTGTACCGTGTTATAATTTTGGAAAAAATCCATATATAAAAGGAAGAAATTGTTGCAGTTAAACAGTGTGTGTGAATTTCTTTTGCTCAGGGTTACTATACATCCCCCATTTTGCTACAGTGGCTGCGCCCTTAACAGGCCTCCTGAAGGGAAGCAAGTCCGTCATGATCCGTTGGAGTGAAAAGGCAGAGCAGGCATTTTCCGCTTTGAAGTCGGCCCTATGTGGGTCTCCGGTGTTTGTGACATCCGACTTCAAAAGGGAATTTGCAGTAAAGACTGATGCCTCTGAGGTAGGTCTCGGTGCTGTACTCTCACAGGAAGTCAATGGGGAAGAGCATCCCGTTGTCTTTCTTAGCCGCAAACTGACCCTGGCAGAGACCAGGTATAGTATAGTGGAAAGAGAGAGTGCCTGGCCATTATCTGTTGAGCAGGAAGTTTCGTCTCGTGACGGATCATTCCCCCCTTAAGTGGATGTGCCAGGCCAAGGACAAAAATGCCAGGTTACCAGGTGGTTTCTGTTGCTACGGGAATTTTAAGTTCAAGGTTGAACACAGAGCTAGTCGTTTGCTAGGAAACGCTGATGCTCTATCATGAGTCCCCTGTTGCATAAGTGTTCACCCCCTCAGGTTTGAACAAAGGTGGGGGGGGTATGTGAGTTGGTGAAAGGCATCATTGATGGATGGAAGTTATGTGTCACCATGGCTCCTGGCTTTGGTGAAGTAAGAGCCGGTATTTATTCAGTGTCTGTGCTGCGATGCAGTCTGACACTTTGGCCTTTGTATGGCTGGAAGGCCAATTCGGGACGGCTCATACTGGGAATGACCAAGTGCAGGGTGGGGGTCATTCCCCATAATCCAGGCCGCCTTTTGTTGGCCTTAAAGGCTAACTGTTTCACCAGCTGGGGGGGATTTGCTAGTTGCAGCTCAGACTGCCAGAGAGAGCTGTATGTGGAGTTCTTCCCAGTGTTTGCTCCAAGGTTGGAAACTGGTGAACAATCTGCCTGGAGGCCTGGAAAATACTTGTTTAATGCCGCATGGTATGGACTCAGGTGTGAACAAACACCTAAGGATTACAGGTGGACTTTTGTTACGTTTTCTTTGGTTCTGCATTTAAAGACTGCTGCGTGCCAAGTGTGAATAAAACACTGAAATTTGATTTGAAAAGTACTGTTTCCTTGCCTCTATATTGCAACCGCACCTATTTGCAAGAGTCATCACGAGAGAGAGAGAGAGAGAGAGAGAGAGAAAAGAAAATCAGCAGCACTCAGTAGATCCGTGGAAAAAATGTGTGGCTTTTAAATCACCAAACTTCACAAACAGTGATGTTTCAGCTGTCTCGCACGGCCTTTGTCAAGCGAGATGGCTAAAATGGCGCTGTTTGTCATGTGTGGTAAATAAAAGCCACACATTTTTTTCACGGATCTACTGAGTGTTGCTGTTTTTTTTTCTTGATTTATGGGACCTTGGACCAAGTTGCCCAGCGAGCACCACTCTACAGATTGTCAGTGCTGCCCATTTCTGAAAACTATATCTATATATATATATATATATATATATATATATATATATATATATATATATATATATATGTATATATGTATATGTATGTAGATATATATATATATATATATATATATATATATGTGTGTGTGTGTGTGTGTATATACAGGTAAAGTGGTGGAAAGAAGATAGGTTGTAGGAAGTAGGTTGCTGTATCAACTAGTAAACTTCCAACGTTGTCAAGAAGGCCGATCCAGCAGTCTGTTTCAGCATTTCTATACAGCTAAGTTGCAACAAGGAAACTGCTATGTATGTGCCACCAAAGTCCCAGAGCTCGGTTAAGCCTTCTGCTGAATTGTTATGTTTCTGTTGGTTTGTTTTTAATAAACCCTTTTGTTTTTATACCAACATCCTGCTTGTTTGCCTACCATTTGTGCAGCTAATTCCCACTATATAAACACTATCCCCAGCAATGTTTGGTGATAGACCCACTTTAACTCCTTAAAGGACAGGATAGGTGATAAGTGGTTGATCGCGCGCGGGGGGGGGGGTGTCTGACCGCTGGGACCCCCTGTGATCTCCTGTACGAGGCCCAGCTGTCCCGTGCAGGGGGCGTGCTGGCCGCAGCATGACGTTGCAGCCGGCACGCCTCCTCCATACATCTCTATGGGAGAGGCGGGGAGGCAGCAGGGGACGGGGAGGAGACGGGGCGTCACCGTCGACCTCTAGGTCGACGCTACGCGCCTTAGTACTCACCATGAGCACTAATGGCGGCGCCCCGTTAGGGAGATGGCGGGGGTCCCAGCGGTCGGACACCCCCCCCCCCCCCCCCCCCGCAATCAAACACTTATCCCCTATCCTGTGGATAGGGGATAATTGTCATACCGCTGCAGTGGTCCTTTAAGGTCACAACCCATGTTGCCCCTGAGGACATAGCCAATAAAAATTTTTGCATTTTAGTTTTCTCCTCCTCGCTGATTAAGGCTAAGTCTTCACACAACTTATATCTGGTGTTTTTGGTATCTGGCTGATAATGAAAATAGGGAAAACCCTTCGTGTTTTTTTTTATTTATTTATTTTTTATTAAAAAAATGCATTGGGTTCCATCCAAGAACCATTGTTTTTGGCCCTCCCCAGCTTAAATTATGTCAGCCTGTTACTGCCTAGGCCCAAGAGAGCCAGTTTTGACACCCCAGGCCTGTTGGTACTTTGGTACCAGCTCTTTCTTGTACCCCTTTGTTGGTGGGTATTGGGGTTATAACTGGGGGTTGGCACTAGCTGGCGTATAGCGCTCACCCCAGCAAGAGGTTACAGTAAATCCGTGGTGTATACAGATGGCTGGTTTAATGTATACTAACAACCTGTTAGTTTTTGAATTTATGCTGAGAAGCAAGTAGGTCAAAATACAAATTGTGGATGTGCGACCATGTCTGTTTTCTCTACTTTAATTCACACTGGTGTGGTGCTGTGCGGTGTCCATTGCTGCCGTGGCACTTTGTCTGTGGGGAGGCACGGCCCTAGGACTGGTCTGAGTGGCAATGGGGGTGCTCTGCCAGTGGGTTGTTCCCCCTGTGGGTACTAGTGTTGCAGCAATGGTGGTCGCCGCCCAGTGCTATGCCATTTTATGCTAGGGGTGTTAGGATCCCACTCTAAATAGGTGGCCTTGACGTGGTGAGTGGGCTTGTACTTTTTGATCAAAATGTATACTAACAACCTGTTAGTTTTTGACTTTATGCTGAGAATCAAGTAGATTAAAATACAAATTGTGGATGTGCGACCATGTCTGTTTTCTCTACTTGAATTCACATTGTGTTTTCTATCCCCCTCGTTTTTTGTTGTTTTTACTTGGTCTGCACTTTACCCCTCCCCCTCAGCTCAGCGCTATATAAATTAGCAAGATGCTGCACAGGGCCCCTTTCTTTCTGGCAGCCTCCCAGTCTGACTGGGAGCACATGGTATGTGAGCTTTTACACCTTGTTCCCACTGGTGTCGTGCTGTGCGGCATCCGTTGCTGCCATGGCACTGTGTCCATGGGGGAGGTGCAGCACTGGGAATGGTCTGAGTGGCTTTGGGGCTGCTCTGCCAGTGGGTCATTCCCCCTGTGAGCACTGGTGTTGTGGCAGTGGTGGTCGCCGACCAGTGCTATGCCATTTTGTGCTAGGGATGTTAGGATCCCACTCTAAATAGGTGGCCTTGACGTGGCAAGTGGTCGTGAACTTTTTTGATCAAAATGTATACCAACAACCTGTTAGTTTTTGAATTTATGCTGAGAAGCAAGTAGATCAAAATACAAATTGTGGATGTGCGACCATGTCTGTTTTCTCTACTTGAATTCACATCTGGTTTAATGTATGTTCTTGCTGGTAGGAGAGTTGTAATGTATATCTCCTGCACAGCTTAGCCGAGCTAGGAGCAAGAACAGTATACAAAGCTGCGCTATGTCATGCCTCAGTATTTACCTCGGTAGATTCTGCCACTATGGCGTTTTTTGTGCCAAATAATGCCATATCGTCAGAATGTAGCATTTTTGGGAAAGGTCCAGTTAACCCAAAAATGCCAAAAAGCAGGGAAAAAAGTGGTAAACCCCAAAAGGCAAAGTGCGTTTGACGTTTTATAATTCCCTATTGACACCTTGCAAACATCCGGCCGTGGAAAAATACAGTGCGGCAGTTTTGCTTTTTCAGTATGTGAAAAATGAGCCTGAGAGACGTGGTGGGATCGCCAATGTCCGTCATTGACTGGGAGTGCACAGCTACAGATAGAAACCACCACGTACAGTCTATGAGTTCGCTTAAAAGAGGTAATGCTGCTCAGGATGTAAATGTAAGTCCTGGTGCGTTAAGTACCAGGGCACCAAGACACACATTTTCACCCAATGTTTTCTTAAGTGTTAAAGGAGAAGTCCCACGTAGGATAATTTATCCCCTATCCAAAGTATAGGGGATAAGTGATTGCTCTGAACTCGTGTATCTTTGGCTCTCCCATAGTGATAGTAAATGCTGACCCCTGCTCTGTGCGTGAGAAGAGCCGGAGCGCCCTATAGGAGATTGAGGAAAGGGGATTAATATTCCTACGTTGGACTTCTCCTTTAAGCAATATTAACTTTTTGAATCTAATTTAAAGGGGTTCAATAAAACATTAAACATACTTTTGATTGCAAGAAGGAAGGTATGTTTTAAGACTATAATATATCTATGGTAGCAGTTTATCTAAAGCTATAGTTTAAGCCATCTGCTATAAAGTAATAAATTACAACACCAGATAAATAGCAAAGTGAAAGCAAATGCAGATGTAACTTTTCCTGTTTTACTTTTTGTTTTTGTCTGTGTGTAATCCATGTATTGAATACTTGACTGTAATGTTAGCTGCTGCCACTAGATGGCACCATAGGTAGGGGAAGGCTTTGAAAAGGGCTATGGGCAATAAGCGGGACAATGTGTGATTATAGCAAAGATGGTATGCAAATGCAAAGCAAAACATTACAGCAGCACGCTGCAAGTGCTAAGATACTGTATATGTGTAATTTGAAGTATTTTGAATTGCATTACTGCTATAGAAAACATTGAGGTTCTTAGCATAGCATTTGATCAAATAGTGTGTACCATCCTTAAAGTAGTAATGCAATTTGAAACCATTCATATTATACAAATACCTTCACACTTGCGATGTGCTGCTGTAATTTTGTGTGCTCGCATTAGTGTTGCATCTATGCCAGCGTGCACAGTTATTTGGAGGTGCTGACAAATTTTCTCTTTTTTTGTATTGCATGTAGGGGGAGTGGCTGCCTTCACCTTGATGCACTTTACCCATCCCCCCATGTTGGTTTTAAGCAGGAACAACATGGCTCCTACATGTTGTAGGCTTAATACTGGCCCAGGAGAAGCATGTACTGTATATAGTGTACGGTCCATCCTGATGTGATTACCTTATAGTGGTGGGATGTAACTGAGCAGAACAAAGAACTAAGCTGGAGACATGGAGGAGTCTGTAAATAAGTGGGAGCCTCAGAGGAGTCTCCCATTAGGGGTGCTAGAGACAAAATGTTTGTGGTAGGCTATGACCAAGTTTCTAAGGGTGCATTCACACTACAGAATTTACAAGCAAAATTTCACTCAGAAATTCCAATGCATGAATTTACCATTGGTTTAAAAGGGTTTTCAGTTCACCTGTGGACACTATGGAATTTCTGCAGCAGAAAAATAATGCTGTGAAAATTAAGAATTCTGGACCAGCCAAAATAATGTACATGTCTATTCTTTTGGCAAAATTCTACATGGACTGCATAGCCGACAATGAGGATCACAGGTCTGCGCAGCACTGATTGAGATCAATGGTGGCTACTGCACTTAAAATAAATTTTTTATTCCAGTCCTCAAGATTATATATTCAAATTTATTTATAAACAATATGAAATATGTAGTGTTTGGCGTGTATGGAGTTGCAGGGCCCTTGCGTTTCCCAACAGCCTAAATATTACGCAATATATTAGACTAATAGTCCAAAACATAAAAACATAATCGGCAAGACAATTATAAAAGCAGTAAAAAAAATTAATAATAATATAACTATACAATTGCACTTAAATTCCTAGCTAGTGAATTACAAACAAGGATAAGTTGGCCAGCACATACTGATACCGAACTACTGCATGGACCTGGCATACAGGTGCACGCTGCTAGGCTGAACATACATAAACTGGAGAGTATGCCAGGTCCATGCAGTAGTTCGGTATCAGTATGTGCTGGCCAACTTACCCTTGTTTGTGTTATGTATATGGGGGAGTGGCTACCTCCATGTTGGCTCCTGCACCCCACCCATCTTTATAAGGTGCTGGATGTTCCAGACCTGTTTCGCAGAGGCACATTCACAGTGTAGGGTCCATCCCAATGAGGTCACCTTATCGCGGTGGGATGGTCCAAACTATTTGGCCGCCAAATGGTGTGCAAAGCACCTACATTTTTTTTCATTTTTTGTAGCAATATAGCATTTCATGTTTTAACTGTATCTTTGTGCTAGCAGTGTGCTGCTGTATTGTCCTGTTTATAGCTAGTGAATTAGTGGTATAAGTTATTTATATTATGTTCTGCTGTGACCTCTAGTCCTCCAAGATTACACTTCAAGTTTAGAAGGATTTGTCTCAGATTTATAACAAACACCGAGGCACAGAAGTCGGCACTGGCTAACCAGGTATTCCGGATCTTAGACTGTAGCGGAGCTTGAGCTGTATTGCCGGTGTATGGGACACTCAATACCTAGCCACGGTGTTCGTCCATGTAAATCCAGCATTAGAAATCACAAGAGAAGAAAACCAGGAGGCACTCACGGTTATGGATGGTGCAAGTGTATCTTCTTTATTTCAGGTGCATTTAAAAAGCTTCGGCGGGATGCTGGACAGCAGTCAAGCAGGAGCCATGGATGTGATAGCTTTTGTGCACCAAACATGGCGCTTCATCTGGCACGTGTCTGATATGGGGGACTCCATGTTACTTTTTTAGGACATTGCATGTACTATACTGGACCCCGAAGAAGCTCCTATCCTCTACATAGACCTGTGTTTCCCAAGCAGGGTGCCCCCAGCTGTTGCAAAACTACAACTCCCAGCATGCCCAGACAGCCTGACATAGACAGTGATTTACAGCTCCCAGCAGCTCTTTCTTACTTTTATATGTAAGGACTTGGTTTATCTATATTAGTTTTCTACTTATTTTTCTTTAATTCTCACTTTTTCCTATTTTTGGATGACATTTTGGGGCTTTAGAACCAATTACCAGGTTTCCATAGAGTTATGGTCTCAACATACAATGGTTTCAACATACAATGGTCATCCTGGAACTGATTAGTATTGTAACTTGAGGGACCACTGTAATAGAAAATTGTAGGAAGGCAGTTCCAATAAAAACATTTAAATAAAAAAGGTTATAAAAGAGGTGTATGACACCTCTGTTGTAGGGGATGATGCCGGGCTGCAATATGTTGCAGTCATTCCAAAAGCTCTGTGTGTGATGCACAAGTTTTTCGGTAAATGCAGGCACTTAGTAGTATACTGTAAGCGCTCCAAATATACTGTATGAGAAGCTCAGGAGTGAGGTCCCAGCTTTCAACTTCAGCCAGATGGAAGTGTATTTGCGGCCGGAGGTCTTTGCTGTAATGCGGGGTCTGCGAGATGGCAAGTAGTATCCCAGTCTGTATCTCTGATGTTCCCCACCATGATAGAATTTGAGAATCACCTCATCGTGGTTTGCCGACGGGAATAAGGGCTGTCAATCACTGGCTTTGTAGAGTTTTAAAAGTATTAAACATCGTGATGTATTAACCCTTAGCTGGACGCATTTCAGGATAGCAATCCTTTCTTCAGCAGCTTATAATGGATCATAAACTTATTTATGATCCATTGGATAAACTGCTACCATAGATATACACTGCTCAAAAAAATAAAGGGAACACTAAAACAACACAATGTAACTCCAAGTCAATCACACTTCTGTGAAATCACACTGTCCACTCAGGAAGCAACACTGATTGACAACCAATTTCACATGCTGTTGTGCAAATGGAACAGACAACAGGTGGAAATTATAGGCAATACGCAAGACAACCCCTATAAAAGAGTGATTCTGCCGGTGGTGACCACAGACCACTTCTCAGTTCCTATGCTTCCTGGCTGATGTTTTGGTCACTCTAGTGCTTTCACTCTAATGGTAGCATGAGACGGAGTCTACAACCCACACAAGTGGCTCAGGTACTGCAGCTCATTCGGGATGGCACATCAATGCGAGCTGTGGCAAGAAGGTTTGCTGTGTCTGTCAGCATAGTGTCCAGAGCATGGAGGCGCTACCAAGAAACAGGCCAGTACATCAGGATACGTGGAGGAGACATGTAGGAGGGCAACAACCCAGCAGCAGGACCGCTACCTCTGCCTTTGTCCAAGGAGGAGCAGGAGGAGCACTGCCAGAGCCCTGCAAAATTACCTCCAGTAGGCAACAAATGTGCATGTGTCCAATCAAACGGTCAGAAACAGACTCCATGAGGAGGGTATGAGGGCCTGACGTCCAGACGTGCAGGACGTGTGGCATTTGCCAGAGAACACAAAGATTGGCAAATTCGCCACTGGTGCCCTGTGCTCTTCACAGATGAAAGGAGGTTCACACAGAGCACGAGACATATGTGACAGAGTCTGGAGACACCGTGGAGAACGTTCTGCTGCCTGCAACATCCTCCAGCATGACTGGTTTGGCAGTGGGTCAGTAATGGTCTGGGGTTGCATTTCTTTGGGGGGCAACACAGCCCTCCATGTGCTTGCCAGAGGTAGCCTGACTGTCATTAGGTACCGAGATGAGATCCTCAGACCCCTTGTGAGACCATATGCTGGTGCAGTTGGCCCTGGGTCCTTCTAATGCAAGACAATGCTAGACCTCATGTGGCTGGAGTGTGTCAGCAGTTCCTGCAAGAGGAAGGCATTGATGCTATGGACTGGCCCGCCCGTTCCCCAGACCTGAATCTGATTCAGCACATCTGGGACATCATGTCTCCATCCACCAATGCCACGTTGCACCGCAGACTGCCCAGGAGTTGGCGTATGCTTTAGTCCAGGTCTAGGAGGACATCCCTCAGGAGACCATCCGCCACCTCAACGTGGAGGCCACACACACTACTGAGCCTCATTTTGACTTGTTTTAAGGACATTAAATCAAAGTTGGATCAGCCTGTAGTGTGGGTTTCCACTTTGATTTTGAGTGTGACTCCATATCCAGACCTCTATGGGTTGATAAATTTGATTTCCATTGATAATTTTTGTGTGATTTTGTTGTCAGCAGATTCAACTATGTAAAGACGAAAGTATTTCATACACTTAGTCCATTCATTCAGATCTAGGATGTGTTATCTTAGTGTTCCCTTTATTTTTTTGAGCAGTGTATTATAGTCTTAAAACATACCATTCTCCTTGCAATCAAAACTATGTATAATGTTTTATTGAACCCCTTTAAATTAGATTCAAAAACCTCAGTTATACAAGTGAGCTGCACCCAACCCTGATTTGATTTTTGGCTACTGCACTTAGAATATCTGCCCAGAATTTCTCTGGCCAGTTATTCCATAGTGTAAATGTACCTTCAGGCTATGTTCACACATCCAAATTTATGTGCAGAATTCCGCTTTGAATGTCCACATGGAGTCCTGTTGAATTCAACAGGATTCTGCTGCACTGTGCACAGAGGAGGAATTATCATGCCGGATGTTTCTGAACCTGTTCTTGAATGAATCTGGCTTCGACCGTAAAGCATGTTCACTTCCTCCGTCCTAACAGTAGAGGGTACTCATACATTCATTATAGAGGATGAACACAGTTCATTAAGCTTTCTGCTTCTGCTGTTCACACAGAAAATGGTATACTTATAACCTCTGTGCTAGTAACATAGGTCTTGACTTCAGTGAAATATCAATCACCGGCTTTCAGTTGCGCAGAGAAACATTTTTGGGTGCACTGAAAACCTTATATGTGAACAATCTAAGGGCCCTATTATATGGGGCAATTGTCGGTCTAACAGGCCTAATGTGATTGCCCCATGTAATAGGCCCAGTGATGAACCGATGAATGAGCAAACACTCGTTCATCCACTGATTGCATGGTTTTAACCTGCAAAAAAATCCTTGTTTGCCCGCTGCATTTTGTCTTGTATAATAGATAATGTGTGGCCAATGAATGATAAACACAATGGCCTGCACAAAGGATCTAGCGATTATTTGTGCAGCCCAAAGCAGCAAAGATGGTATGGGCGACCAAGTGTGAGCTGTAACCACCAAGCATATTTTATCTGTTAATATGACTGTAACTATCAGGCTGCTGCTTTCCCAGTGTGAGGTTAAAGATAAAAGTGATTTGTTTTAAAGGAAAACTGTCAGTAAAATCTTTCATACATATTTCATTTTAAAAACAGTATCCTATGAAGGACATGCTGCAGTAAACAGTAAATGCTGGGGCTGTTCTTGCTAATATTGGCGCATGTATTTAGAGGCAGAATGAGGCAGTATCAGATTCTGTGTATGATAATTGTATAATCACTATAATGAAAGTTGTAGTTTAAGCTGGACGTAAATCGATGCAATTTCTGCCTTAGGGTGGGTTCACACTACGTTTTCTCCCATACGGGAGCGCATACGGCAGGGGGGAGCTAAAACCTCGCGCTCCCGTATGCCACCATATGCGCCCCCGTATGTAATTCATTTCAATGAGCCGGCCGGAGTGAAACGTTCGGTCCGGTCGGCTCATTTTTGCGCCGTATGCGCTTTTACAACCGGACCTAAAACTGTGGTCAACCACGGTTTGAGGTCCGGTCGTAAAAGCGCATACGGCGCAAAAATGAGCCGAACGGACCGAACGTTTCACTCCGGCCGGCTCATTGAAATGAATGACATATGGGAGCGCATACGAAGGCATACGGGAGCGCGAGGTTTTAGCTCCCCCCTGCCGTATGCGCTCCCGTATGGGAGAAAACGTAGTGTGAACCCAGCCTTAGCTGTTTCTTTCTACAGCCATGGTAGTAAATCTTTACGAACTGTCTTCTCTCATGGAATACATATTTACTGTAAGGACTTTTTTTTCTCTTTTACATATGAAAAACTAAGGAAGCATAAGGTATAAATCTAGGAATTTTCAGTTCAAATTTTTAAAATTTATTTTCAAGAACATTTTAGCAACAAGAAAGGGTAGAAAAATTATACGGAAAAGGAAATGTGCCACACGTTAAAATCTAGAAATTTTCAACAATTATTGACTCTCAAATACAACTTATGAATGTCTAAATCAACTTCTGTTGTGATGCTGGAGGATCTAACTAATAAAAAAGGTTACTAAAATATTGTACTCAGCAGATTTACAGCTGGTTTTCTGCTTTCACACAAATGTTCTCAGAATTTACAGCTTCATTTCATATAATGCTGAATATATTTATTACATTACAATAATGTACATTTTCTGCTTTTAGTTTTACATTTATGCTATGTTAATGAAAGTTGGTCTTAGTTAGTTTGTCTCCGTCTGCCAGCCTGATTCAATTAGTGGCAAAAAAGTCCAGTGAGATATAACTACAACATATGGAATGTTGGTACTTTTTATGCCATATTGATGTATCTAGAGGTTTTAGTCGATTTTCTTACTATTTTAAATGTTAACCAGTCAGGTGATAGAACACACATCACCAGTATACTCACACATCATGACATAAGTGTGGTAAAATGCTGTACAAAAAGCAGATCTCTACGTAATACTGTACCGCATTCATACAGTGCACTGTATATTATTCTTTCACAGAGTAATATTACAGTGTGGAAAGTTACAAATATAGTGGGTGAAAACTGTTACCCTCCTTTACTTACACCCCTAGAATTTTAACACATATGAAATTAACTCCATACCTTCTTTAATTTCCTCTATCCCCCTCTTGAATGAATTTTCAGCTATATGCATTGCAGCCATTTTGGCATTCATAGCCTTGCAACTGCAGCACAACTTGCTTGTGTGCTATAAAAACTCTGTGTGTAGATCCAGCCATAACACTAAAGCCCTATATATTATGTTAGTGGTACGAAAGCCAAACCTAACTAGCATGTAACAAAATGTTGCCACAACCTTATAAATTCTCAAATAGGCATGATCACCAGAATTCAGTGCTAACCCCTAAGCCACCATACTACCTATAATTTGGTTACATACAACCTATACTTCATAACAATACAAGTATTCTTATACACGTAGAAAAAAAGTTTTGTAAATGCTCTGAATTATATTAATATATATAAATGATGGCTGACATTTATCATAGTCTTTAGACTGCTTTTTATGTGTCTAGAAAAGGTGCAAAAAAGGTGCAAGCAGGGATTATTTGGGCCTTTTTTTGCACCTTTTTGGTTTACAAATTTTTGCTAATTTTGAGTTGCAATCCACTGATTTTGGCAATGCACAGGATATAGAAGGGTTTTATGAACTGCGCCTTTTTGTGGAAAGGCACAAAAAAGGTGCAAAGACACTGAAAAATCTCTAAAACTACACCAGCCCAGACTTAGCTTAGCTTTTTGGTGAATGTGAAGAGAGAAATTTTTGTAAAAGTAACTGCACAAAATTTATCAAATGCTCTGTGACCATTTAATAAATTTGGCTCTCCTACACATTACCAACACACACAAAAAAGGTGTTGAAAAATGCTTCACTTACACCTACAATGATAAATGCTTCACTTACACCTACAACGATAAATTGTAAATTTAGATACAGTATATCTAAATGATATAAATGGTATTCTCAAAGATTGGGGAAACCTAGTAAAATTTCTTTATAGAGAAAGCTCTTTTGAAATAAATAATACCTGTAGGGGTGAGGAAATGCATTTATGGGTTAACTGCCTGCTTCTGTCTCTCTTAACTGTATGAGTGTCCCATAGGACACCTATACAGTAAAATACTTTGATCAAGCAAGGAGCCACTGGATTCCAATTCCAGCATACACTTTTAATGGCTAAATGCACTTTAAGCCTAAGAATTCAATTATTCACATATGCTGTCCATGTTTTCTATAATACTAAATGTAAGTAACATTTCAGTATATACAGTCATGGCCTTAAAGGGATATTCCAGGATTTTTTTTTTATATATATATAAATCAACTGGCTCCAGAAAGTTAAACAGATTTGTAAATTACTTCTATTAAAACATCTTAATCCTTTCAGTACTTATGAGCTTCTGAAGTTAAGGTTGTTCCTTTCTGTCTAAATCCTCTCTGATGACACCTGTCTCGGGAATCACCCAGTTTAGAAGAGGTTTGCTATGGGGATTTGCTTCTAAACTGGGCGTTTCCCGAGACAGGTGTAATCAGAGAGGATTTAGACAGAAAAGAACAACCTAAGCTTCAGAAGCTCATAAGTACTGAAAGGATTAAGATTTTTTAATAGAAGTAATTTACAAATCTGTTTAACTTTCTGGAGCCAGTTAATATATATAAAAAAGTTTTTGCCTGGAATACCCCTTTAAATGTTGGCACCCCTGAAATTTTTCAAGAAAATTAAGTATTTCTCACAGAAAAGGATTGCAGTAACACGTTTTGCTATACACATGTTTTTTCCCTTTGTGTGTATTGGAACTAAACCAAAAAGGGAGGGAAAAAAAGCAAATTGGACATAATGTCACACCAAACTCCAAAAATGGGCTGGAAAAAATTATTGGCACCCTTAACTTAATATTCGGTTGCACACCCTTTGGAAAAAATTACTGAAATCAGTCTCTTCCTATAACCATCAATAAGCTTCTTACACCTCTCAGCCGGAATGTTGGACCACTCTTCCTTTGCAAACTGCTCCAGGTCGCTCTTATTGGAAGGGCGCCTTTTCCCAACAGCAATTTTAAGATCTCTTCACAGGTGTTCAATGGGATTTAGATCTGGACTCATTGCTGGCCACTTCAGAACACTCCAGTGCTTCGTTGCCATCCATTTGGTCCTTTTTGATGTATCTTTGGGGTCATTGTCCTTCTGGAAGAACCAAGATCTCGGACACAAACCCAGCTTTCTGACACTGGGCTGTACAGTGTGACCCAAAATCCGTTGGTAATCCTCAGATTTCATGATGCCTTGCACACATTCAAGGCACCCAGTGCTGGAGGCAGCAAAACAACCCCAAAACATCATTGAACCTCCACCATATTTCACTGTAGGTACTGTGTTCTTTTCTTTGTAGGCCTCATTCCATTTTTGGTAAACAGTAGAATGATGGGCTTTACCAAAAAGCACTATCTTGGTCTCATCTGTCCACAAGACGTTTTCTTAGAAGGATTTTGGCTTACTCAAGTTCATTTTGGCAAAATGTAGTCTTGCTTTTTTATGTCTCTGTGTCAGCACTGGGGTCCTCCTTGGTCTCCTGCCATAGCGTTTCATTTAATTAAAATGTCGATGGATAGTTGGCGCTGACACTGATGTTCCCTGAGCCTGCAGGATAGCTGGAATATCTTTAAAACTTGTTTGGGGCTGCTTATGCACCATCCGGACTATCCTGCGTTGACACCTTTCATCAATTTTTCTCTTCCGTCCACACCCAGGGAGATTAGCTACAGTGCCATGGGTTGCAAACTTCTTGATAATGTTGCGCACTGTGGACAAAGGCAAATCTAGATATCTGGAGATGGACTTGTAACCTTGAGATTCTTGATGTTCTTCCACAATTTTTGTTCTAAAGTCCTCAGACAGTTCTCTTCTCCTCTTTCTGTTGTCCATGCTTAGTGTGACACACACAGAAACACAATGCAAAGACTGAGTGAACTTCTCTCCTTTTTATCTGCTTTCAGGTGTTATTTTTATATTGCCCACACATGTAACTTGCCCCAGGTGAGTTTAAAGGAGTATCCCATGTGTGACATTATGTCCAATTTGCTTTTTTTCCCTCCCTTTTTTGGTTTAGTTCCAATACACAAAAAGGGAATAAACATGTGTATAGCAAAACATGTGTTACTGCAATCCTTTTCTGTGAGAAATACTTAATTTTCCTGAAAAATTTCAGGGGTGCCAACATTTACGGCCATGACTGTATTTAAGTACAAATATTTCAGCTATCATCTCAAAGGGGTTGTCCCACCTGGTTACTTCTGGCTTTTCCACTCCTCCTGCCTATTTGCAGCAGCCAGAGATGTTCAGGAAAGACAAAAGCAGCCGAATCAGGGCTAGTTACACAATTGTGGTCACAAAATGTGGGGATTTATTTATTTTTCTTTTTTAGGGTAGGATTATTTGTATTTAAAAAAAAAAAAAAAAAGCATTTTTTTCAATAATTTTATTTACACTTTTTAAATTCCCATAGACGACTTTACATGCAATATTCAGATTAACACAGAGTGATGCTAGCACAGCATTAGCTTGATTCTCACAATCTGCTTGTCATCATGCCTCAGGACATCAACCTTGTCTGCTACCTGTGGCTGTGAAAACTCCAATGAGGAAATTTATCAAAACCTGTGTAGAGGAAGAATGGAGCAGTTGCCCATAACAACCAATTAGATTCCTTCTACTGAAAAATTAACCCCTTAAGGACTCAGCCCATTTTGGCCTTAAGGACTCAGACAATTTCATTTTTACGTTTTCATTTTTTCCTCCTCGCCTTCTAAAAATCATAACTCTTTTATATTTTCATCCACAGACTAGTATGAGGGCTTGTTTTTTGCGCGACCAGTTGTCCTTTGTAATGACATCACTCATTATATCATAAAATGTATGGCGCAACCAAAAAACACTATTTTTGTGGGGAAATTAAAACGAAAAACGCAATTTTGCTAATTTTGGAAGGTTTTGTTTTCACGCCGTACAATTTCTGGTAAAAATGACATGTGTTCTTTATTCTGAGGGTCAATACGATTAAAATGATACCCATTATTATATACTTTTATATTATTGTTGCGCTTAAAAAAAATCACAAACTTTTTAACCAAATTAGTACGTTTATAATCCCTTTATTTTGATGACCTATAACTTTTTTATTTTTCCGTATAAGCGGCGGTATGGGGGCTCATTTTTTGCGCCATGATCTGTACTTTTTTTGATACCACATTTGTATATAAAAAACTTTTAATACATTTTTTATAATTTTTTTTTTAATAAAATGTATTAAAAAAGTAGGAATTTTGGACTTTTTTAATTTTTTTTCGTTCACGCCGTTCACCGTACGGGATCATTAACATTTTATTTTAATAGTTCGGACATTTACGCACGCGGCGATACCAAATATGTCTATAAAAAATGTTCTTTACGCTTTTTGGGGGTAAAATAGGAAAAAACGGACGTTTTACTTTTTTATTGGGGGAGGGGATTTTTCACTTTTTTTTTACTTTTACTTTTACATTTTTTTACATTTTTTTTTACACTTGAATAGTCCCCATAGGGGACTATTCATAGCAATACCATGATTGCTAATACTGATCTGTTCTATGTATAGGACATAGAACAGATCAGTATTATCGGTCATCTCCTGCTCTGGTCTGCTCGATCACAGACCAGAGCAGAAGACGCCGGGAGCCGCACGGAGGAAGGAGAGGGGACCTCCGTGCGGCGTTATGAATGATCGGATCCCCGCAGCAGCGCTGCGGGCGATCCGATCGTTCATTTTAATCGCGAACTCCCGCAGATGCCGGGATCTGTATTGATCCCGGCACCTGAGGGGTTAATGGCGGACGCCCGCGAGATCGCGGGCGTCGGCCATTGCCGGCGGGTCCCTGGCTGCGATCAGCAGCCGGGATCAGCCGCGCATGACACGGGCATCGCTCCGATGCCCGCGGTTATGCTTAGGACGTAAATGTACGTCCTGGTGCGTTAAGTACCACCTCACCAGGACGTACATTTACGTCCTGCGTCCTTAAGGGGTTAAAGATGCAATCTGGATGCTATGGACAACTGTACCACTCTTTCTCACATGTCCCTTTCCACCAACAACTATTCCTTATTGTCCTCCCAAGTCCTACCACCTCATCCCTTTCTACTTCCTCCTGGGCACGAAGGCAGTAATAAAGCAGTTGCATAATAGTTGGCTCTTGCTCTAATATAGATATCAGGGAGATGACATAGCTAATTCTGCTGTTGTCCCTGCTCTTCCCTAAGGAGCTGCCACTGCCTAAGTTCTAAAGAACACATGCTCCCTGCTTTGTGGTCTGGTGCATTGTTTTTGACCAGTTTATGCTGTTCATGCTGATAGTCCCGCATATGCAAGGTGGAAATCCAGCAAGTTGAAATTTTGCAGATCAAGCAGTGCAAAGGCAGACCATTTGTTGTTTTTAGCAAAAAAATATAGCTGTTTGTGGTCAGGGCTCCACACATGACCGGCATGACTTACCTATGCCAATAGACTTCTTTGGTGGTTCCTGTAAAGAAACTAATAACACATATGCATAATACTATAGTAGTAAAGCAGTTGAACTGTGCAAAAAAAAAAACGCGACCGAGGGTTAGCCTTTAGAGGGCATACCCTATTAATTGATGAAGGAAAGAAGGGAGGGAGGGTGGGTTTCACCGAGTGCGATGCACGCACCTGGGAACCGGTGGGCATGCATTCAATATCAAACACCCCTCCCACCAAAATGTACACACCTGAGTGACGGGGGGGGGGGGGGCGTTCATTGAATATTCAAACATTGTGTGTCAAGATATTGTTGTTCTGAAAACGTGTCAGTAACAGCAACTATACAATGGATCCCCCTGCAGACGTGGCAGGTATAGCGGGTAAACCATCATCTGTGTCGTGACGTTAAGGTGCTTGGAGACGTGATCATGACAATATTTCGCAGTGGATGCCACCGCATCCGTATTACATACAAATGGTATACAACTGCCCACGTGAGGTGATGTTGCTCTGAAAAAACTGGTCAGTGACAACGACTGTGTAATAAAAGACACCTGCGGCCTTGGCAGATATAAGGGTATCCCACGGCCTAAGTGTCGTGAAGTTGTTACTCTGAAAATGTGTCAGTAACAACAGCTAGCAATGGATCGCCCTGCAGACATGGCAGGTATAATGGGTATACCACCGCCTAAGTGTGGTGATGTTGTTGCTCTGAAAATGTGTCGATAACAACAACTAGCAGTGGATCCCCCTGCAGACGTGGAAGGTATAATGGGTATACCACCGCCTATGTGTTGTGATGATGTTGCTCTGAAAGACGAGTCAGTAACAACTAGCAAAGCAGTCGTGGCAGGTGTAATGGGTATACCACCACCTGTGTGTCATGATGTTGTTGCTCTGAAAACGTGTCAGTAACAACAACTAGCAATGGATCCTCCTGCATACGTGGCAGGTATAACGGGTAAACCAGCGCCTATGTGTCGTGATGCTGTTGCTCTGAAGATGTGCCAGTAACAACAACTAGCAATGGATCCCCCTGCAGACGTGGCAGGTATAACGCGTAAGCCACCGCCTATGTGTCGTGATGTTGTTGCTCTGAAAAACGTGTCAGTAACAACAACTAGCAATGGATCCCCCTGCAGACGTGGTAGGTATAACGGGTAAACCACCGCCTATGTGTCATGATGTTGTTGCTCTGAAGACGTGTCAGTAACAACAACTAGCAATGAATCCCCTTGCAGATGTGGCAGGTATAACGGGTAAACCACCGCCTATGTGTCGTGATGTTGTTGCTCTGAAAAACGTGTCAATAACAACAACTAGCAATGGATCCCCCTGCAGACGTGGCAGGTATAACGGGTAACCCACCGCCTATGTGTCGTGATGTTGCTGCTCTGAAAACGTGTCAGTAACAACAACTAGCAATGGATCCCCCTGCAGACGTGGCAAGTATAGTGGGTATACCACCGCCTATATGTCATGATGTTGTTGCTCTTAAAACGTGTCAGTAACAACAACTAGCAATGGATCCCCCTGCAGACGTGGCAGGTATAACGGGTATACCACCGCCTATGTGTCGTGATGTTGTTGCTCTGAAAACGTGTCAGTGACAACAACTAGCAATGGATCCCCTTGCAGACGTGGCAGGTATAATGGGTATACCAGCAGTCTATGTGTCGTGATATTGTTGCTCTGAAACGTGTCAGTAACAACAACTAACAATGGATCCCCCTGCAGACGTGGCAGGTATAATGGGTATACCACCGCCTATGTGTCGTTATGATGTTGCTCTAAAAACTTGTCAGTAAACAACCACTGCACCATGCACCCCTTTGCAGGGTGGCAGTTACAGAGGATAACCACCACCTATGTGTTGTGCTGGTATTGCCTTGAAAAACATCAGAACCAAAGACTATGCAAGATATTCCCCTGCAGAAATAAATGTATAAAGGATACCCCTCTATGTGACGAACTGTCGTTGCTCTGAAGAGGTGTCAGTAAAACAACACTGCGGTGCATCCCCCTGCAGGCGTGGCAGTTACAGAGGGTATACAACCGCCTTTGTCCCTTAACCTAATCCGAAAAAAATGTGTCAACAACCATGACTATGCCATGAGTCCCCCTGTTGACGGCAGGTAGCTGAGTTACCACGGCTATGTGTCATGATGTAATCCCTCTGAAAACATGTAGCAGCCATGACTATACAACGTGACCCTCTGTAGCTGTGGCAAGTATGAGGGTAAACCCCCCTTGAGTCTAGCTGCTGTTGCCGCAACATGTGTTAGGAATGAAAGGACCTTGCTGAAACAACCCCCTGTGAAATGACAGATGTGGGGGGAAAAACGTAATACTATGAGTGAATGACTGTATGATATCATGCACAAAAACATGCCCTACATGCTTGGGTCCAATCTACCCACGCCTGAGCAGCTTGAACCCCGGTACACCAGCCGCATGAATGCTATGAGTGTATGGAACAGGAGTGTATGAATCGTGAAAGAGGCCCTAATCGCAACACCATGTGACCACCCTGACTGTAACCTGACCAAAGCCATGCGTATGTGACCAATACGTACTGAGGATGTGAAGAGTATAAGTGCTATGTGTGTGAACAAATCATCCGGTGCCATAATCGTATGATCCGTGTAATTCATGAGCCTGTGGGTGTAACACAGGCCATGAGCGCGTGTACAGTGACAATCCTTAATGTGAGAAACAGTATACACTACTACGAGGCTATGCAGTGCGTACTGTGAGCATGAGAACAATAAACCAACCGCACAAGCACAATTACATGAGCGTATGAACAGTAGTGTTGAGCGGCATAGGCCATATTCGAATTCGCGAATATTCGCGAATATATGGACGAATATTCGTCATATATTCGCGAATATTCGCATATTCGTAATATTCTCGATCTATTTTCGCGTATGCGAAAATTTACATATGTGAAAATTAGCATATACAGAAATTAACATAAGCGAAAATTCGCATATGCGAAAATTCGCACACCGGTCTCACACAGTAGTATTAGAGCCTTCTTTACACCACACAAGCTGGAAGCAGAAAGACGTAACAACTGCTATGTGGTTGAAGTAATTAATACTGTATGCTAATGAACAGTATAAACGCCCTAAATGTGTGAAACCATGAGCATATGTAACGTGTAACTGCAATTTGCCTAGAACGGTATAAGTTTATAACCAGTATGCGGCCCCGAGCAAATGTCAAGTATGCCTTCCAATGAGCGTGTAAAAGTATACATGCCATAACGTATGCAACGAAAAATACGAAGATGGAAGTGTGACTGACCAAGAGTGTGACCTGAGGCCTGCCCTTAGAATAATATGCACAGGCGTGTGAACAGTACCAACGACCGGCGCATAAGGAAGGTGTGACTGTATGAGCGTATGAACAGAAACAAATGTCATGAGTGTATGCCTACTAAACCCCTAGCTTATTCAATGTAAATACCATGAAAGTACAACCGTATAATGACACGAGCATCCATGAACAGCACGTACCTACCGAAGTGCTGACAAATTGTACTCTACAAGACTATGTCAACGCATACGCAACGACCAACAGACGTGAGTTACTAGTGTGCACAACCGTGTGTACCCCAATATTACCAAAATGTTAAATATTTTTTTTTTTTTTTTACTATAGTATCTACCAACGTCAATGCACTAGCAACCCTGTACCGTGTGAAACTACACAATTGACATCTACACACTGTAAATGCTACCAACCCACCTTGACTGCTATACTAGTTGAAGCATGCACTGATATGATTGCTAAAATAACCGAACGTACTGAAAACAATCATGTAATTTGTGACAGTATGCACCGTATGAATAGCTTTGAAAAGTAAGTACTGCAAAAACGTACCCACTGTGCGCTATACTGAAATACAATCCTCTGTGCCTGTACTGAAAAAACTATATCGTCAAATACCGTGACATAAGTATTATAACCACGCTTTAATAAACCATACATATATATATATATATATATATATATACATATACACTCATCTATATATATTTTTTTTTTCTACACCTTGAGCTATGAACTTGATACCACCAAAACACCCACATTTCAATGATTGATTTCTTTGTTTGTTTCTTTTTTTGTGGGGGTACTACTACCCAGCCTAACCATAAACCCCAACCCCCCTTTTTAAAAAAAATAACTTTATACAAACCAGCTGACTAGCCGTACACGTGCACGGGCAGCGCCATCTAGCGACGGCATGCATGTACTGTACCGCTTTACAGAGTTTAGTATCATCTGCAAAAGATTGCTACTTTACTATTCAACCCCTCTACAAGGTCATTAATGAATATATTAAATATAATGAATAATCCCCCAGTCCAAGCATTCTCATTTTATGTACCAAACTTTTATGTGGCACCATATCAAATGCTTTGGAAAAACATATACGACATCCAGGTATACGACATCCAGCGATTCCCCCTGATCCAGTCTGGAGCTCACCTCCTCATAAAAGCTGATCAGGTTAGTATGACAGAACCGATCCCTCATAAAGCCATGCTGATATGGAGTCATACATTTATTTTTATCAAGATATTCCAAAATAGCATCCCTTAGAAAACCCTCAAACAGTTTACATACAACAGAGGTTAAACTAAAAGGTCTATAATTCCCGGGGTCACCTTTTGACCCCTTTTTTAAATATTGGCACCAAATTTGCCATGCCCAAGTCCTGGGGAACAGTTCCTGTCACTGTGGTGTCCCTGAATATTAAAAATAGGGGTCTGTCTATTACATTACTTCATTCCTTTAGAACACGGGGGTGAATGCCCTCTGGACCTGGTGATTTGTCTATTTTGATTTTTTGTAGGCAGCACTGTACTTCTTCCTGGGTTAGAAAGGTGACCTGTACTGGGGAGTTTACCTTATCTTGTTATATCTAGTTATATCAGAATCTATCCCTGTCAGCCTCCCAAACAGATACCAGTGGTTGATTAACCGCGAATCCTTCTGGATTTATAAACTTGCAACTTTGATTATGCAAGGATTAAGTGAAAGCACTGAGAATGTCCGCTCATTTTATAAAATGTTTATGGTTGTTTTTATATACAATTTTTTACATACATACAAATGTCCTTGTTGTATAGTTATACATATTTTTTATGTGAGTGTTTTTTTTATATAAAATAAAATCTTTTCTTTTTTGAGCATTTTTTGTATCCATATATTTTTATGTTGTTTTAAGTTTAATGGATGTGTCCCTTAAGTGTTAGAGTATGCTCAAAAGGTTAAAATTTTGCTTTATAAGTAGTCTTACCTTCTCCTTGTTTGTCATGCCTGATGGTGTGCATGCGCAGCAAAACACATTGCATGTTGGTCATTAAAACTACTCCTTATTTCATCTTGCTGCAAGTCCTGTTCCTGCTCAGTGCCGTTTGATTCCTGGATCCTCTTGAAGTGTGTTTACTGCTTTTCGTTAAACAATAAAGGCTTACATTTGCACACACTCTCCTGGTCATTTTCATTTTTAAATATAGCTTCAACACCAAATGTAAGACTTGCACCATGCAGTAAGCATATATCAAATTCCTCAAACACAGTGCAGCAACAATGTTCCTGCCCTTATAACCTACTATGTTGCCCAGTTGTAGCTGGCAGGAAGATAGTTATTATGACCCTCTGTGTGGTTTCTGTCACCTGAGTTCTTCATATGTAAGACAACTTGGCAGTGCTTCAGCTTACACATACAGCCCCAAAAAAAGAAGAGAGGGTGTACATTGCGAACAGGGGCGTAACTATAGAGGTAGCAGTCGCACCGGGGCCCTGGTACATAAAGGGGCCCCAAAGCACATCTGCCCCAAAAGGTAACAAGTATTTTAATAGGCATATGGGGTCTGTTTTGCATTGGGGCCCAGAAACTACAAGCTACACCTCTGATTGCAAAGGTGGATACGTGCCTGTCGTCTTCACCAGTCAAGGTTTCTACGAGTCTAAGTCAAGGCCATAACGGCCTTCGTGCTGTAGTGCATCTACATGTTAATGGTGGCATACTAGGACATAAATCGAAGTGTAAAACAGCTGTATAATAAACACATATGATTTTGGTGGCATTAATAATTTCATGCAAAACAATGAGTGCATGGTGCTATTGGTGACAGATTTAGACACCATGAAATGTAACAGAGCTGCTTTAAATGCTTGATGCAGAAGAATAAGACAGTTTTAGTGGCATTAACAATTTCAAGCTACCGTATATACTCGAGTATAAGCCAAGTTTTTCAGCACGATTTTTCGTGCTGAAACCCCCCCCCCCCCCCCCCCCCCCCTCGGCTTATACTCGAGTGAACTCTCCGCCCTCAGTGGTCTTCAACCTGCAGACCTCCAGATGTTTCAAAACTACAACTCCCAGCAAGCCCGGACAGCCATCGGCTGTCCGGGCATCCTGGGAGTTGTAGTTTTGAAATATCTGTAGATCTGCAGGTTGAAGACCACTGCCCGGGCCTTCATCGTCATCCAGACCACCTCCCCCCTATAGTTTTGTACTCACCTCCGCTCGGCGGGACGTTAGGGTGAGCTGGTCCGGGCCATCTGTGCTGCAGGGACCGTCCGGTGGGAGGGATAGTCGTTCCGGGCTGTCCATCTTCACCGGGGGTGCCTCTTCTCCGCGCTTCGGGCCCAGCCCCGGAATAATGGCGTTGCCTTGACGACGACGCACAGGGACGTTCATGAGCAACGTCCCTGTGCGTCGTCATCAAGGCAACGCCATTAAGGGTGATGATGATGAGGGTGTTAATGACGGGGGTCTGGATGATGACAGGGGGGATGATGTATTTCCCACCCTAGGCTTATACTCGAGTCAATAACTTTTCCTGGGTTTTTGGGGTGAAATTAGGGGCCTCGGCTTATATTCGGGTCGGCTTATACTCGAGTATATACGGTAATCAATGACCCTGATTTTCTTTTGTAAATCTGGCATGTTTTGTCTGGTTGTTTGGCAGAATTTGGTCCATTGCGCTACAAACTGTGTTTGCGCCCAAAAAAGTAAAAGCCCGACCAACTCTCAGTTTTGCTGAAAAAGGCATGTTGCTCCCAGGAAATGGGGGGTGGCTGTCAGAAAGGGGCATATCCCTGACATTTTTGAAAAATACCACCATATTTACTAAATGAAAGTAAAAAAAGAAGAAAAAGGTGCGCACCTCGTGCATATTAACCAGATGGAGGATGTAAAAAAAGGAGAGAGAGACAGATGGATGGCCCCTTATCTCTAGAGGTTATGCCAAGAGCATAACATCTGTAGTCGCATAGAACAGAGAATGCAGCCAGTGGGTCCCTCCAGAGGTCCTGGATGGGCGAAAGATGAAGATGCAGTAGATTGATGATTGGAAAAGGCTTCCAAAAAAGGGGACATCAAATAAGGCGCAGGACTCTCAGATATGGAACAAGGGATAACATAATTTATTGAAAGTAAAAAATGCAACGCTGAAAGTAAGAGTGTTTCCAGCCCGAACTGGGCTCTTCGTCAAGCAATTACATAACATGGATAACAGGACATTATAAAACAATATGTTAAATGCTTCTGGCTAAGAATAATGGAAACGTGAATCGGAAGTATTACCGGTATCCAGAGGATAATAGTGACAATAAATAATTAAAATACTTAGAACAATGTAGATGGGTAGCGAGCATGAAAAAACCCTATATAATATTAGTCCTAAATTAAAACATTAGTAAAACAAACTTCATTAAAAACAGAAGTACCGTGTATATTCGTAATGTGGAAACCGCAGTAAATTTTTGTCGCTTGCGATGTTTCATCACTATACTCTAATATTCAACACGTATTAGGATTACAATGCATTAGAGAAGCGCTCGAAAGAGACCCCTCCATCACTTCAATGCAGTACCAGTTCCTCATGGATTCACTTTTGTACATTCTACAAAACAACTATTTCGTTTATGATGGCACTACATATCATCAGGAACTTGGACCCACGATGGGCTCTAGAGTCACACCTGCATATGCCAATATTTTTATGGGTGCGTTCAAGTCGGAACACATTTGGGGAAACCCGTCTATAATGGAAAATATAGCTGTCTATTATAGATATATAGACGACCTTTTCTTTATATGGAAAGGCCCGAAGATGCCATCCCTATATTCCTCAATAACTTGAATAACAATACATGGGGACTGCACTTTACTTTTGAATCCAGCAAGGTGAGTATAAATTTTTTAGATGTCAGCACAACCATGAATCATTCTACACATCCACCTTTTTTTAAAAAGGTGGATGCGAACAGTTACTTGTATTTTAATAGTGCACATTTAAAAAATGGTTATTAAATATTCCTTTTAGTCAGTACAAACGGATACGAAAAATTTGTAATGACCCAATTATTTTTAAAGAGCAATCACAGCTGCTACAGAAAGTTTTAGAGAGAAGCATTATTCTGAAAAAGTTTCAAATTATGCGTACAACCGCACAAAAAATCTTACACAAACAGACTGCCTCACTAGCAACAGAAATCATAACCAGCTAGTGAAAAATCTGAAGCAGCTATGAGTGATACATCATCAATTTGACCCCTGAAAAAAGGGTGCTTCAGATGCAGAAAAGTTCGGTGCTTATGTTGCCAACAGATTCTACATGGACATAATTTTTTCACTTCGACATCTACAGGTGAACAATTTAACATCAAGTTTCATTTAACCTGCCAGACAGATTATGTTATATACATGATTTTGTGCCCTAACTGCCCCCTACAATACATAGGACGCACTACCCGTCCTTTACATCTACGAATGAACCAACACAGGCAGAGTATCAAAAAGAAATACCTATTTCATGGAGTCTCTAAACATCTTGCTCTGGTGATCCTGAAAGTGAACTCCCTATCTCTATTATTCCAAATGATTTCGTACCGGCGACAGTCAACAATAGATTTGTAGATTTGAACAGTTAAAAAGTTTAGGAATGTTCTGGATCTACAAAATTCATACTTTGTCGCCTCATGGCCTTAATGAAGTTAAAGAAGCCATCGCTTGAATACTTGCTCAGTTTTCTGCTTTTCCCAGTTTCTTCTTCCGCTGCAATGCTTTTTTACACGAGCAATTGAAAAGTGTTCATCACGCATGCACACATTTCCCTATTCTTCACGTTTTCACGTATCTATGTTTTGATCCACCGTAACTGTGTCTACTGTGCATGCTCCACATTACGAATATACATGGTACTTCTGTTTTTAATGAAGTTTGTTTTACTAATGTTTTAATTTAGGACTAATATTATATAGGGTTTTTTCATGCTCGCTACCCATCTACATTGTTCAAATTATATTATGCTCTGGATACCGGTAATACTTTCGGTTCCCGTTTCCGCTATTCTTACCCATTTAACATATTGTTTTATAATGTCCTGTTATCCATGTTATCTAACTGCCTGAAGAAGAGCCTGGTTCGGGCTGGAAAAGCTCTCACTTTCAGCTTTGCACTTTTACTTTCAATAAATGATGTTATCCCTTGTTCCACATCTGAGAGTCCTGCGACTTGTTTGATGTCTCCCGTTTTGGAAGGATTTTCCAATCATCATTCTACTGCAACATATTTACTAAGGTTTCCACAGAAAATGTGGTGGATATGAGCTCTGGAAAACCTGACAGTTCAGAGCAGTTGTAAAAAAGAGAAAACTAGGGAAACATTTGCAAATACTGTGAAAAAATATCTGTTGGGAAACAAATCCCACATAGAAAATTACACTCTATTCTTAATAAATCAGGGCCAATAAGTCCATGTTGCTAATGGCAACTGTCACATGAAAGGGAAATCAAGCCTTTTCTCACATCTCAGCAGCAGTTAAGTGCTTAGTGTAACCTCATTCTTGCTGTACTGCTGCTGTTTCTTTGATTTCTGTTCACATAGCATGTTGCAAACCCAGAGCATCCCTCTAAATGCCACTCATAGTACTGTTCTAGGTCAATCAGCAGCACAGCACAATTACAGTCTGTATAATGCACTTTCACCCATACAATGTCAGGGTATAGCAGATAGGCTATGTTGTGATTGGCCAGAGAATTAAATGGGCACTGTCATGAAATCAAAAAATTGATATGTTGTAGTACTTAAGTACTACAACATATCTCTAATATATGCAATATGGGAGAAAGAAAGAACCTTGGCACCGCTGGAGTTCCTTTGTGCAAATTCCCACTACGGCAGCTGCAGTGTCCTGAACTCCTGATGTAAAGCTATGGGTGGTGCTACACGGACAGATATAGAACATAGGCAATAGCATGTATGGAAGAATGATTCGGAGTACTCACCCAGTAGAAGCTTGCAAAATCTTCAGGCTTTATTCAATATTGGAGCAGGTTACAGAAGCAGTACGGGAGAGAGGATTGGCATGGGGGGTTGGGCAAACGGACCGTGTTCGCGCGAGATCGCGCTTCGTCAGGCCACTAGTGTGCTTCCGTATGCTAGGTGTTATATAACACCTAAAGCCCGTTACCATGGTGAGGGGTGTGAACAAACCAAACAAGGGAAAAACAAGGTAACAAAGCATAAGGTAGATTGAAAACAACTCTAAAACATACATGTGAATCAGATGTAACTGGGATAGGTATGATAGCAATAACTATGTATATAACATGCTTTTTTTACATTTACAGAACAACTTCCGATCTGTCATTTAACCCGATCTCTCTAATATACTTTAATTTAAAAAAAGAGATTTTAAACCAGTTTAAAATCACTTTTAAATTCGACCACTAGAGGTCGCCCCCCCTAGTGGCCGAATGCATTCGGCAGTGACGTCACTACAGAGTTTTGACTCATTTAAGCCTGGCAACGAGTCAAAATTCAGTCACTGCGGTGCTCGCTCCTGCCTGTCAATCAGACAGGCGGGAGCGAGCGCTTTGAAGGAAGTGGATGCGTGTTCACCTATACAGTATGCCTCCAGTTTCCCCACTACAACTCCCAGCATGCCCTGACAGCCAATAGATGTCAGGGCAAGCTGGAAGTTGTAGTGGGGAAACAGCTGGAGGGACACTGAATAGGTGAACTAAGGGGGGTGGGGAGGGGGAGTGGGTTGGGCTGGGGGGGTTGCGGGCTGTGCAGCGGGGAGTGGGTACTCTGAATGGGTGAACTAAGGGGGAGGGGGAGTGAGTTGAGCGGCTCGAGGGGACTGGGGGGGTTGCAGGCTGCGCGGCGGGGAGCGGTATGTGCGGCCATCACAGATCCGGTGTTCACCTATACAGGGTGCCTCCAGTTGTTTCCCCACTACAACTCCCAGCATGCCCTGACAGCCAATAGATGTCAGAGCAAGCTGGGAGTTGCAGTGGGGAAACAGCTGGAGGTGCCCTGTATAGGTGAACTACGGGCGGATGTGTCGGCCCCAGCAGGCATCAGTGACGTTGTGCCTGCTGGGGAAGTCTGCCTGGTAGTGAGCACACTACCAGGCAGACAAAAAGGCATTTTTAATATGTAAAAAAAAAAATTTACGGCAGGGAGGGGGTTAGGGATAGATGGGTAATAGGCAAGGACAGAAAAAAGAAAAAAGTGATGGTGGCAGCTATCCTTTAAGGGAGCTTGTGTGTACTTGCAAACAGCCCATCTCTGGTCCTTGCCCTGAAATGAGTAATAGTTATGCATCATGGAGAGGACCCTCAGAGGCTTAGTAAAAGCAGTGAGAGCACTAAGATCACTAATTTTGAAAGATTAATGTAACAAAACCATACAGGTTAGGTAGATGGTAAATGTCAAAGTAGCATCCATATTATTGCCAAAGACCCAATGTTTCCCAGCAGAACAGTGCACAAGCATATTGCTTCTGTCAGCTTGTCTTTTTCATATCACAATTCCTAGTGTAATCTCTTATCCAGGTTAGTGTTGGGCGCGAATATTCGCATTTCAAATTTTTATCACGAATATTGCGAATATATTTGCTATATATTCGAAATTACGAATATTCACTTTTTTCCGCATATGTGCATATTCGCATATGTGAATATTCACATATTCCTTCTTTTCACTTGTGCACCAATTAGAATGATGCAAATACACTTGTCAGAGGTTATCAACAACATCCCTAGCAACCAATAGTAAAGTTGCCCACCCCTCACTATTTTCTTCCTCGAATATGCGAATATAACAAATACCCAAAATTTGCGAATATAGGACGAATATTCGTCTATATATTCACGAAATATCGCAAATTCGAATGTGGCCAATGCCGCTCATAACTAATCCAGGTAAATAAAGCACATCCATTTCTCCATGGTTGCTTTTGGTTGTAAATGAGGGTTAACAAGCTCATGCTAACTGCTTTGTGGCAAAACAGTTTCATTTGTGGCAAGCTGTAATGCACTCTGTGTCCTGAAACACATTAAAGGAGATATGTCATGCATAAAAACGTATCTGCTATCTGCTTGATAGTGGTTAAGTTTTAGATTGCGGGTGATGTCTGACTGCTGAGACCCCCTGCGATCTCCTGCACGGGCCCTCTGCTCTCCATGGTAATGGGGCGCGCTGACCACCGCACAAAGCAGTGGCCGTCATGTCCCCTACATATATCTCTAGGGTTCGGCTATCTCCGTCTCTCCAATGTTGTTGGCCACCGCTTTATGCGGGGGTTGTGACGCTTCGTTTCCGGGGAGAGAAGAGGATCCATGGAGGAGATCACACGAGGTCCCAGCACTCAGACCACCAGCCCCCCTGTAATCTAAAACGTATCCTCTATCCTGCACATAGGGAATAAGTTTTTACGTATGATACGTCTCCTTTAACTTTTTACCAATTTGTATTAAGATATCTCTTCTGTGGAACTTTACCATTGGTTTCCCATGTAAACTAGAGAGTTTTGGTTATCTTTGACCTTGTCCTTTTTTGAATCACTTTTGGAATACTGGGAACACTCCATAAGATCTGCGACTATGCAGACGTCTACCCTTGACAATTTTGGTCCATTTCAAAGTCACACCGACCAACTTCAATAACTTTGTGACTGGTGCCTTTGTCACAATGGTTTTCATGTAATGGAAAATGTGCACAAAGCCATAGATCCACATGTGGAGTGCCTCAGCATGTGCACTGTGTAGAAAATTTTGCCTAACTCCTATTTTTAAAAATTCAACTGTCTATGCTGCAGTGCACTTCTCATTAAAATCACCCATATTTTCTTTGTATCTTAACTCAATTAAGACTATAAAGCATTCTCAAACTACTAAAAATATCTATTCGATTGAAAAAAAAAAATGGAGTGGAAAAAGAAGAAAGGCTAATTATAGAAAGATACATCCAGAGCACAAGAGGAGATCCTTTACTGTGGTCATTCCTTGTGAACCTGTAACACAAAGCATATGCTCACTCTGATTAGACAGTGGTATGCACAGGCACCAGCTATTCCCAAGGCAAGATCTGATTTACTAGGCCGAGCGAGCTCAGATACTGAAATGGGATCTAGTCTGCAGATACAGGAATTAGAACATGCAGTCACACAAACTTAAAAGGAAACGTCTCCTACATGATTTGTTTAGTAGTATTTCCTTACTGAAAGGCAATTACCAATGTATTTAATTAGCTGGAAGCTATGATTATCCTTTTTATATGTCTAACAAGGTTATAGATATAATCCAGACTCCAGATGTTAGCTATATCCATAGAATATACACCTGATATAATTTAGGCTCCCCTTGTTTCACCAAATTAACTCTGATTGAGTCACAAACTGCACAAGACCTCTTAGGGTGGACATACTTATTTCAACAACTGTCAGCAGAACATTTATTTCTCCCGACCTGCCCATGCACATGAATGTTCAGCACACCGATCCTTCATGTGTCCTCTATGGGGAAAGTAAGGTGAGGTAAGGTGCAGCCACACAGCTCTGGCAGCAGCTTATTTCTCCCAGAACAATAGGGTTGGGTGGTGAAAATCCAACACCCCCATCTCTTCTTTCCCAAAAATCATCAGCAGGGGGGAGAGCTATGAGGTTACCTTACACCTTAGACATACTTTAGTCTAAGGTGTATAGGCACCTTTAGAATATTTTATGGTATTTGACACAAAGTCCTTCTTGTTGTGGTTAACCCTTCCCTTCTGTATCCAGTCTGCTGTGCTGTCTATTCTGAACAGAAGGAGAGGTAAGCATTATTTCCCTTACACATGTTCCCTTCTGTACTGTGTCTTCTAATCCCTTGTCCCTACAATAAATCCTCCTTCCTTCCCCCACCTTCCCTAAAAGTGCACAATGTAAAAATATTTTTTTCCCCTATAAAAGTTGTTTTTATAAAAATGTAACAAAAACCCTCCAATAACTAAAAAAAAAATGCTCACATACAATGCATTTGGACTTTTCAGACTTCTTATTCTCTAGAGCCTTTCACTTGTTTACATATTTTGTTATGTTGCAACCCTGTGTTAATTAAATAAATAACCCCCCCCCCCCCCCATTTTCTGCGCACAATACCCTATAAAGACTAGGTCAAGATAAAAAAAATTTAGCCCCTTTGCTATATCACTTGAAATTTAGGAGTCACCTGTATTAAATTCACCTGATTGAACATGATTTGTAAGACACACCCCTGTCTATATAAGGTCTCACAATGTACACCCAGTTCCAAATGATTATGCAAATTATATTTTTCTCAGTTACCGTATATACTCGAGTATAGGCCGAGTTTTTCAGCACCATTTTTCGTGCTGAAAACACCCCCCTCGGCTTATACTCGAGTGAACTCCCCCACCCGCAGTGGTCTTCAACCTGCGGACCTCCAGAGGTTTCAAAACTACAACTCCCATCAAGCCCGGGCAGCCATCGGCTGTCCGGGCTTGCTGGGAGTTGTAGTTTTGAAACCTCCGGAGGTCCGCAGGTTGAAGACCACTGCGGCCTTCAACATCATCCAGCCCCCTCTCACCCCCCTTTAGTTCTGAGTACTCACCTCCGCTCGGCGCTGGTCCGGTCCTGCAGGACTGTCCGGTGAGGAGGTGGTTCGGTGGGATACTGGTTCCGGGCTGCTATCTTCACCGGGGAGGCCTCTTCTAAGCGCTTCGGGCCCGGCCTCAGAATAGTCACGTTGCCGTGACAACGACGCAGAGGTGCGTTCATTGCCAACGTACTTCTGCGTCATTGTCAAGGCAACGCCTCTATTCCGGGCCGGAAGCGCGGAGAAGAGGCGCCCCCGGTGAAGATAGCAGCCCGGACCACCTCCTCACCGGACCACCTCCCCACCGGACAGCCCTGCAGGACCGGACCAGCGCCGAGCGGAGGTGAGTACTCAGAACTAAAGGGGGTGAGAGGGGGGCTGGATGATGTTGAAGGCCGCAGTGGTCTTCAACCTGCGGACCTCCGGAGGTTTCAAAACTACAACTCCCAGCAAGCCCGGACAGCCGATGGCTGCCCGGGCTTGCTGGGAGTTGTAGTTTTGAAACCTCTGGAGGTCCGCAGGTTGAAGACCACTGAGGGCGAATGATGAGAAGAGGATGATGAAGGGGGGGTGTGGGGATGATGAAGGGGGGTGGGGATGATGAAGGGGGGATGTGTGGGATGATGACAAGGGGATGATGAAGGGGGGATGTGTGGGATGATAAGGGGATGATGAAGGGGGGATGTGTGGGATGATAAGGGGATGATGAAGGGGGGATGTGTGGGATGATAAGGGGATGATGAAGGGGGGATGTGTGGGATGATAAGGGGATGATGAAGGGGGGATGTGTGGGATGATAAGGGGATGATGAAGGGGGGATGTGTGGGATGATGACAAGGGGATGATGAAGGGGGGATGTGTGGGATGATAAGGGGATGATGAAGGGGGGATGTGTGGGATGATGACAAGGGGATGATGAAGGGGGGATGTATGGGATGATGACAAGGGGATGATGATGAGGATGTTAATGACGGGTAAGGATGATGACAGGGGGGGATGAGGTATTTCCCACCCTAGGCTTATACTCGAGTCAATAACTTTTCCTGGGATTTTGGGTTGAAATTAGGGGTCTCGGCTTATACTCGGGTCGGCTTATACTCGAGTATATACGGTAACTAAATAATTGATGCAAATAACAGTCAGCATAATTCTCATGTTATCAACTATTAAGAGTACAATTTAAATTTTATTGAACAAACCCCATAATGATAACAGTATTTTTTTTAAACATAATAAACTGACAATGCACTCTTCCCAATTATTACGCAGTGAGTTTCAAAGAACTGAAAATTGTCATTTGTTGTGTTTGCAGCATATTTACTGAAATCAAAAGCTATTTCAATCAAACTTTTAACAACATTTTAACTTTAAACATTTTAACAGGTTATGTTACATTTTAACATAGGACCCCTTATTTGATAGTAGCTTCACAAGTCTTGCATCCATTGAACTTGTGAGTTTTTTTCAAATTTCTTCTTGAATTTGTTTGCAAGATGTCAGAATAACCTCCCAGAGCTGCTGTTTAGATGTAAACTGCCTCCCACCCTCATAGATCTTTTGCTTGAGGATGCTCCAAAGGTTCTCAATAGGATTGAGGTCAGGGGAGGATGGAGGCCACACCATGACTTTCTCTTCTCTTATCCCCATATCAGCCATTGATGCAGGGGTATTCTTTGCAGCACGAGATGGTGCATTGTCATGCATGAAGATGACCTCATCTCTGGCTTTGCCTCCCCCCCCCCCCCCCCTGCTGCTATGCAGAAGGATAGTACTAGCCACGAGAAGGAGTTGTGTGGGGACAGTCAAGCTTTTGAGTTTGTTGGCAAGGTGGTGGAGGTAGAATTAGTAGTCGAGCCCAGCACAAGAGGGACTGGTGATGGTAGTCATGGTGGGGATACTGTAAGGTGTTGCGGGGGCTATGCTGTGCCCATAAAGGCCATGCAGAGAGGAGTGGCATGGATGATGAGGAGTTTGATGTTGGCGTGGATGTCATGTTAGATAGGATGTAGGAACCACCTGGGCATGAGCTGATGTGTTCAGAGCAGAATGGTAGTGGCAGAGTCAGCGACGAAGAGTGTAGACGATGTAGGGAAAGAAAACCTATGACATGTAACAGGAATAGGACTGCTGGTCTGATGAGTTCAGGTGACAGCGACACTGCTGCATGTTCAGGTTCCATTTAAAAACCATCCAGAGGAGGAGCACAGTGAGGTGGTGCAGTCTCTGTCTGATATTCTCATGTGTGGAACTTCTTTTCTACCTTGCCTGATGCAGAGAACGTGGCAATATGTTGTCTCTGCAAACAGAAAGCAAGTGGCAATATGTTGCCTCTGCAAGCAATAAGAGTGTAGGAACTACATCTCTACACAGGCATATGGAGTGTCACCACAAGGCCACATGGGACAGTCAACATGCCCTACAACATGAGGAAACAGCTGCTGCTGCTACTGATGATCCTCCAGATCCCTCCCAACTGTCTAACAGCCAGGCCTCTTCAGCACATTTTCAGGATTTTCCTCATCAGTGTCGTGTCCTCCTCCTCCCCGATCCCATCAGCTATCCATTAGGGAATCCATGTCCTCCAGACAACAGTATTCTCCCAGTCACCCTATTGTAGTGTGCCTCAATTCATATCTGGCAAAGTTGTTGGTGAGCTTGCCCTCCAATACCATCTTGTTGACTCCACAGCCTTCGGGCAACTAATGGGGTGTGGCCAGCCCAGTACCTAGTCACTATTATTTGCAAAGAAAGTTGTCCCTTCTTTGCACAATCATGTGGCGGAGAGGGTGGGCCACTCCAAGAAATTATGTACGTGCAGAACAGTGCATGCCACGGTTGATAAATGGAGTAATAGCTATGACCAGGGGCAATATGTGTCTGAAAAAATGTTTTGCTCCATTACTGTTGTCTCAGTGTGATTCCCCAGTGTGATTTTCCCCCGCTTGTCTGGGTTAAAAATTCAAATTTATTGCGTTTGCTTTTGCAAATGTCCTGTGGCCAGCCAGGGCTGCTGGTGAAATTATAATAGATTTTTGGACAAACCTGCTATTTCCAGCCAGGCCTGGGCCATCTGGCTGGCTGGGGCAAAATTAAAATGTATTGTGTTTGCTTTTGAAAACACCCTGCAGCCAGTCAGGGCTGCTGGCCAAATTAAATTATTATTATTTTTTTTTTTGGCAAACCTTCTTTTTCCAACCAGGCCTGAGCTACCTGTCTGGCTGGGGCAAAATTGTAAAGGTTTCTCAACCTGCTGCTGTATGCAGGCTACTACACCTTCCTCCAGTAAACCCCTGTGACATGCTGAAGGTTGCTATTGAAACTTACCTCCCTCCAGCCAGCCAGGCCTGGGTCACCTGGCTGGCAAAATTTGAATTCATTTTAATGGTTTCTCAACCTGTTGCTATACATAGGCTACTACAACTTCCTCAAGTAAACCACTGTGACATGCTGAAGGTTGCTATTGCAACCTCCCTCCGTACACTAGTAACACAAGTCCAGCTACCACCTGCTGTATGCTGGATACTACTAGTAACACCAATCCACCATCAACCTACTTCCAGCCAGGCCTACATGTACACAACCCATCATCCACAAAAGAAGGGATAATTTTTGGCACACTTGGAAAAAGCCACTGCGTCTTCCCATGCCTCTGTGTGCACATTAACACCGGCAGGCATCTACCGACAACCGGGGATACTTTATGTTGCTTTATTTTGGTGTGAATAAGCCTAAAAAATGGGCGAGCTGTAGTTGTTACCATGGGTTACTGCATGTCGCCATAACTGAGTCTTCAAAAAACACTTTAAAACTAATTGAATACATTCCTAACAGTGTTAGACAAGGGTTTAGAGCTGTTAGGCAGTGTTATAAATGTTTTTAGAAGCTTATTTCATTGCTGGCTTAAGACGAACCGAGCCAAACCAAACTCGCGATTTCTGTAAAGTTCTGCGAGTCTGGCAAACCAAACTTTAAAAAAAAGTTTGCCCAGCTCCCCTTACAGCCTATTAGTGATGCCTATACTATTTGACCAGGTTGGCTGGGCTGCCCAGCATCTTCTATGTGCATCCCACAATGCACTGAAACCCCAGGCCAGACCAAATCATAAAATATATACATACTGTATATACTCCATATGATAAACATAAGGCAATAGATGATATTCTGGCAAATACGCAAGCTTGCAGCCCACGTCAAGGGTCCTCAGTCTCTTATGAAAAAAAAAAAGCACAGAAAATGTGATTTTGAGTGATTTTTTTGAGATTTTTTTTTCTACATGAATGTCTCTCCACTTTTGCTTATCTTGATAGGATAGCTACACAGTCATCAGGGATTCTCCATTTTTATGAGAGGTATGGGTCCCAGGGATGAGCAGTGTAAACAGTGATGGTCAGGGGCATAATTTAGAAAATGCAGGGCTCTATTGCAAACTTTTGCAAGTCTTGTCTTCATTTGAGGTGCATATAAGCCTAACTATGTTATTGGAGATCCTTCCTACTTTAAAGGAATGCATATAATAGATATTCGATAAAGGTGAGAAAGATAGTGCAAGAGAGATAGAACTGTTCTGGGAAGAGCCGTAGCTGCCATGAGATGACTGAGGCAGTCGCCTCAGGCTCAGCTGCAGCTTCTGTAAAGGGGGCACAGACGTGCTCCCCTTTTTGTTTTTTATCTTCTAGACAGCCACTGCGGTGTGCGGTCCTTTAAGAGTACCACTGGCAGTGGCATTGCCAGGGAGGTGCGGGGGTGTGTGTGGGCCACCCTGGGTGATATCTGTTATCCCATGCTCCCCTAGACGCCGTACAGTTAATGGCGGGCCATGAGTTCCTCCCTCCACCATTCACTGTCCCATAGGCTGCAGGCTCTTTAGCGCTGCAGGCTATGAGCTTCTGCGACATGATCCCCAGCAGGCCAACACAATGATGTGACGTCAGCATCGGCAGAGGAATCCCGACGCTGCGGCTCATAGGCTGCAGTGCTGGAAGAGAGAGTTCTATCTATCATTACAACCTGAACTAAGTATGTATTATTGTTGTTGTTTTTTTTTTCTATTTGGGCTTCACTTATAGGAGAGATGAGCGAATCGAAGCTGACAAACCCCAATTCATTATGAATTTCAGGAAATATTCGATTCACAACTAATGCAAATATCACTGCGATTCTATTGCGCTAATTGCGTTATTAAGCTCCATTTACTGCGGTGCAGGCTCCAGGGCATCTAAAATGGTGGATCCACATGTCAGTACATGGGGCAAGGAATGCTGGGAAGGAAAGGCAGGAAGGGAAGTAGGCGGGATGAACCAGAATCACATGCAGGATGCAGCCTATCAGCAGCCAGTCACCCCTTTATAATCGGCAGCCATAATTCCGGCTCCTCACTTCATTACAATACACTGCAGAAGTATCATAGGACGCAGAGCCTGTGTGTGTGTTACAGCAGAGAAAAGCGCAGTCCAGCAGCGTTTAACAGCCTCCTAGTCACATCAGTATTCTCGTGGACGGAGAGCATTGTTTTTTTCACTAAAAAGGATTTTTACTGCAGCTGCAGGCATTAAACTCCCAGTAACTTTATTTGGCATAGTATTACAGAGAGGGGCAGATAGCTGCGTGTTGCCTCATACATTTCAACAAGCTGCCTCAACTTCATAAACCTTAGCAGAGGAGGCAGGAATAATTTTTCAGCGCAATTCAGTGTCTTTGTTCCACAAAAAAATCATCTGCTGGTTAAAAGTCTGTAGATGGTATAATACACAGCAGTCCATTCCTAATAGTCTTTGACAGATTGCAATTTTGTGTTTAGTACACAGCTTTTTTTGGCTGCAGCACTTTTGTGTACTGCTAGTGTTTTACAAAAATAAGAAAGGGTACTGTAGCGCATTTTTCTGCCCTCATAAGTGCATACCGCATACATACATCTAAGTAGTCTACTAATTTGTACCTGTTTATCTCTCAAGGGCCTACATACTGTGAACAGACAGACAAAAGTAATCACTGTCTGGTGTTTTACAAAAATACTGAATTTTTAGGCGTACTTTAGCACATTTTTCTGCACTCATAAGTGCATGCCGCATGCGTACATCTAAGTAGTGTATTATTTTGTACCTGTTAATCTGTCAAGGGCCTACATACTGTGAAAGAACAGGCAAAAGTACACACCTGCTGCTGTTCTAGACTGTTTTACCCCTTAAGGACCAAGCCCATTTTAACCTCTTAAGGACCCATGACGTATGCATACGTCATGAGTCCCGGTCCTGCGATATAACGCGGGGTCACACGGTGACCCCGCATCATATCGCGGCGGGCCAGGCGTCATAGTGAAGCCGGGACCCGCCTCTAATAGCGCGCGGCACTGATCGCTGTGCCGCGCGCTATTAACCCTTTAGCCGCGCGCTCAAAGCTGAGCCGCGCGGCTAAAAACGAAAGTAAAAGTGCCCGGCTAGCTCAGGGAGCTGTTCGGGATCGCCGCGGTATAATCGCGGCATCCCGAACAGCTGTAGCACAGGAGGAGGTCTTCTTACCTTCTCCTGTGCTGTCCGATCGCCGAATGAATGCTTCAAGCCTGAGATCCAGGCTTGAGCATTCAATCGCCGAAAACACTGATTGATCCATTCCTATGGAGATGGATCAATCAGTGTAAAAGATCAGTACATGCAATGTTATAGCCCCTTATGGGAGCTATAATGTTGCATAAGAAAAGTGTAAAAAAATCATTAACCCTTTCAAGTATCCCTTCCCCTAATAAAAGTTTGAATCACCCGGCATTTCCAAAAATAAAAAAAACATTATGTAAATAATAATAAAAATAAACATATGTGGTATCGCAGCGTGTGGAAATGTCCGATTTATAAAAATATACCGCTTTTTAAACCGCTCGTTCAATGGCGTACGCGCAAAAAAATTCCAAAGTCCAAAATAGCGCATTTTTGATCACTTTTTATACCACAAAAAAGTTAATAAAAAGTGATCAAAAAATTTGATCAGAACAAAAATGGTACCGCTAAAAACTTCAGATGACGGCGCAAAAAATGAGTCCTCAAAGCGCCCTGAACACAGAAAAATAAAAAAGTTATAGGGGTCAAAAGATGACCATTTTAAATGTATAAATTTTCCTGCATGTATTCATGATTTTTTTCGGAAGTGATACAAATTCAAACCTATACAAGTAGGGTATCATTTTAACCGTATGGACCTACAGAATAAAGATAAGGTATCATTTTTGACAAAAAATGTACTGCGTAAAAATAGAAGCCCCCAAAACGTACAAAATTGTGTTTTTTCATCAATTTTGTCGCACATTGATTTTTTTTCCCGTTTCACCGTAGATTTTTGGGTAAAATGACTAATGTCATTACAAAGTAGAATTAGTGACGCAAAAATTAAGCCATCATATAGAATTTTAGGTGAAAATTTTTAAGAGTTATGATTTTTTAAAGTTAAGGAGGAAAAATTGAAAATGAAAAAACGGAAAAAGCCCGGGTCCTTAAGGGGTTAACCTTAAGGACCAGGCCAATTTTATTTTTGCGTTTTCGTTTTTTTTTCCTTGTCTTCTAAAATCCATAACTCCTTTATATTTCCATCTACAGACCCATATTTTAGGGAGGAAATTGAAATGAAAACCCCAATTAAGCAAATTTTGGAGGGTTATGTTTTCACACTGTAATCTTTACGGTAAAAATTACATGTGTTCTTTATTCTGTGGGTCAATACGATTAAAATGATACCCATGGCTAGACACTTTTATACTTTTGTACCGCTTAAAAAAAATCTAAAAATTTTTGTACAAAATCAGTAATCTAAAATTGCCCTATTTTGACCACCTATAACTTTTTCATTTTTCCATATATAGGGCAGTATGAGGGCTCATTTTTTGCGCCGTCATCGGTACTTTTTATTGATACCACATTTGCATATATAAAACTTTTAGATAATTTTTTATAAATTTTTTTAAAATAAAATGTGATAAAAAAGCAGCATTTTTGGACTTTTTTTTTACTTTTTACGTTTATGCCATTCAACGTACGGGATAATTAACATTATATTTTGATAGTTCTGACAATTACACACATGGCGATACCAAATATATTTATACATTTTTTTTTAGCTTTTTGGTGGTAAAATGGGAAAAACTGACAATTTTCATTTTTATTGGGGAGGGAATTTTTCACTTTTTTTAAACTTTTTATTTTTAAATTTTTAAACTTTTTTTTTAACACTTTTTATGTCCCCATAGGGGACTATCTATAGCAATCCTTTGTATGTATAGGACATAGCACTGGTCAGTATTATCGGTGATCTTCTGCTCTGGTCTGCTCAATCTCAGACCAGAGCAGAAAACCCCGGGAGACGGCCGGAGCCAGGTAAGGGGACCTCCGGCCGCCATGCTGGATGATCGGTTTGCCGCGGCAGCGTTACGGGCGATCCAATCATCCATTCAAAGTACCGCACAGTATTAATCACGGCGATCGCGCGGATGTCGGCCATTATCAGGGGGTCCCCGGCTGCTGCCGTGTATGGCGCGAGCACCGTTCCGAGAGATGACGGCAGTAGCAGTCAATTAGTGCGGACTGTTGGTGGGAAAATCAGCTACTTGGCAGTGTGGCAGTTTTTCATCAAGCATCCGGAGGAGGTTCATATAGCCACTTGCAAGATATGTTGGCAGAAGGTGAAGCGTGGGAAGATGAAGTGCCAAACAGATTTAAGGCACTGCTCCCCAGTTATAAACATTCCACCGCAATACCAGTCCCCACCTTCTTCACCGGGTACTGGTATTGCCACCCAACGCACCATTCTGTCATCGGGTCACTTTCAGGACTCCTGATGTGGCTGCTGCCACCTCCAGGCTGTCTCATTCAGCCACTATATGGTCTCTTCTCATGCTTCAGCCAACCCCAGGCTGTGTCATTCAGCCACTATATGGTCTCCTCATGCTTCAGTCACCTCCAGTATTCAGTCACCTATGTTTTACTGATGCTTCAGCCAGCTCCAGTCTGTATCATTCAGCAACTACATGGTTTAGTGATGCTGCCGGACCTAGAACATTACCTATATATATATATATATATATATATATATATATATATATATATTTATGGTAGAACTATTCACCATACTTCTTCAATGGAAATTTGAAAATTCATCTTTTATTCTTAGAGATTGTGAGGGTCTCCTCATCTGCTGCCAACTCCAGGCTGTGCCATTCAAACACTATATGTTGTCGCCATGCTGCCACAAACTCCAGGCAGTCATTCAGCCACTATATGGTCTCCTAATACTGATGCCTCTTCCAAGCTGTCTCATTCAGCCACTATATGGTCTCTTCTCATGCTTCAGCCAACTCCAGGCTGTGCCATTAAGCCACTATATGGCCTCCTCCTACTGATGCCACCTCCAGGCTCTGTTATTGTGCTGCCATGTGACATGTGACTCCTTGTTAGATTTGGTCCTTTGTACCCACACTCGGGGCCCGGGACACTAAAACTAGGGAGTTAAAAGTTCAATTTCAAAATCCTTATTTAAAATTTCAAAATCATTAATTTCAATGGTCTCCTCATGATTCTGCCAACTCCAGGCTGTGCCATTCAGACACTATATGGTCTCCTCATGCTTCAGCCAACTCCAGGCTGTGTCATTCAGGCAATATATGGTTTACTGATGCTGCTGGGCCTGGGTCTGGGACTAAAAAGTTTGTTATGGTAAATTTCAGAATTAATCTTTTATTCTTAGGGATTGTGAAGCCCTGGTGTCTACTCATGCTGCTGCCAACTCCAGGCTGTGCCATTCAGACACTATATGGTCTCTTCATGCTTCAGCCACCTCCAGGCTGTGTCATTCAGCCAGTATATGGTTTACTGATGCTGCTGGGTCTGGGCCTAAATTTTTTTTATGGTAGCACTAGCTATCATAAATCTTCAATTTAAATTTCAAAATTAATCTTTTAATCTTAGTGGAGATAAAATCGATTTTTATGTACTAGATTTCCCAGCTGAAACTCCAGAGGAACCAGGACGCTGCAACTCATATACTACAGGCGACTACAGGTGTTATGCTCTTAGCATAACACCCTGAGGTAAGGGTCCATCTTGCTGGCCCAATATTCACTATTCACTCATTCAGCCACTATATGGTCTCCTCACACTGTTGCCACCACCAGGCGCTGCCATTGTGCCGCTCTGCGGAAGTGATTTTAAAAGCGATGCCTGTAATCAGCATGTCATACTGAACAGTATTATTTCACTACCCCAGCACACTCCATATGCGTGTTCGAACAAAGCAAAGTGTTCTACACCCCTATTGAGGCTCTCTGTAGGCCAGAAATAGCTGTTTGTAATATACATTCGCCGCAAAATAAATTGGGATCAAACCAAATTTTTCCGAAAAATTCAGCGAATCGGCTGAATCGAATTTTTCAAAAGTTCGCTCATCTCTAATTTATATATACTGTGTATATATATATATATATATATATATATATATGGAGTATATAAGAATAATGAGGGGGCATATCTTTTATAATAAGGGGGCACAGAGGGCAATATTTATACAAAAGGGGCACAAAGGGGCATATTTTAACCCCTTAAGGACCAAGGGCATTCAGGTACGCCTTTGCTCCCTGGTACTTAAGGACCAAGGGCGTACCTGTATGCCCGTGGGAATTTCAGTCCCTGCCGTGCGCCGGGCGGGGACCGAACCGGGGTGGCTGCTGATATCTATCAGCAGGCACCCCGCGCAAATGCCCAGGGGGATAATCAGACCCCCCCCATGTCGGCGATCGCCGCAAATCGCAAGTGAATTCACACTTGCGATTTGCGGCTATTCTGGGTCATACGGGTCTATGGTGACCCGGTGACCCGGAATATAAGGGGGATCGCGGTTGTCCAAGACACCCACGATCCCCCTGAAGGCATAGGAGTGAGGTGGCAGGGGTGCCACCCCTCCCATCCCTGCTATTGGTGGTCTAGACGTGACCACCAATAGCAGATCGGGGGCGGGGGGCTTTACTTTCGGGTTCCCCATTCTGCCCACCCACAATAAGCGGGGTAGAAAGGGGAAATGACAGAGGACCAGCGCCGATGTTCGCTTACCCCGTGGGCGAGGCTGCGGGCGACGATCGGTGGAGGAGATCGGAGTCCGGCGATGTCGTGCGGCTGGATCCGACGGAAGCCGGTAAAGTTGCCTAGCAACATCTGGAGGGTACAGTTTGACACCACTATACAGTGGTCTCTAAACTGTAACCCTCCAGATGTTGCAAAACTACAACTCCCAGCATGCCCAGACAGCTTTTTGGGCATGCAGGGATTTGTAGTTTTGCAACAGCTGGAGAGCCACAGTTTGGAGATCACTGGCAGTGATCTCTAACTGTGGCCCTCCAGATGTTGCAAAACTGCAACTCCTAGCTTGCCCAAACAGCAATTTGCTGTCTGGGCATGCTGGGATTTGTAGTTTTGCAACAGCTGGAGGTCCAAAGTTTGGAGATCTCTAAATTGTACCCCTCCAGATGTTGCAAAACTGCAAATCCCAGCATGCCCAAACAGCTGTCTCGGCATGCTGGGAGTTGTAGTCGTGTACCTCCAACTGTTGCATAACTACATCTCCCAGCATGCCCTTCGGCGATCAGTACATGGTGGGAGTTGTAGTTTTGCAACAGCTGGAGGCACACTGGTTGGTAAATACTGGGTTAGGTAACAGAACCTAACTGAAGGTTTCCCAACCAGTGTGCCTCCAGCTGTTGCAAAAGTACAACTCTCAGCATGCACTGTCTGTCAGTGCTTGCTGGGAGTTGAAGTTTTGAAACAGCTGGGGGTTTGCCCCCCCATGTGAATGTACAGGGTACATTCACAGGGGCAGGTTTACAGTAAGTTTCCTGCTTCAAGTATGAGCTGTGGCAAATTTTTCGCCGCAGCGCATACTCCTAGCTGTAAGCTCACTGTAAACCTCTGCCAGTGTGAATGTACCCTAAAAACACTACACTAACACATAATAAAGGATAAAACACTACATATACACCCCCTTACAGCGTCCCCCCCAATAAAAATTAAAAACTTATTGTACGGCAGTGTTTCCAAAACGGAGCCTCCAGCTGTTGGAAAACCACAACTCATAGCATTTCCGGACAGCCACTGACTGTCCAGGCATGCTGGGGGTTTAGCAACAGCTGGATGCACCCTGTTTGGGAATCACTGGCATAGAATACCCTTATGTACACCCCTATGCAATCCCTAATTTAGTCCTCAAATGAGTAACATGTGTCCCAAGGACCTCCAAAGGTCCTCCAACATACTATAGAGGATATTAACATAGTCACATGACTGAAGGTCCTGCGACACTAAACAAGGTAAGTACTATACATTATATTAAATATACATTATTACTAAATATGTACATGTATCAACATTGTAGAATTAGAGTAGAGGAGAGGCGACTAGGGGCCCTTATCTGAGCATAGTTACTCTGACTTTGGGGACCACCGCCCTAGGTACGGTATGCAATACGGTACCGGGATACCACATTACCTATTCTGTTAAATTTCCTGGGCTTGCCTCGGGTGCAAAAGGAGCTAGCTACAGCTCTGGGTCTGGGCAGGAAATGTGTGGGTGAAGATCCTGGGGCATATAATTCTGCTTTGAAGTTGTGACAGAGATCAGAGCCATTACCACATGCTTGTGATTTTGCTATGGTTATACCTAGATTACCAAACCATTGCAGCACTGTGGGATTCACCCTTGAATATATGGTAAGAGATGGGAAATGTTACTTCTGTCTATTGGTATTCTACATAGCTGGTCTCTTATTTTCCACTGCAGCACCTAATAAAGGCTGTTCCGTGCTGAGCATAGAAGTGTAGTCTATATGCAGGTCATCACCTTCATCATTAAGAAAATATTGTAGTGCAGCATAATTCACTGTTCCTACTAATATTAGCCATGTGGTTTTGTTTTCGTCTATGACATGGTCTCTAATTGAGTCCATGATTTATACATTATAGGCATGCTGTGTTTGACTTTTTCTTGGTTGCGGCCCAGTGGAATAATTTTGTGGCTTGGCCGCATTTAACCTTTATCTGTACATAAATAACTTTTTGTGTCTAGCAAATTCTAATAACAGAACATCTATTAGAAAGTGAAACATTTTGTCTGCTTTATGTAAGGTATATGGAGGTCATTAATTTCCTTTCATATGTTATCATGGTTCAGAAATGCATTAAATAATGCAAACTACATAAGAGAAACTCACTGAAATGTTGCAAAATGTTATAGAAGGAATGGGATGTGGGACTTATTGGCGTATATATTGTTTCCCAGAGATCACATAGTTCCATCTTTAACTGGAGAAGAGCAGTTACAAATAATATATTCTGTCCTAATTTTGACACTAATCTTATGTATATTAGCTGACAAATAACAAGGTTTTTGCGTATTACATATGATAGGACAGGAGATAACTAGCAAATCAGTGAGGGCCCAACCTCTGCGACCCAGCCAAGGTTGCAGTAGGCACTACCCTTGAAGAGCAATGTAAGTGGTCCCAGTGTCCTAAGGAGTCAGGCAGTCCTGGTTTGATTGACACCCCATTGGCCAGGATATGTCATGACAAGTAAGCTCCAGCAGCAATTGGCACCGTTTTGAGGTAATAAGAATTTTGAATCTTTTTCAAGGGAAATGGGAAAAAGAATCAATTCATATTAGTTTTCATTTTTTTTATTGAATTATGTGAATTAATGCTACCCTTATTCCATAAGGGGTACAAACAAAAACAACAACAAAAAGTTCCAGCATTCAGAGGAATACATAATAAAAAACAAAAACAAACAACAAAAAAAAAACATCTTAAAAATAAAGAATGAGAAAATAAATAAAGGTGAGAAAATCATCAACATTTACTCCACGATGGGGGGATGTGGATCTCAATCTACATACACCCCTCTAAGTTGGTTTATCATATTAACCGGCAGGTCCACATATGAAGTCTATTAGCCCTGGTCACGATAATAAATTCAGTGTGAAGCAGGATATACACATAATACACACATTTTAATGCAATGTGTTTCCGAGGTTTGCAACCGCCACGTTCGTCAAGCACAAAATACAATAACAATATGACTTATATACTCTATAGATAAATGTCTTTTCACAGCAACATGTGTGTGCAATAGGTGTCTAGCACTGGTTTGGAAGTTCACCTACTCTGATAGCAGCTAATTCCCACTATCCAAGGGCTATAGTACTTGCAAAACACAGTTTAGCAGAGGTCTTACCTGCTACTAGGAATCCATCAGGGTCTGACGCAACGATTCGGGGTATGCCTGGTCAGTGATCATAGTCAAAACTATTCACATCAAAAATTTAGTGGTTCGCGACAAAATTTTGTGGTGAAAAATTGCCATCAGATATTCAAAGTGTTTTACATGAGAATGATCAAAGGTTTACACTAGTCACACCAGTTTTGTAAAAGTGGGCATGGTTATATAATTTTCATGTTTTACATGATATTTTCAAAGAGGTCAGAGTCCATTTAAAATCACAAATTTCACACTTTTTTTTTTTTTAATAAAATTGGAAAATGTTAATAAATTTTTTTTTTCTTTTTTTTTTTTTTTCTTTATGGTCACTGCACCTGCACTTGTATTTAACCCCTTCCCGCAGAATGTCATATATAAACGCCGGGTTGTGCAGTGCGTTCGCGCATCCCGGCGTTTATAAATGACATTCAGTTAACCCGGCGATGCGCAGCATCGCACGGGTTAACTGGCAGAAGTCCCGCTGTTTCCAGCAGGGGACAACTTCTGCTTCACCCCCAGGACCATCAATTGATGGTCCTGGTCAGCGATCACTGTGATTGGTCCCTGTGGACCAATCACAGTGATCTGGGGTGAAAGTTCAGATCCCCCGCACTGCCCGCCCCTGGAAGTCGGGCAGAACGGGGGACGAAGGCTGCAGGGGCTCGCGGGGACCTGCGGCACACGGGGGGAACACGTGGGGACCGGCGGACTTACCTGATCCAGCGGCGGGACCGAGGAGCAGCGCGGGACCGGCCACGTGGACGAGCAGCGACGGGTGAGTATATGGTCCTCAGAAGCAGCAGTGAAGATCTTCACTGCTGCTTCTAGGAGTCTGAAAACTACAACTCCCAGCATGCCTAGACAGCCTTTGGCTGTCTGGGCATGCTGGGAGTTGTAGTTTTGCAACATCTGGAGGGCCTCAGTTTGGAGACCATTGTATAATGGTCTCCAATCTGTGCTCTTCCAGCTGTTGCAAAACTACAACTCCCAGCATGCACTGACTGTCCAGGCATGCTGGGAGTTTTAGTTAAGCAACATCTGGCCCTTCAGATGTTGCCGAACTACAACTCCCAGCATGCCCTTCAGCTGTCTGGGCATGCTGGGAGTTGTAGTTTTGCAACAGCTGGAGACACACTGGTTGGGAAACATTGTTTCTAACTCAGTGTTTCCTAACCTGTGTGCCTCCAGCTGTTGCAAAACTATAACTCCCAGCATGCACTAAAGACCATGCATGCTGGGAGTTGTAGTTTTGCAACATCTGGAGGGCCCCAGTTTGGAGACCATTGTATAATGGTCTCCAATCTGTGCTCTTCCAGCTGTTGCAAAACTACAACTCCCAGTATGCACTGACTGTCCAGGCATGCTGGGAGTTTTAGTTCAGCAACATCTGGCCCTTCAGATGTTGCCGTACTACAACTCCCAGCATGCCCTTCAGCTGTCTGGGCATGCTGGGAGTTGTAGTTTTGCAACAACTAGAGACACACTGGTTGGGAAACATTGTCTGTTTCTAACTCAGTGTTTCCTAACCTGTGTGCCTCCAGCTGTTGCAAAACTATGACTCCCAGCATGCACTAACAGACCATGCATGCTGGGAGTTGTGGTTTTGCAACAGCTGATGCAAGCCCCCCCCGCCCCGCCACCCCCGTGAATGTACAGGGTACATTCACATGGGCGAGGCTTTTACAGTGGGTTTCTCGCATCTTGAGATGCAGCAAATTTTGCGCTGGGAAACTCGCTGTAATCCCCCGCCCATGTGACTGTACCCTAAAAACACTACACTACACTAACACAAAATAAAATAAAAAGTTAAAAACACTACATATACACATACCCCTACACAGCCCCCCTCCCCCAATAAGAACGTCCGGTACGCCACTGTTTCCAAAGCAGAGCCTCCAGCTGTTGAAAAACAACAACTCCCAGTATTGTCGGACAGCCGTTGACTGTCCAGGCATGCTGGGAGTTTTGCAACAGCTGGAGGCCCCCTGTTTGGGAATCACTGGCGTAGAATACCCCTATGTCCACCCCTATGCAAATCCCTAATTTAGGCCTCAAATGCACATGGCGCTCTCACTTTGGAGCCCTGTCGTATTTCAGGGCAACAGTTTAGGGCGACATATGGGGTATCGCTGTACTCGGGAGAAATTGCGTTACAAGGTGTGGGGGGCTTTTTCTTCTTTAACCCTTCATGAAAAGGAAATGTTGGGGTCTACACCAGAATGTTAGTGTAAACATTTTTTATTTTTTACACTAACATGCTGATGTTGCCCTATACTTTAAATTTTCACAAGAGGTAAAAGGGAAAAAAGCCCCCCAAAATTTGTAACGCAATTTCTCCCGACTACAGAGATACCCCATATGTGAGCGCAAAGTGCTCTGGGGGCGCACAACACGGCCCAGAAGGGAGAGTGCACCATGTACATTTGAGGTGATTTGCACAGGGGTGGCTGATTGTTACAGCGGTTTTGACAAACACAAAAAAAACAAAACCCCACATGTGACCCCATTTCGGAAACGACACCTCTCACGGAATGTAATGAGGGGTGCAGTGAGAATTTACACCCCACAGGTGTCTGACGGATCTTTGGAACAGTGGTCCATGAAAATGAAAACTTGTACAGCCCACTGTTCCAAAGATCTGTCAGACACCAGTGGGGGGTAAATGCTGACTGTACCCCTTGTTACGTTCCTCAAGGGGTCTAGTTTCCAAAATGGTATGCCATGTGTTTTTTTTTTTGCTGTTCTGGCACCTTAGGGGCTTCCTAAATGCGACATGCTCCCCGAGCAAAATTTGCTCTCAAAAAGCCAAATATGACTCCTTCTCTTCTGAGCATTGTAGTTCGCCCATAGTGCACTTCAGGTCAACTTATGGGGTACCTACATACTCAGAAGAGATGGGGTTACAAATTTTGGGGAGTATTTTCTGCTATTAACCCTTGCAAAAAGGTGAAATTAGGGGGGAAACACACATTTTAGTGGAAATTATTATTTTTTTTTTTACATATGCAAAAGTCATGAAACACCTGTGGGGTAATAAGGCTCACTTTATTCCTTATTACATTCCTCAAGGGGTCTAGTTTCCAAAATGGTATGCCATGTGGGTATTTTTTGCTGTTCTGGCACCATAGGGGCTTCCTAAATGCGACATGCCCCCCGAGCAAAATTTGCTCTCAAAAAGCCAAATATGACTCCTTCTCTTCTGAGCATTGTAGTTCACCCATAGTGCACTTCAGGTCAACTTATGGGGTACCTCCATACTCAGAAGAGAAGGGGTTACAAATATTGGGGGGTATTTCCTGCTATTAACCCTTGGAAAAATGTGAAATTTGGGGGGAAACACACATTTTAGTGAAAAAAAAAAATTTTTTTTTACATATGCAAAAGTCGTGAAACACCTGTGGGGTATTAAGGCTCACTTTATTCCTTGTTACGTACCTCAAGGGGTCTAGTTTCCAAAATGGTATGCCATGTGAGGGTTTTTTGCTGTTCTGGCACCATAAGGGCTTCCTAAATGCAACATGCCCCCAAAAACCATTTCAGAAAAACGTACTCTCCAAAATCCCCTTGTCGCTCTTTCCCTTCTGAGCCCTCTACTGCGCCCGCCGAACACTTTACATAGACATATGAGGTATGTGCTTACTCGAGAGAAATTGGGCTACAAATATAAGTATACATTTTCTCCTTTTACCCCTTGTAAAAATTTAAAAATTGGGTCTACAAGAACATGCGAGTGTAAAAAATGAAGATTGTGAATTTTCTCCTTCACTTTGCTTCTATTCCTGTGAAACACCTAAAGGGTTAAAATGATGACTGAATGTCATTTTGAATACTTTGGGGGGTGCAGTTTTTATAATGGGGTCTTTTGTGGGGTATTTCTAATAAGAAGACCCTTCAAATCCACTTCAAACCTGAACTGGTCCCTGAAAAATAGTGAGTTTGAAAATTTTGTGAAAAATTGGAAAATTGCTGCTGAACTTTGAAGCCCTCTGGTGTCTTCCAAAAGTAAAAACTCGTCACTTTTATGATGCAAACATAAAGTAGACATATTGTATATGTGAATAACATTTTTTTTTTATTTGTAATATACATTTTCCTTACAAGCAGAGAGCTTCAAAGTTAGAAAAATGCAAAATTTTCACATTTTTCATCAAATTTTAGGATTTTTCACAAGGAAAGGATGCAAGTTACCACAAAAATTTACTACCATGTTAAAGTAGAATATGTCACGAAAAAACAATCTCGGAATCAGAATGATAACTAAAAGCATTCCAGAGTTATTAATGTTTAAAGTGACAGTGGTCAGATGTGCAAAAAACGCTCTGGTCCTTAAGGCCAAAATGGGCTTGGTCCTGAAGGGGTTAACCTCTGCACATGTCTTATTCATACAGTTATTGCTTGTATGGGCACTGGTAATCATGGAATATTACGTGAGATTCTTCCTCCAGAATTTTCCGTGATTTACATTTTGGCATAAAAATCAGCAAATTTGGCGCCAAACTCTGCAATTTTGGAGAGGAAAAAAAAAGTGGCATGAATTAACTAACTCTCACATATTTTCATATTTTCAAAGCAGCACAAGAAAGCTTTGAGAGTATGAGGAGAAAAAAATGGATTCATTAATATCACTGTAACAGAAATTACAGAAGTTTTTGAATATTTCCCCCGCCATGTAATGCGTATCCATTAATAATATTTAAATGGTGCTTACTAATACATATTCTCAAACAATTTATCTTTTTTCCTATATAACCTAAAACACTGGGACATTCAGTCATATAAAAAATGTAATTGCTATTACAACTCAGATGTTCCTTAATAAGAAAAAGTTTGGGATTTCAACTTCTGTTCTTTTATTACATATCTGTTCGCAAAACAGTTGACACCACACATAAAAACATATATTCCTCCCCTTTATATCCCTCCCAAAGTAACCAATCTTTTGGGATATTTAGTACGTTGTTAAGGAGTTATCGAAGGGGCTATAATATTTTGAAGTATTTTGAATGTTGTAAAGAATGTTGGTTCACAACATAACTGTAAAAATCTATAAAAAGAGGTTTTAGTCAAATTAAACTTATCTTGTAGAAATTGCTTTGGTGTAGTAAAGTATACTAGAAGATTTCTCTGATTCTAGCCCTGCCGCAATTGTCTTTGCACAGCTGCTGAGCCCATGCATTGACCGTGACATTTATTTACATCATTAAATGGGCACCAGGGGTGTTGCTAGCGGGGGCTAACTGGGCTGGAGCCCCGGGTCTCAGGCTGCCGCTCTGTTTCTTTATTTTTTATTATTGCCACCGCTGCTTTAAGACAGCAGTGGCTTTAGGGTTACGTGGTGATGTTCTGCGCGTTGGCACACCAGGCACTAATGTCAGTTGTAAGCCCCTCTGTTGTCCCGCTCCCAACGCCTAGCAGCAGTCTCAGAAGATTTCAGACTTTCAGGCTTGGCGTCGAGAGTGGGAGTACAGCATTTCACCGCTACAGACGGACTGTGGAGCGCAGGCAGAAGAAGCGCCCCACAGACCTGCTTCCTCCCACCTGTGTCGCTCAACTCCCTCCACTCACATCGGCCCACTGCACATCTCTCTGTCACCCCTGCACCGCACATCTCCCTTCACTGACATTGTCTCACATTTACTCACATCGCCCTCGCGCCACACATTTCCCACCGTTCACATCCCCCCGCACATCTCTCTGCTGCTCACATTGACCCGCCGCACATCTCCTCGCCACCTCCACCCGCTACCATTAGCAAAACTCCCAGCATGCCCTGACTGTGAAGACATGCTGGGTTTTAGTTTTGCAACAGCACAGCCAGCCCCTGTAACGTCTAACCCCCCTGCCTGCTAGCATTAGCAAAACTACAACTCCCAGCATGCCCTGACCATGAGGACTTGCTGGGGGTTGTAGTTTTGCCACAGCTGGGGAGTCATAGATTGAGGATTGCTTTATCCTAACAAAGAAATAAATGTCCAATCTTTGAAAATAGAATGTTTATTATCCCATGTGGTGAATGGAGAAAATTTTTAAAAATTCCAAACGCTAAAATTGATGATTTATGGTCACATCACAGAAAAAATTTAATAAAAAGTGGATCAAAAAGCCAGAACTGCACTGGAACCATTAAAAACTACAACTCATGGTGAACATTATAAACCCTAACACAGCTCCGTAGATTGAAAAATATAAAGGTTATAGGGGTCAGAACACAGCATTAAACAGAACATTTTTTTTTCGTTTTCAATTTTTTTTAATCCATAAAAAAAAAATCATCCAAGTTTGGTATCATTGGAATCATACTGACCCATAGAATGAAGTAAACATCAGTTTTACCATATTGTGAACTCTGAAAAAAGTGGCACAAAGTGGTGCAATTCCATATTTTGCCATACATATAATAAATTTTTTTTGGCTTTGTAATGCATCATATAATAAAAAAAATTACACCAATAAAAGTACAACTTGTGCCGCAAAAAAATAAGCCCTCACTTTCTTTAAAGTTATAGCCATCGGAACATTGCTATTCAAAAAAAGAGAAGAAAAAAAAAGCTTTTATTGTGAAAAGGAAAAACATTAAAAGTCTGTTGAAAACTCTTACACAATAATTTTGTGCCTTATTCTTTTTTAACACAACATTCATTTTAACTCCTAAAGGATGTAGGGCGTACCTGTACGCCCTACGCCTGGTCCCGGTGTTTAAAACGGGGTCACGCCGTGACCATGCATCACGCTGGGTCGGTCCCGGCTGTTAATCATAGCCGAGACCCTGGACTAACAGCAGAAAAATAAAAAAGTTATTGGGGTTAGAAGATGAGAATTTTTAACATATTAATTTTCCTGCATGTAGTTATGATTTTTTTTCCAAAGTACGACAATATCCAACCTATATAACTAGGGTATCATTTTAACCGTATGGACCTACAGAATAAAGATAATGTGTTATTTTTACTGAAAAATGAACTGCATAGAAACGGAAGCCCCCAAAGCTGCGAAATGAAATTTTTTCTTAAATTTTGTCACACAATGAATTTTTTTTCCCAATTTGCCATGGATTTTTGGGTGAAATGACTAATGTCACTGCAAAGTAGAATTGGTGGCGCAAGAAATAAGCCATCATATGGAATTTTATGTGCAAAATTGAAACCGTAATGATTTTTAGAACGGGATGAGGAAAAAATGAAAATGCAAAAATGGAAAAACCCTGCATCCTTAACCCCTTAAGGACCAGGCCATTTTACACCTTAAGGATCGGAGCGTTTTTTGCAATTCTGACCACTGTCACTTTAAACATTAATAACTCTGGAATGCTTTTAGTTATCATTCTGATTCTGAGATTGTTTTTTCGTGACATATTCTACTTTAACTTATTGGTAACATTTTATGGTAACTTGCATCCTTTCTTGGTGAAAAATCCCAAAATTTGATGAAAAATTTGAAAATTTTGCATTTTTCTAACTTTGAAGCTCTCTGCTTGTAAGGAAAATGGATATTCAAAATATATATTTTTTGGATTCACATATACAATATGTCTACTTTATGTTTGCATCATAAAATTAAGGTGTTTTTACTTTTGGAAGAAACCAGAGGGCTTCAAAGTTCAGCAGCAATTTTGAAATTTTTCACAAAATTTTCAAACTCACAATTTTTCAGGGACCAGTTCAGTTTTGAAGTGGATTTGAAGGGTCTTCATATTAGAAATACCCCATAAAAGACCCCATTATAAAAACTACACCCCCGAAAGTATTCAAAATGACATTCAGTAAGTGTATTAACCCTTTAGGTGTTTCACAGGAATAGCAGCAAATTGAAGGAGAAAATTCAAAATCTTCATTTTTTACACTCGCATGCTCTTGTAGACCCAATTTTTGAATTTTTGCAAGGGGTAAAAAGGAGAACATTTTTACTTGTATTTGAAACCCAATTTCTCTCGAGTAAGCACATACCTCATATGTCTATGTTAATTGTTCGGCGGGCGCAGTAGAGGGCTCAGAAGGGAAGGAGCGACAAATGGTTTTTGGGGGGCATGTCACGTTTAGGAAACCCCTATGGTGCCAGGACAGTAAAAAAAAAAACACATGGCATACCATTTTGGAAACTAGACCCCTCAGGGAACGTAACAAAGGGTAAAGTGAACCTTAATACCCCACAGGTGATTCACGACTTTTGCATATGTAAAAAAAAATAAAAACATTTTTTTTACCTAAAATGCTTGGTTTCCCAAAAATTTAACATTTTTAAAAAGGGTAATAGCAGAAAATACCCCCCAAAATTTGAAGCCCAATTTCTCCCGATACAGAAAACACCCCATATGGGGGTGAAAAGTGCTCTGCTGGCGCACTACAGGTCTCAGAAAAGAAGGAGTCACATTTGGCTTTTTGAAAGCAAATTTTGCTCTGGGGGCATGCCGCATTTAGGAAGCCCCTATGGTGCCAGGACAGCAAAACAAAAACTCATGGCATACCATTTTGGAAACTAGACTCCTCGGGGAACGTAACAAGGGGTAACATGAACCTTAATACCATACAGGTGTTTCACGACTTTTGCATATGTAAAAAAAAAAAAATTTTTACCTAAAATGCTTGTTTTCCCAAAATGTTTACTTTTTTAAAAAGGGTAATAGCAGAAAATACCCCCCAAAATTTGAAGCCCAATTTCTCCCGATTCATAAAACACCCCATATGGGGTTGAAAAGTGCTCTGCTGGCGCACAACAGGTCTCAGAAGAGAAGGAGTCACATTTGGCTTTTTGAAAGCAAATTTTGCTCCGGGGGCATGCCGCATTTAGGAAGCCCCTATGGTGCCAGAACAGCAAAAAAAAAAAACACATGGCATACCATTTTGGAAACTAGACCCCTCGGGGAATGTAACAAGGGGTAATGTGAACCTTAATACCCTACAGGTTTTTCACGACTTTTGCATATGTAAAAAAATATATATTTTTTTTACCTAAAATGTTTGGTTTCCCAAAATTTTTACCATTTTAAAAAGGGTAATAGCAGAAAATACCCCCCAAAATTTGAAGCCCAATTTGTCCCGATTCAGAAAACACCCCATATGGGGGTGAAAAGTGCTCTGCTGGCGCACTACAGGTCTCAGAAAAGAAGGAGTCACATTTGGCTTTTTGAAAGCAAATTTTGCTCTGGGGGCATGCCGCATTTAGGAAGCACCTATGGTGCCAGGACAGCAAAAAAAAAAAAAAAAACACATGGCATACCATTTTGGAAACTAGACCCCTCGAGGAACATAACAAGGGGTAATTTGAACCTTAATACCCTACAGGTGTTTCACGACTTTTGCATATGTAAAAAAATATATATATATTTTTTACCTAAAATGCTTGTTTTCCCAAAAATGTTACATTTTTAAAAAGGGTAATAGCAGAAAATACCCCCCAAAATTTGTAACACAATTTCTCCCGAGTACGGCGATACCCCATATGTGGCCCTAAACTGTTGCCTTGAAATACGACAGGGCTCCAAAGTGAGAGCGCCATGCGCATTTGAGGCCTGAATTAGGGACTTGCATAGGGGTGGACATAGGGGTATTCTACGCCAGTTATTCCCAAACAGGGTGCCTCCAGCTGTTGTAAAACTCCCAGCATGCCTAGACAGTCAACGGCTATCTGGCAATACTGGGAGTAGTTGTTTTGCAACAGCTGGAGGTTCCGTTTTGGAAACAGTGCCGTACCAGACGTTTTTCATTTTTATTGGGGAGGGGGGTTGTATAGGGGTATGTGTATATGTAGTGTTTTTTACTTTTCATTTTATTTTGTGTTAGTGTAGTGTAGTGTTTTTAGGGTACAGTCACACGGGCGGGGGTTCACAGTAGTTTCTCGCTGGCAGTTTGAGCTGCGGCAGAAAATTTGACGCAGCTCAAACTTGCAGCCGGATACTTACTGTAATCCTCCGCCCATGTGAGTGTACCCTGTACGTTCACATTGGGGGGGGGGGGGGGGGGACATCCAGCATTTGCAAAACTACAACTCCCAGCATGTACGGTCTATCAGTGCTTGCTGGGAGTTGTACTTTTGCAACCGCTGGAGGCTCCGTTTTGGAAACAGTGGCGTACCAGACATTTTTCATTTTTATTGGGGAGGGGAGGGGGGCTGTGTAGGGGTATGTGTATACGTAGTGTTTTTTACTTTTTATTTTATTGTGTGTTAGTGTAGTGTTTTTAGGGTACAGTCGCACGGGCGGGGGTTCACAGTCGTTTCTCGCTGGCAGTTTGAGCTGCGGCAGAAAATTTGCCGCACCTCAAACTTGCAGCCGGATACTTACTGTAATCCTCCGCCCATGTGAGTGTACCCTGTACATTCACATTGGGGGGGGGGGGGAACATCCAGCTGTTGCAAAACTACAACTCCCAGCATGTACGGTCTATCAGTGCATGCTGGGAGTAGTAGTTTTGCAACAGCTGGAGGCACACTGGTTGTGAAACACCGAGTTTGGAGACACACTGGTTTGCTACTTAACTCAGTGTGCCTTCAGCTGTTGCAAAACTACAACTCTCAGCAGTCAGACAGCCAACGGGCATGCTGGGAGTTGTAGTTATGCAACCACCAGATGCCCCACTACAACTCCCAGCATGCACTTTAGCTGATTGTGCAAGCTGGGAGTTGTAGTTATACAACAGCTGAAGGTATACTTTTCCATAGAAAGAATGTGCCTCCAGCTGTTGCAAAACTACAAGTCCCAGCATGCCCATAAGGGAATGCTGGGAGTTGTGGTGGTCTGTCTCCTGCTGTTGCATAACTACAGCTCCCAGCATGCCCTTTTTGCATACTGGGAGCTGTTGTTAAGCAACAGCAGGAGGCTGTCACTCACCTCCAACGATCCAGCCACATCAGGTCAGTCCCTCGTCGTGGCCGCCGCCGCTGCTCCTGGGGCCCCGATCCCGGCAGGGACGCCGGGGATCGGGGTCCCCAGCACCCGGGGTGCACGTCCCGCACCCGCTCACGTCCTCCGGAAGAGGGGTGGAGCGGGTTGCGGGAGTGACACCCGCAGCAGGCGCCCTGATTGGTCGGCCGGTAATCCGGCCGACGAATCAGGGCGATCGTGAGGTGGCACCAGTGCCACCTCACCCCTGCTGGCTATGGCTGTTCGGGACCGTCTCTGACGGCCCCGATGAGCCAATAATTCCAGGTCATCAGGTCACTGGAGACCCGATTGACCCAGAATCCGCCGCAGATCGCTGGACTGAATTGTCCAGCGATCTGCGGCCATCGCCGACATGGGGGGTCATCGTGACCCCCCTGGGCGATATGCCCTGATGCCTGCTGAACGATTTCAGCAGGCATCGGGCACCGGCTCCGCTCCAGATGGTTGAGGGGGGGGGGGGCGGTAAAACACATGACGTTCTCATACGTCATGTGTCCTTAAGGACTCGGAAATTGAGACGTATGAGAACGTCATGTGTCCTTAAGGGGTTAAGGGGTTACATTTTTTTGTTACTGAGTTATTGAGTTTTTCAATTTACAACAATCAAAATACACACAAAACAATAATATACAAAACAATCTATAGATATGGGTAAGGGAAGAAAAATCGAGGGAAAAAGGGGGAAAGGAGTCAACATTCATTCATTACCCTCCATCAATAATTTTATATATCAGCAATGCTTGCTCAAAAGAAAATTTGCTTTCTCAAAATCAAACATCCATACCGTATCCTAAATTTCAAGATTATAGTTTCAGTTTCATTTTATGCACGTCTTATCTCTTCTATTCTTTTTATCCAATAGTCCCAAATACTACAGTAATTATCATATGATGTTAGACTCTCTATTCTGTCCAATCTTAGCCTCTCCATTGTGCATGCTTGGCTTAGTGAAGCTTATATTATTGTTATACTTGGTACTTGTGTTGACTTCCAGTTCTTTACTATTGCTATTCGAGCTGCTGATAGTAAATGGAATGTTATCAGTCTATCTTTGTATGTAAGTGTCTCCAAGCCAATGTTTACAAGGATTACCTCTGGTCCCCATTTTATGTGTTTCCCTAATATAGTAGTTAACCGGTTCTTAATTTGCCTCCAGAATAATTGTATCGAAGAGCATCCCCACCATATGTGCAACAACGATCTCTGAACTACATTACATCTCCAACAAAGCGGTGTGATGTTTTTATTGGGGTACATTTTCGCTATACATGTGGTGGTACGATACCAATGGTACAACAGCTTTCTAAACGGGAAACACAATGAGACATATTTATGGGGAGAATATATGCTTTGGCCCAGCTCTGAGTAATATGTATCTCCAAATAATTTTCCCATTTCACCTGGAAGTTAAGGCTTGCACCCTGCATTATATTACAAGATGCCTTGTAAGCCTTAGATAAAGCACCACTGCCTCCTCTAAACATCATGAAATCATTTTCATTTGGTGTACTTAATTTTTGCGGTTCAATCTGTATAGATCTTAAAAAATGCCTTAAAAAAATATTGCACTGGAAGTTGGTATTTTTTGCATATTTGCTCAAATGGGAGGAGGAAGCCATTAGTACTTATTGATTCCATATTAATAATTCCTTTTTTTATCCAGAGGGAGAAGTCAAAAAATGGCAGGGACTCTTGTATCGCTACTGTAGGTATATTTTGGAATTTAATATAGTTTATAATATGTTTTGTCGAGGCCTGCCGCCAAATTTCCATGCTTACTTTTGCTGTTGGGCTACTTGTGGGGAGTAGTGTTGCTCGCGAATATTCGCAATACAAATTTTATTCGCGAATATCGCATATTCGCGAATTCGCGAATATTCGCGAAAATAGTGCTATATATTCGTAATTACGAATATTCGTATTTTTTTTTCACAGTACACATCACAGTGATTCCCCCCTCTCTGCTTCCAGCTTTTGTGGTATAAAGAAGGCTCTAATACTACTGTGTGAGACTGGTGTGCGAATTTTCGCATATGCGAAGATTTGCATATGCTAATTTTCGCATATGCGAATTTCCATTTATGTAAATTTTTGTATATGCTAATTTTCGTATATGTACATTTTCGCATACGCGAATGTTCGCATATGCGAAAATAAAACGAGAATATTACGAATATGCGAATATTCGCGAATATATGACGAATATTCGTCCATATATTCGCGATTATTCGCGAATTCGAATATGGCCTATGCCGCTCAACACTAGTGGGGAGTGTTTGTACTTTAAGTGAAATTCTACACAACGCTGTTTTTAATGATGTTCTTATTAACCATGTCTCTATATCTATCCATTTTGCTGATGTATCATGATTCCACCAACTCTAGAGCTGTGTTAGATGGGCTGCTTCATAATAATTTAAGAGATCTGGTCATCCCAATCCACCTTCTTTAACATCTTTATGTAAAATTTGTAAGGAAACTCTATTATTTTTCCAGACACAGTTTAATAGAATGTTTTGTTGTATTTTTATAGTTCCTGTCGGAAATTTTATAGGAAGATTGCGGAACAAATATAGTATTTTTGGTAGTAAAACCATTTTTGTCACTGTAATTTAGAGAACTTTTTAATCTCTACCTGTAAACTGGTGCTTAGTGTCTCCATGTTAATTAATAATGATTTCTTTGGAGAGGAACTTAAACTGATACCTAGATATGTAAAGGAGTCTTCTGTCCACACAAATGGAAATTTAGTGATTAGATTTACTTTTATATGTGGGTCCAATGATAGGGGTATTTTGCATATTTAACCCCTTAAGGACTCAGGGTTTTCAGTTTTTGCACTTTCGTTTTTTCCTCCTTACCTTTTAAAAATCATAACCCTTTCAATTTTCCACCTAAAAATCCATATTATGGCTTATTTTTTGCGTCACCAATTTTACTTTGCAGTGAAATTAGTCATTTTACCCAAAAATTCACGGCGAAACGGAAAAAAGAATAATTGTGCGACAAAATCGAAGAAAAAATGCCATTTTGTAAATTTTGGGGGCTTCCGTTTCTACGCAGTGCATATTTCGGTAAAAATGACACCTAATCATTATTCTGTAGGTCCATACGGTTAAAATGGTACCCTACTTATATAGGTTTGATTTTGTCGTACTTCTGGAAAAAATCATAACTACATGCAGAAAAGTTTATACGTGTTACGCCGAGCGCTCCGGGTCCCCGCTCCTCCCCGGAGCGCTCGCTTCTCTCTCTCCGCTGCAGCGCTCCGGTCACGTCCTCTGACCCGGGGCGCTGCGATCCCGCTGCCAGCCGGGATGCGATTCGCGATGCGGGTAGCGCCCGCTCGCGATGCGCACCCCGGCTCCCCTACCTGACTCGCTCCCCGTCTGTTCTGTCCCGGCGCGCGCGGCCCCGCTCCCTAGGGCGCGCGCGCGCCGGGTCTCTGCGATTTAAAGGGCCACTGCGCCGCTGATTGGCGCAGTGGTTCCAATTAGGGTAATCACCTGTGCACTTCCCTATATTACCTCACTTCCCTTGCACTCCCTTGCCGGATCTTGTTGCCTTAGTGCCAGTGAAAGCGTTCCTTGTGTGTTCCTAGCCTGTGTTCCAGACCTTCTGCCGTTGCCCCTGACTACGATCCTTGCTGCCTGCCCCGACCTTCTGCTACGTCCGACCTTGCTCCTGCCTACTCCCTTGTACCGCGCCTATCTTCAGCAGCCAGAGAGGTGAGCCGTTGCTAGTGGATACGACCTGGTCACTACCGCCGCAGCAAGACCATCCCGCTTTGCGGCGGGCTCTGGTGAAAACCAATAGTGGCTTAGAACCGGTCCACTAGCACGGTCCACGCCAATCCCTCTCTGGCACAGAGGATCCACTACCTGCCAGCCGGCATCGTGACAGTAGATCCGGCCATGGATCCCGCTGAAGTTCCTCTGCCAGTTGTCGCTGACCTCACCACGGTGGTCGCCCAGCAGTCACAACAGATAGCGCAACAAGGCCAACAGCTGTCTCAACTGACCGTTATGCTACAACAGTTACTACCACAGCTTCAGCAGTCATCTCCTCCGCCAGCTCCTGCACCTCCTCCGCAGCGAGTGGCCGCTCCTGGGATACGCTTATCCTTGCCGGATAAATTTGATGGGGACTCTAAGTTTTGCCGTGGCTTTCTTTCCCAATGTTCCCTGCATCTGGAGATGATGTCGGACCTGTTTCCCACTGAAAGGTCTAAGGTGGCTTTCGTAGTCAGTCTTCTGTCCGGAAAAGCCCTGTCATGGGCCACACCGCTCTGGGACCGCAATGACCCCGTCACTGCCTCTGTACACTCCTTCTTCTCGGAAATCCGAAGTGTCTTTGAGGAACCTGCCCGAGCCTCTTCTGCTGAGACTGCCCTGTTGAACCTGGTCCAGGGTAATTCTTCCGTTGGCGAGTATGCCGTACAATTCCGTACACTTGCTTCAGAATTGTCCTGGAATAATGAGGCCCTCTGCGCGACCTTCAAAAAAGGCCTATCCAGCAACATTAAAGATGTTCTGGCCGCACGAGAAATTCCTGCTAATCTACATGAACTTATTCACCTAGCCACTCGCATTGACATGCGTTTTTCTGAAAGGCGTCAGGAACTCCGCCAAGATATGGACTCTGTTCGCACGAGGCGTTTCGTCTCCTCGGCTCCTCTCTCCTCTGGTCCCCTGCAATCTGTTCCTGTGCCTCCCGCCGTGGAGGCTATGCAGGTCGACCGGTCTCGCCTGACACCTCAAGAGAGGACACGACGCCGTATGGAGAACCTCTGCCTGTACTGTGCTAGTACCGAACACTTCCTGAGGGATTGTCCTATCCGTCCTCCCCGCCTGGAAAGACGTACGCTGACTCCGCACAAAGGTGAGACAGTCCTTGATGTCTACTCTGCTTCTCCACGTCTTACTGTGCCTGTGCGGATGTCTGCCTCTGCCTTCTCCTTCTCTACAGTGGCCTTCTTGGACTCTGGATCTGCAGGAAATTTTATTTTGGCCTCTCTCGTCAACAGGTTCAACATCCCGGTGACCAGTCTCGCCAGACCCCTCTACATCAATTGTGTAAATAATGAAAGATTGGACTGTACCATACGTTTCCGCACGGAGCCCCTTCTTATGAGCATCGGATCTCATCATGAGAGGATTGAACTTTTGGTCCTCCCCAATTGCACCTCGGAGATTCTCCTTGGACTTCCCTGGCTTCAACTTCATTCCCCAACCCTGGATTGGTCCACTGGGGAGATCAAGAGTTGGGGGTCCTCTTGTTCCAAGAACTGTCTAAAACCGGTTCCCAGTAACCCTTGCCGTAACTCTGTGGTTCCTCCAGTAACCGGTCTCCCTAAGGCCTATATGGACTTCGCGGATGTTTTCTGCAAAAAACAAGCTGAGACTCTACCTCCTCACAGGCTTTATGATTGCCCTATCGACCTCCTCCCGGGTACTACCCCACCCCGGGGCAGAATTTATCCTCTCTCTGCCCCAGAGACTCTTGCCATGTCCGAATACGTCCAGGAGAATCTAAAAAAGGGCTTTATCCGTAAATCCTCCTCCCCTGCCGGAGCCGGATTTTTCTTTGTGTCCAAAAAAGATGGCTCCCTACGTCCTTGCATTGACTACCGCGGTCTTAATAAAATCACGGTTAAGAACCGCTACCCCTTACCCCTCATCTCTGAACTCTTTGATCGCCTCCAAGGTGCCCACATCTTTACTAAATTGGACTTAAGAGGCGCCTATAACCTCATCCGCATCAGAGAGGGGGACGAGTGGAAAACGGCATTTAACACCAGAGATGGACACTTTGAGTATCTGGTCATGCCCTTTGGCCTGTGCAACGCCCCTGCCGTCTTCCAAGACTTTGTCAATGAAATTTTTCGTGATCTGTTATACTCCTGTGTTGTTGTATATCTGGACGATATCCTAATTTTTTCTGCCAATCTAGAAGAACACCGCCAGCATGTCCGTATGGTTCTTCAGAGACTTCGTGACAACCAACTCTATGCCAAAATCGAGAAATGTCTGTTTGAATGCCAATCTCTTCCTTTTCTAGGATATTTGGTCTCTGGCCGGGGACTACAGATGGATCCAGACAAACTCTCTGCCGTCTTAGATTGGCCACGCCCCTCCGGACTCCGTGCTATCCAACGCTTTTTGGGGTTCGCCAATTATTACAGGCAATTTATTCCACATTTTTCTACCATTGTGGCTCCTATCGTGGCTTTAACCAAAAAAAATGCTGATCCCAAGTCCTGGCCTCCTCAAGCAGAAGACGCCTTTAAACGACTCAAGTCTGCCTTTTCTTCGGCTCCCGTCCTCTCCAGACCTGACCCTTCCAAACCCTTCCTATTGGAGGTTGATGCCTCCTCAGTGGGAGCTGGAGCTGTTCTCCTACAAAAAAATTCTTCCGGGCATGCTGTCACTTGTGGTTTTTTCTCTAGGACCTTCTCTCCAGCGGAGAGGAACTACTCCATCGGGGATCGAGAGCTTCTAGCCATTAAATTAGCACTTGAGGAATGGAGGCATCTGCTGGAGGGATCAAGTTCTTCTGTTATTATCTACACCGACCACAAGAACCTCTCCTACCTCCAGTCTGCCCAACGGCTGAATCCTCGCCAGGCCCGGTGGTCTCTGTTCTTTGCCCGATTTAATTTTGAGATTCACTTTCGTCCTGCCGATAAGAACATTAGGGCCGATGCTCTCTCTCGTTCCTCGGATGCCTCAGAAGTTGAACTCTCTCCGCAACACATCATTTCACCTGACTGCCTGATCTCCACTTCTCCTGCCTCCATCAGGCAGACCCCTCCAGGAAAGACCTTTGTTTCTCCTCGCCAACGCCTCGGAATCCTCAAATGGGGTCACTCCTCCCATCTCGCAGGTCATCCGGGTATCAAGAAATCTGTGCAACTCATCTCCCGCTTCTATTGGTGGCCGACTCTGGAGACGGATGTTGTGGACTTTGTGCGAGCCTGCACTATCTGTGCCCGGGATAAGACTCCTCGCCAGAAGCCCGCTGGGTTTCTTCATCCTCTGCCTGTCCCCGAACAGCCTTGGTCTCTGATTGGTATGGACTTTATTACTGATTTACCCCCTTCCCGTGGCAACACTGTTATTTGGGTGGTCGTTGATCGATTCTCCAAAATGGCACATTTCATCTCTCTTCCTGGTCTTCCTTCTGCGCCTCAGTTGGCTAAACAATTTTTTGTACACATTTTTCGTCTTCACGGGTTGCCTACGCAGATTGTCTCGGATAGAGGCGTCCAATTCGTGTCTAAATTCTGGAGGGCTCTCTGTAAACAACTCAAGATTAAATTAAATTTTTCTTCTGCATATCATCCCCAGTCCAATGGACAAGTAGAAAGAATTAACCAGATCTTGGGTGATTATTTGCGACATTTTGGTTTCCTCCCGCCAGGATGACTGGGCAGATCTTCTCCCATGGGCCGAATTCTCGTATAACTTCAGGGTCTCTGAATCTTCCTCCAAATCCCCATTTTTCGTGGTGTACGGCCGTCACCCTCTTCCCCCCCTCCCTACTCCCTTGCCCTCTGGTCTGCCCGCTGTGGATGAAATTTCTCGTGACCTTTCCATCATATGGAGAGAGACCCAAAATTCTCTCTTACAGGCTTCTTCACGCATGAAGAGATTCGCGGATAAGAAAAGAAGAGCTCCTCCCGTTTTTTCCCCTGGAGACAAGGTATGGCTCTCCGCTAAATATGTCCGCTTCCGTGTCCCTAGCTACAAGTTGGGACCACGCTATCTTGGTCCTTTCAAAATTTTGCGTCAAATTAATCCTGTCTCTTATAAACTTCTTCTTCCTCCTTCTCTTCGTATCCCTAATGCCTTTCACGTCTCTCTTCTCAAACCACTCATCCTCAACCGTTTTTCTCCCAAATCTGTTCCTCCCACTCCTGTTTCCGGCTCCTCGGACATCTTCTCGGTCAAGGAAATCTTAGCTGCCAAAAAGGTCAGAGGAAAAAATTTTTTTTTAGTGGACTGGGAGGGTTGTGGTCCTGAAGAGAGATCCTGGGAACCTGAGGACAACATCCTAGACAAAAGTCTGCTCCTCAGGTTCTCAGGCTCTAAGAAGAGGGGGAGACCCAAGGGGGGGGTACTGTTACGCCGAGCGCTCCGGGTCCCCGCTCCTCCCCGGAGCGCTCGCTTCTCTCTCTCCGCTGCAGCGCTCCGGTCACGTCCTCTGACCCGGGGCGCTGCGATCCCGCTGCCAGCCGGGATGCGATTCGCGATGCGGGTAGCGCCCGCTCGCGATGCGCACCCCGACTCCCCTACCTGACTCGCTCCCCGTCTGTTCTGTCCCGGCGCGCGCGGCCCCGCTCCCTAGGGCGCGCGCGCGCCGGGTCTCTGCGATTTAAAGGGCCACTGCGCCGCTGATTGGCGCAGTGGTTCCAATTAGGGTAATCACCTGTGCACTTCCCTATATTACCTCACTTCCCTTGCACTCCCTTGCCGGATCTTGTTGCCTTAGTGCCAGTGAAAGCGTTCCTTGTGTGTTCCTAGCCTGTGTTCCAGACCTTCTGCCGTTGCCCCTGACTACGATCCTTGCTGCCTGCCCCGACCTTCTGCTACGTCCGACCTTGCTCCTGCCTACTCCCTTGTACCGCGCCTATCTTCAGCAGCCAGAGAGGTGAGCCGTTGCTAGTGGATACGACCTGGTCACTACCGCCGCAGCAAGACCATCCCGCTTTGCGGCGGGCTCTGGTGAAAACCAGTAGTGGCTTAGAACCGGTCCACTAGCACGGTCCACGCCAATCCCTCTCTGGCACAGAGGATCCACTACCTGCCAGCCGGCATCGTGACAATACGTTTAAAAATGTCATCTTCTGACCCCTATAACTTTTTTATTTTTCCACATACAGGGCATTCTGAGGACTCATTTTTTGCGCCGTGATCTGAAGTTTTTATCGGTACCATTTTTGTTTTGATCGGAATTTTTGATCAACTTTTATTCATTTTTAGTGGTATAAAAAGTGACCAAAAATAAGCTTTTTTGGAATTTTGGAATTTTTTTACGTGTACGCCATTGACCGTGCGGTTTAATTAATGATATATTTTTATAGTTCGGACATTTACGCACGCGGCAATACCGCATTTGTTTATTTTTATTTTTATTTACACTGTTTTATTTTTTTATGGGAAAAGGGGGGTGATTCAAACTTTTATTAGGGAAAGGGTTAAATGACCTTTATTAACACTTTTTTGTTACTTTTTTTTTGCAGTGTTATAGGTCACATAGGGACCTATAACACTGCAGAAAATGATTTCTCATGCTGATCACTGGCGTGTATTAACACGCCTGCGATCAGTGTTATCGGCGCTTCACTGCTTCTGCCTGGATCTCAGGCAAGGAGCAGTCATTCATCGATCGGAAACCGAGGAGGCAGGTAAGGGCCCTCCCGGTGTCCTGTAGGCTGTTCGGAAAGCCGTGAAGACTGAGCATCCGGGTTACTTTCACTTTCACTTCAGGCGCGGCGGTCAGCTTTGATCGGCGCGTCTGAAGGGTTAATACAGGGCATCAACGCGATCGGTGATGTCCTGTATTAGCCACGGGTCCCGGCCATTGATAGCCGCCGGGACCGACCCAATATGACACAGGGACACCGCGTGACCCTACGGCATATCGCGGGAGCCAGCAGAGGACGTAAACATACGTCCTTTGTCGTTACGGGGTTAATTTATAATAACTTACTCTTGCAAATTGATCTAAGATAGAAAGAAGAGGGGGCAAGGAAAGACTTGGGTCTGAGATAGCCAAAAGAACATTATCAGCGAACAACCCGATTTTATGAATACCGGGGCCTATTTGTATTCCTCTGATTTCTCGGGAATCCCGTATCATTTGTGCAAGGGGGTTCAATTGTCATGACAAAGAGAAGCAGTGAAAGGGGACACCCTTGCATGGTACCATTAGTGATGTAAACTAGCTTTGATTTAAATCCCTCAATACATACCCTTGAAGATGCGTGGGAATATAAAACCATAATCACTGATATCAATTTCATAGGGTGTTTAAACTTCTCTAGGATCAGTCTAAGACAGTGGTTCTTAACCTTGTTGGAGGTACTGAACGTATGCGCATCCACCGAACCCCTCTTAATTGGAAAAATTAAATATGATTTTTTCAAATTCAAAACATAGGAGGTATATATTTAAGTATATATTTATACACAGGTGCACAAAATGAACAAAACCATTAAGAACAAAGAACAAAACCATGAAAACATGATTTTGACACAAAAACTAAAACATAATGAATATTTACTGCAAATCAGCATGACTTCTGCTGTTGTCTTTCAGAGACCAGTTCAGAAATGCGCGGCTTTACCTGGCAAATGCCACTTTCATGTCATTTCCGCAACAATGGCACTGTTCCCCCACATTAGGCAGGCGGTGTTCCCCCACATTAGGCAGACAGAGTTCCCCCACATTAGGCAGGCAGTGTTCTCCCCACATTAGGCAGGCAGTGTTCCCCCACATTAGGCAGACAGAGTTCCCCCACATTAGGCCGGCAGTGTTCCCCCACATTAGGAAGGCAGTGTTCCCCCACATTAGGCAGGCAGTGTTCCCCCACATTAAGCAGGCAGTGTTCCCCCACATTAGGCAGACAGTGTTCCCCCACATTAGGCAGACAGAGTTCCCCCACATTAGGCAGGCAGTGTTCCCACACATTATGTAGGCCAATGGTCTTCAACCTGCGGACCTCCAGATGTTGCAAAACTACAACTCCCAGCATGTCCGGACAGCCAACGGGGAATTGCCTGTTGCGACCTCCCCCGCCGAACCCCTGGGACTGACTCACCGAACCCCTGGGGTTCGATCAAATCCAGGTTAAGAACCACTGGTCTAAGATATCCCCAGTGGACCCGATCAAATGCCTTCTCCGCATCCAAGGATAGGAGCAGAGAAGGCACTCGATTGTCCACAGCAATCACATTTATAAAGCACCTGGTTCTGTCCAGTAACTGTCGTCCTTGTACGAAACCCACCTAATCTGCATCTATCAAGGCAGGAAGGACTTTATTTATTCTATTTGTTAGTAATTTAGTGTAAATTGTTATATCATTATTTAATGAAATTAGTCTAAAATGTGATGGATCAGATAGAGACTTCCCTGGTTTGGGTATTGTTATAATGTAAACATTTTTTTAATCAACTGATGCCAAAAAGTTAAACAGATTTCTAAATGACTTATGTTAAAAAATCTTAATCCTTCCAGTACTTATTAGCTGCTGAATACTACAGAGGAAATTCTTTTCTTTTTGGATTTTTTTTCTGTCCGTCCACGGTGCTCTCTGCTGACACCTCTGTCTATTTTAGGAACTGTCCAGAGCAGCATATGTTTGTTATGGGGATTTTCTCCTGCTCTGGAAAGTTCCTGACATGTACAGAGGTGTAAGCAGAGAGCACTGTGGACAGACAGAAAAGAAATAAAAAAAATAAAAAAAGAATTTCCTCTGTAGTATACAGCCGCTAATAAGTACTAGAAGGATTAAGATTTTTTAATAGAAGTAATTTACACATCTATTTAACTTTCTGGCACCAGTTGATTTAAAAAAAAAAAAGTTTTCCACTGGAGTACCCCTTTAACCCCTTAAGGATATACAGGTACGCGCTGACGTCCTGGTAGTTAAAGGGGTACTCCATTGGTCAACGTGTTTTTCCGTTTTTGACTTACCCTATTTGTTTTGTTTCATTTCTATTCTTGGTGTTTAGGCAACTCTATTTCCGTTTTTTGTTGTCTTTTTATCCCCCACTTTGTTTTCCTACCTTTGCTTCTATTTCCTGTTTCTTGCTGTGCTGAAAACTACAAATCCCAGCATGCCACATGCCTTGCTGGTTTGGGGCGGCTCCTTTTTTTTTGTTACGCCCTTTACCCACCCTACTATTTTCCCCTGTCTGCCCCCTTGTACACAGCACACTAATATAATCATCCCTGGTTGGGATACACTGGCACACACACTCAAAAGGGACTACAACTCCCAGCATTTGTCATTCAGGAGTCTTTAGTCTGTGGTATAACACCAGCATGCTGCCTCTGTAGTCTCCTGGGGGTTGTAATTCACCACACCTCTATAGGGCATACACCAGTGTTTCCCAACCAGGGTGCCTCCAGGTGTTGCAAAACCACTTCAGCCAGCATGCCTGGACAGCCAAAAGCTGTCCAGGCATGCTGGAAGTTGTAGTTTTGTTACAGCTGAAGACACCTTGGTTGAGAAACAATGCACTTTGTTTGTAATATACTGAATAGGCTAGGCCAGTGTTTCCGAATCAGTGTGCCTCCAGCTGTTGCAAGACTACAACTCCCAGCATGCCCAAAGACTGTCAGGGAATGCTGGGAGTTGTAGTTTTACAACAGCGTGAGGCACACTGGTTTGGAAACACTGGTGTAACAAGATGTGTAAGCTGAATGCCCAAAGTCTGTCCAGGCATTTTACTGGTTTGTAAACACTAGCATACACACACATAACAGGGACTACAACTCCCAGCATGTGTCATTCAGGAGTTCCCCCCCCCCCCTTCACACATAGAAATCATCCCCAGTGTGAGATTTATTCCCCTGCAGTCTATACATCCCCAGCCCGTGCACTTTGTTATCCTCCCCTTCAGATAACATAATCCCTAGCATCTCCTCTCTTCTTCTCTTCCTCCACTCTGTACTCTGGAGCATGATGATGACGTCATTCATCTGTGCCTGAGTGCAGAAGAAGGATGTTCAGACTCTTGTGGCTGCCTGCATAATGCGGGCGCACAAAAGGGTCATTAACAGGTTGAGGAGCCAATGGCTCTTCGCTCTGTCAAATAGCCGAGCGCTGCATTAAGACTCGCTTATAGGTAAATGCAACCCGGACCGCCCGCCTTTGCGGACAGCCCAGCCCAGTGTGCCCAATGGCCAGTCAAGCTCTGCCTGTGGCCCAGTCTCTAAAGTGAGGGAATCATGCTCTACTTCAGTATTTCACAGTGAGACCATATTGCTAAATTTGGTTCCTGACTTTTGCAACATTGACTATTATTATTATGATCCACATCTAGGGAACTGATCTGTTTTGTATAATCTCTAGATTCTGGTCATTTGTTATAAAATACCTGTTTCATCCGAATGGACAGTTTATAATACAAATGCAAATATACTTAAGCAAGGTTTCTTATTTAAACATAGGGCCATCTGGCTCAACTTGCCCAAGATTTTATTAGAAAGGAGTCTCCCACATGCCTTTATTAAAGTTACATCTGTTATTCATCAGTTCCTTTACCCTACATTTCCTGTAAGTGGTTTGTTTGGGTAATAAGCAGTTACTCACATCATTAAATGAACAAAGTATTTCAGCTCACCTGCAGTTCTATTACAAAGACAGTTCCTGAAGGGAATTTAAAAGGTGATGATTTTGAAGTAACATATACAGGACACAAGGGAGCTGGACATTCAAATATTTAGAAACCTGTCACAAATTAAAACATAAACACATAAAATGTGACAGCAAATAAAAGAGGTTTCAATGCTAAATGAAGAAGTTGATTTAATTCAAAACTATAAATAAAAGGATAAACAGAAGTGTTGTAGGTGAAGATTTGATAAGTGGGATATAGATTTAAAGACACAGGCATCACAAAAAAATGAAAATGTTAACAGTAAGCATGAATAAATTTGTGTGTTACAAATACAAAAAGAGAAATGTATAATTATCATTTAGTCTTATGACATCTAATTTTTCTTAGGATAAGTTTCTACTTGTTTTTTTGTCCTGCGTATTTTTGGTTGAAAAAAAGAATTATACGAATTATAAACTTTTGACCATGTGGTATCGGGTCCCCTTGGTGTTACATAGGATGTACCCAGTGGTGCCAGACCAGTGCTGGAGATGTGGGGGGTCTGGTGGAACTATGTCCCACGTGTGGTGGTCCTGTCCTTCCCTCCGTAGCTTCTGGGCCATAGTCCTCTCTCGTATAGCGACTATCTCAGGTGTGTCCTACCCTGATGACCCCAAGGTACTTCTCCTGTCTATACTCCCTGTGTCTAGGAGGTCCCCCTTGAGGATTCTGGCTCACTTCCTCCTCATGGTAGCAAGGACGGTTATTCCCAGACGCTAGAGGGATTCGTCGCCTCCAACAGTTTCGTAGTAGTACAAGGAACTCCTTTTTCTCTGCCGTATGGAGGAACTGACGGCTGACTCGACAGGTCACCTGGAGAGGTATCTGCGGATATGGCAACCTTGGTTAGCCTTTGTAGAGTCCCCGCTATTCAGAACTGACTAAAATTTGCCGAGACGTAGGACTTCTATTCTCCGGTCTATTGGGTGTCTGGATCTCCGGTGGTGGTGTGCATGGGCTGGACACGGTGACTGTGACTCGATCGGAGGGGAACTGACGGTGAACAGGCTCTGAACGGTTAGTGTTTCTTTGTTTCTTTTATTTGTTCCTCCCCTTGCTGCTTCTATCTTCTTCCCCCCTACTTTACCTTATCCACCCTGAATGCCCTTGTTGGGTGTTTTTCCTCTCCCCTTCTGCTTCCCGAGTCTCCCTCATCTTTGCTTCCCACCTCCTCCCACCCCTTCTGATTTTTTTTCCCTTCTTTGCCCTACCCCTTAGTTCTCTCTCAATTTTCTCCCTTTCTTCTAGTCTCTTACCCACCTATCTCCTTTCCCTTTGTTCTATTTCTTACTTGAATAGAAAATGGTAGAGATGTAAAATTTATGCTATGACCTTCGGTTCTGTGTGTTTGATGCTCTTAAATGGCCATTTGAGACCCAGACACCTGCAGGGTGTGTTCTGCTGACCTTTGCCACTTTGATGTTATGCAATGTCACTACCAATCCAGTAATGTTTATTTTCTGTTTTTGCCTTGCAATTACAAATAAAAATGTTCTTTGAATATATAAAAAAAAATAAAAAATTGTTATAAAAAAGATAAATTTTGTTAGATACAATTTTGTCCTTCACTACTGTATCTTTTTTATATTTTATTTTTTAATGGTACCCTACGAAATTTTATTAAAAAAGGTATCTCCATCACTTTTTTGGATCACTAAAGTCCAAAAAAGAATAAAAAACGCCTGCAAAACGCCAAAGCTAAAACCTGCATATCGTTTTTCTTGGCGTTTTTTCACTCCCATAGACTTCAATGGGAGAAAAACCCAACAACGATTTTGGAAAACCGCCAAGGAGCAAAAAAACGCCAAGAAAAAGAGTGAAAAAATGCCAAAAGGATAAAAAAAACTCCAAAGTGAAAAACGCCAAGTGGATTGAGAATTTTGCGATTTCTCATTGATTTACAGCTAACATCTCGCCGCAGTGTTTTTTGGCTGCAAAAAACACCATTTAGCAGAATTTGGGATTTTCTTGGTGTAAAAAAAAAATAAAAACAAGTAGAAACTTAGCCTTACACAAACAAAAGGGTTGCCAATCCCCTCACATGCAATGCAAAAAACACAGAAAAAGCCAGTACAACATCCAAATGCACTATGGAGGCAGTTCATTTCAAATACTAAAAACTTGTCCCCATCCACCACACAAAGGTGACCCTAAGGCTATGTTCACATGGCAGAAATTCCGAGCAGAATTCTGTGGTAATATCCTGATGGGAAATTCTGCTGCAGCAGAGTCCCATTGTTTTCAATGGGATTCTGCTGCACTGTGCAAACGGCAAAAATTTCCGATTCCTGCATCTGCAGAAAGAATAGACTTGTCTATTCTTTCAGCGGAATCCTATCAAAAATGCACTGCTGTCTATGGAGCCGGCGCATTTACGAGAGGTCCTGTTCATGTTCTGCCAGCACTCGCTGTCTGCGTGGTGTTCGCTCGAAAATTTTCCTGGGCAGACACTATGTTCACACCTTGTGAACATAGCCTCACACACTCACTCTTCTCAGCTCTTCTGGGCAGAAAGCCTCTTACTGCAGTGTTTCTCAAGCGCGGTCCTCATGCACCCCCAACAAGTCATGTTTTTTGGAATTCCTTAGTCTTTCACAGGTGATATAATTGTGGTCAGTGAATCAGGCATCACCACAGTTATATCACCTGTGAAAGACTAAGGCTAAGTTTCCACTCTAGCCCCCAAAAAAATGCAAGAAAAAATGCCAGAAAAAACATCACAGCATTTTCCTGTGTTTGGCGTTTTTTCTGGCGTTTTTTGCCTTTGAGTGGAAATTGCTTTTTTGTTGGGTACCAACAAAAAAAAAAGAAGATGCAGTAGGGATGGAAATAAATGTATTTCACAAAAAAAAATTTATATAACAAAATTTTAATTCATTTTTAAACAGGGATCAATTTATGTGGGCGGGCAGGGTACTAAAATGTAGCCAACAATAATGAAAATGTAGAAAGGGGCCATTTAAATGTAAAAACCGTTTCTTTTATAATTAAATTTGTAACATTTTTTTATTAGTAATGTCTTTTAATAATGTGTTTAATAAAGTGTGTGTGTTTTTCACTTTTTTCTTTATTTTTCAAATTTTTATGTAGTACTACTACTCCCAGCATGAAACACACTGTTCCAGGATAGGAGTAGTAGTTCCTGTACCAATAGACAGATCGCCCCAGGTATCACTCCTCACACCCAATGTGATTGTCCATAATATAGCAGAGATGGCTCTATACAGCGTTCGTTCGCATCTCTGCACTATACTCCGGCCGCCCAGTGATGTGAATAGAAATTCACATCACTCATTCATATTTTCCATGGTGATTGGCCGGATGGTGGCAGCCGATTACCACTCTCAGTGGGAAATATGAATTATATTCACATCACTGGCCGGCCGGAGTATAGTGCAGAGATGTGGAGGGCAGGAGAAAGCCACCTGCAAAAACGCCAAAGTTAAAACCCACATGTTATCTTTCTTGCCGATTTATTACTCCGATAGACTTCTATGGGAGAGAAATGGGATGATTTCACACCATAGGCTCAACATGCTGCGACTTTGCAAAAACCGCCAAGGAGCTGAAAAATGGCAAAAAAGAGTGGAAAAAATGCCAAAAGGATTAAAAATAAACGCCAAACTGAAAAACGCAAAGTGGAAAAAGAATTTTCCGATTTCTCATTGATTTACAGCTAACATCTGGCTGCAGCATTTTTTCTATGAAAAAACCCATGGGGGGGGGGCGTTTTTGTGTTTTCTTTTTTTTTTTTTTTTTTCTTTCTTTTTTTTTTTTAACGCACAAAAAAAAAAAAGTGGAAACTTAGCTTAAGGAAAACCTGAAAACATGACCTGTTGGGGTACTTTAGGACCGCACTTAAGAAACCCTGTCTTACTGGGTGTATGCAGGATGCTACTATCAATTTGAAAACATCCATGTAGATTGGGAGGAGTGCATGGCTATCTCTGTTCTTTGTATTACATGTGAGGGGGGGAGTGGCAACCCCTCTTAGCCATGCACCCCTCTTAGAAAGAAAATGCAGCTGCTAGAATGGCCCATCCAATCACCTGACTTAAATACCATTAAAAATCAATATCATATCCGGTCCATTATCCTGTTTGTGCATGTCAGATCTGGAATACATTTTCAAGGTTTTATATAACGTTTCCTAGTTGGATTTCATTGTCATTTTTGACTCCCAGTATTGTCCTACACTTATCCATGCTGTGTCTGGCCCATGGTGGGTTAGTGTGCTACCTGTTTGTATCATTAAAAATCTATGGATCCTCTTAAGATCATGATTCATAGAAGAGGCCCACGGAACATTCAAGATTTGAAGACTGTGTGAAAGAATATGCCAAAATCGCACCAGAGCAATGCATGTGACTAGTTTCTCCATACAGGAGGTGTCTGAAGCTGTGATCACCAACAAAGGCTTTTGTATAAAGTATTAAATAAATATCAGGAAGCATGTTTAATACTTTTTCCTGTGCCATTTCACATTACACATTTTTTATTTCTTTGTATGTACTGTATGGATTACTTGAGTTGTTAGCAATTACCGGTGAAAATTTGTGCTAAAATTGAGATAAACTAATACTAATTCTATTGTAACAGGGTTTTCGGGGTGTCCACCTATATTCCTTTCGTCCCTTAGCCTTCTTACCTCTTTGCGCTTTGCAGGTCAATCCTAAGCCTCCACTTTCTGGGATCTGGGGGTTTATATATGCTACAGTGCCTACACCCAACGGTGCATGTTAGGTATGGGGGGTCCCATTGGGAACATCTGAAACAACTAAGATTAATGAAACTGATACAGAGCTAACTTGGAACTAAATTTGTATTGCATAAAATGTAAACAACCATGCATAACATAACAAACACTATGGTATAGAATAGCACAAAATCAGACAGTTATTCTGTGTCAAATAGTTAAGTGGACCACCCTAGATGGTGATTGACAACTATCCCTATGAGCCCTCTTAAAGGTGTTAATAGAAAAATAGAAAAACAGAGCTAATTTCTTTCACAAACCGCTCCCCCAATGGAGCCGATAGAGAAAAGTGAGTACCTATGAGTGTGACCGCATCAGTCCATTTTAACATTTTTTTAAAATAATTTCTTCATCTAATGCTTTATCTAAAATCAAATGAAGTTTCCTCGTGAAATGCACTAGGTGGTGAGACACTTTTGTATGTGTATTTCTCAACTGACATAAGATCTCCTTTTCATACATAGAGACTGTCCAGATCACATTTCCCCCTTTGTCCACACACAGGGTCAATTGGCACACACAGGGTCAATGTGGGAAATGCATTTGATTTCAGCGAAATTTCTCTTGGAAGATAGGCCTGGTGACCTGCTAATATTGTTACACCCACAAAAAAAAACTATTGTAGCACAAATCTTTTTCTTTTAGATTATGCAGATGGCCAGGTACTTGTACTAGGAGTGGAGAATTACTCTTCTCTGTATCTTCTTCTCAGAGTAATCCTCTGATAAGAAACTTTGGGTTCTGGTATTCACATGGATATTAACTGACATGTACAACCTACCTCAGCATTATTTCAGACCAAGAACACCCCTTTCTGGTAATGGACCTTTTTCATCATGCAGCTGGCCAGATGATTGTGCCTTACCTGCCTGCAAATGAAATTTCACCAGGATGCAGTATAAGAAGAAAGAAAGCCTATGGAGGCAACGTAATGCTCTGGGCAGTGTTCTTCTGGGAAAAATATGGCACTGGCATTCCTTAAACGGGAACTCTGGTACATAAGTACTTTACTCCTGTCCAGAGAATCATAAAAGGGCATAGGTGTCTGATCTCAGAGGGTCAGACCTCTTGGACCCCCTGTTATCTCCTGCCTGACACCCCTGGCTCTCCCCCAATGCACATAGTGACCTTTGCCCTGTGCATGGATTACTGTAAACCGGGGCACGAAGCAGTGGCTGATGTGCTCCTCCATGTATCTCTTTGGGAGAGCCAGAAATGAGGGGCATGTCAGCCACCATCCTGGATCCCCCAGGACATTGGGATGCCCTTAATGGCAGAATCATCTAGCCAGAAACAGGGATGTAAAATGGTAAATTACAGTTTTCTTTAATTAATCAAATAGGTAAACACTTCCATTTTCAATGTGGCACAGGTGTCCTGTTTTAAATTTCCCTACTCAGAACACTTTAAGTGAGCAGTGGTTGCTGATGCAGGGTGCACAAACTTTTGTACGAAACTTCCCAGCTGTCTGGTGCAGATCCTTAAATACTTGACAAGGAAACCTGGGTGGTAGTTTAGGCTGGATGCTAGTTCCCAAGTGCAGCACTCTAAAGTCCTTGCACTTCTACTCAGAGGTTACACTTGTCTCCTGACTCCACTCCCTCCTGCACTCAACTGCCAATTTTCTGCACACTTCCTACATTGTACATTCTGCAGTACAAAGCACTGTTAGGGTAGGATCACACTTTACAGATCTGCAGCGTAAAATTATGCTGCAAATCTATCAGTGACTGACCCTATAGTGTGACTCCTGCTGTGCCTGCTCTGTTTGCTCGTAGCAGCAATTTGCTACTTCTAACAGACACATAGGGACATGCGAAGTGTACTCAGACATCGCAGGTGCTCTTGGCCTAGCTCAGGGAGCAGGGGGATCGACCGCGATGTCTGTGAGTACACTGCGTGTGCACACAGTGACTCTTAAGTCCCTGTGTGTCTGCTAGTAGCGGCGGATTGCTGCTACTAGCAGACAAAGCAGGCACAGCAGGAGGCACACTAAAGGATCGGTCCTCAGCGGATCCGCAGCGTAAAATATGCTGCGGATTCATTACGTGTGACACTACCCTAACACAGAATTAGGAATGAAGGCATGTAAAACACCTAATGCAATGCACTACTAATTTGTCACTGGCTGGTTCATTGTATGGAGTCTATATATCTCACCACAAGGGGGTTTAGACCTTGCTGCAATAGAGAACTCCCAAGCCATGGTCCAGAAGATGGCATCTGATAGGTGTTAGTAGCGACAACCATAGTTAACCAGACTGAGTGGCGTGTCCCGGTACAGAACGTGGTTCTGTACAGTTCCTAAAGTCCCCTCAGGTAGAGTCCCTCAAGTCCACAGGGCTCTCCTGCAGGATCCCCCTAGGTCATTATTATGATTTCTTTTGTATATTACTCATGTACATTTATTATAAGTATTGTACAGTGAATATAAGCTCTGTAAAAAGGTTATTAGGATGTTTAAACTGTATAGGACCTTCCTAAGGTCATGTGATATGTGATCACCTGATACCCACCTGATACCCAGAGACACAGGTAACCACAGGCAACCAGCTACCAATGGGCTTTAGTCCAGCCCCCTGATATATAAAGGGCTGTAGTCTCCACACTAGCTCTTTCTCTGCACTTCCTGGACAGTAAAGCAAGCACAAGTCCTTTACAAGTTCAGTCCAGCTAGGCCAAAGCCTACAAGTCTGCAGCCACATCTAATCTGTAAGTCTCTTCTATGTCTACAAGTCAAGTCTCTACTGTCCCTACCAAAGTCGTAACAGTAGCACAGTGGCCTGCATCGTCATTATTACCATTACAAGTCCAAGCAAGCCTGAGAGGTTCCCTGTGTCCCGGTCACCTCTGTGTAAGCTGTAGAGACTGTTATACTGCCTTCTTCAGTAAAGTTCCAGTTGCATCAAAACCTGCTTTGGACTCTCATTTAATATATGCCGTTTTGGGTTGGTTGTCGGCGGTGCCCTACGCCATACCACCATACCACCACATCCTGGCATCATGAACTCTAGGGGTTAACAAAATCTTGCCCCAGAGGTTACTACCATCTGGCCCCACCACCTACACCGCTACACTCCGTGGTCCCGCCATACACTGTGGGCCACCACATGAGGCTGTAATGCACAGACTAATCAATTATACCAGATCAGTAGGCAGACTCTTAATTCAGGAATTGTGTGCAAAGGTCAACAACATGGTTGGAGTGGATCCACATCATAACAGAATGAAATAGTAGAATCCAGAAAACAAAGCAGGGTCATACAGAGGAGATCAAACAAGGGTAAGGAAACACCAGACAATTTGTCATTCTAGCAAGATAACCAAGCAATTACTGACAGGTGGCGTGGGCTTTTTAATTCTTGGCTTGTTCACCCTCTGCTGGTCTTTAGCAAAGCTACCTTTGTTCGCACTATGATTTTTGTGGTATCCCAAGAACTGTCCTGTGGCTTTGGACTGCTTCAGGCAGACCTGCATCACTTTGTTGGGCCCACTGAAAGACTTCTTGTTATATCAATTGTGTTTTGCACTTTACTAAGAATTTAATATATTTTTGTAATTATTTTGTTGTTGTTATCCTTATGTATGTTACAAACAGTCATGGCCGTAAATGCTGGCCCCCCTGAAATGTTTCTAGAAAATGAAGTATTTCTCACATGTTTTGCTATACACATGTTTATTCCCTTTGTGTGTATTGGAACTAAGCCAAAAAAGGGAAGAAAAAAAGCAAATTAGACATAATGTCACAACATACTACAAAAATGGACTGGACAAAATTATTGGCACCCTTAACTTAATATTTGGTGGCACACTCTTTGAAAAATAACTGAAATCAGTTGCTTCCTATAACCATCAACAAGCTTCTTACACCTCTCAGCCAGAATGTTGGACCACTCTTCCTTTGCAAACTGCTCCAGGTCTCTCTTTTTGGAAGGGCGCCTTTTCCCAACAGCAATTTTAAGATCTCCCCACAGGTGTTCAATGGGATTTAGATCTGGACTCATTGCTGCCCACTTCAGAACTCTCCAGCGCTTTGTTGCCATGAATTTCTGGGTGCTTTTTGACATATGTTTGGGGTCATTGTCCAGCTGGAAGATCCAAGATCTCAGACGCAAACCCAGCTTTCTGACACTGGGCTGTACGGTGCGACCCAAAATCCGTTGGTAATCCTCAAATTTCATGATGCCTTGCACACATTCAAGGCACCCAGTGCCAGAGGCTGCAAAACAACCACAAAACATCATTGAACCTCCACCATATTTCACTGTAGGTACTGTGTTCTTTTATTTGCAGGTCTCATTCTGCTTTCAGTAAACAGTAGAATGATGCGCTTTACCAAAAAGCTCTATCTTGGTCTCATTTGTCCACAAAACATTTTCCCAGAAGGATTTTGGATTACTCAAGTTCATTTTGGCAAAAAGTAGTCTTGCTTTTTTATGTCTCTGTGCCAGCAGTGGGGTCCTCCTGGGTCTCCTGCCATAGCATTTCATTTCATTTAAATGTCGACGGATAGTTCGCGCTGACACTGATGCTCCTTGAGCCTGCAGGACAGCTTGAATATCTTTGGAACTTGTTTGGGGCCATCCAGACTATCCTGCATTGACACCTTTCATCAATCTTTCTCTTTGGTCCACGCCCAGGGAGATTAGCTACAGTACCATGGGTTGCAAACTTGATAATGTTGCGCACTGTGGACAAAGGCAAATCTGGATCTCTGGAGATGGACTTGTAACCTTGAGATTGTTCATATTTTTCCACAATTTTAGTTATCTTCTCCTCTTTCTATTGTCCATGCTTAGTGTGGCACACACAAAAACACAATGCAAAGACTAAGTGAACTTCTCTTCTTTTTATATGATTTCAGGTGTGATTTTTATATTGCCCACACCTATCACTTGCCCCAGGTGAGTTTAAAGGAGCATCATATGCTTGAAACAATCTTATTTTCCAAAATTTTGAAAGGGTGCCAATAATTTTGTCCAGTCCATTTTTGGAGTTTGGTGTGACATTATGTCCAATTAGCTTTTTTTCTGCCTTTTTGGGTTTAGTTCCAATACACACAAAGGGAAAAAAAACATGTGTATAGCAAAACATGTGTTACTGCAATCCTTTTCTGTGAGAATTACTAATTTTTTTTGAAAAATGGCAGGGGTGCAAACATTTTACGGCCATGACTGTATGTGTTACTGTGCGTTTAAGCAGAGGAGCAGTGTACCCCATGTGACCCTGTCTGCCAATGGGAACCCCTAAATTGTAGCCCATATAGTGTAGTGGGGGAGGAGTTGCCCCAGTTCAGCCTAGAGCTGTGAGCAGAGCAAGTGTGGTAAAGGAGTAAGGTGTGTTGTGTGCTCTAATGGAAGGCCCATATCAAATCTGTCTGGCCCAGAAGAAGCTGTCTCCAACCTCGGACTGTGTATAGGCTACCGGTGCAATGGCGTCACAAAGTGGTAAGGTATTTTCCTACACCACCTGTGGTACCACATTTCCATTAGCATCAGTAAAGCCTTGCTCTAAATTGAGGACACCTCTTTATTATATAGTGAAACATGGAAGACGGCTCTCCAGTATTGGTGTCCAAGTTCAAGAAAGGTGGTTTATTGATCCCAATACATACAAAATGATGCAACATTTCGACCTTACAATAAGGTCTTTATCAAGCACAGTGAAATGAGGAACATACATGTAATATATAAGGTCACAAACTGATGACATCATAAGGAGGAGTTAACCTCAGAAAGAGGGGAGTTACCCCTAAGTTGACAGTGGGTGTGTCAGAAAATTACATAAATAAACACAATCAAGTGAAAAAACATTATCATACATATAAGTGAAAAAATATTACATAGTAATACAATATACAGAATGTCTCAATACCATCCAGATCTTCCTATCTTCATAATGTGTAAAAATAACATACAGATGACTTATATTTGTCTAACCTGTCCTTCGGTATAAACAATGAGGTCAACCAATCCGGAGGGGGACCCGTGTCCATGATGCATCCGCCTTTAGCCGGCTTGTAAACAAAACAAACACACATGTCCATAAGGGACATGCGCCGGAAGTTACGTCCATTCACAGGATGATGCGTCAATAAGTGCCGTGATAGACAGCGCATCCACACTGTAGAATACCGACATCCCGGCGGCCATTACAAGTGTGGGCAGCACCTTCTGTACTTGCGCAGTATGATGGCCCAATCCGGATCCGGCATTAAACGTCCTGGTAACAAATGACTGACACAATCTTTGGGGCTTAGAGGCATAAAATAAGCATGGGTCATAAATCACACATGTGAAACAAAATAGTATATTACCATCCATTTCTCATGGTCCGGTGACCGGGTAGACTAACAGCGACTAGGACCACACTAAGGCGTATTCCCGTCCCCAAAGTAACCCCATGTCACTCTTTGCGCTCTGACCTTGCATCCCTATTTGACCAGGTGAAAGCAGTCATAAACCACATACAGATAACCCAGCTAAAAAATAATAATAACGCCCCTATGTGTAGTCAAAAAAGGGGAATGTTCTTTTTAATTAATTATGGCATCCCATCCTGTAAATTGGCAGTATAAAAAAAATAATAAATGAATAAACATTATGAACTTCCAAAAAATGGGAAGGAACTTCTTATGAGAATAATATTCCAATGGATTCATTCGGAAAAAGGAGAGAGAAAAAATGTAAATTTCTAAATTATGAGGTAAATAATCCTCTAAAAACAAATTAAAAAAAAAAGGATAAAAAATAGACCAACCTAACATGGAGAAACATAGTGTATACTCTGAGTGGTCAATAATTGGGATCATTTAACCTTATAAAAAAGGTTTTAAAGAGAAATCAATATTAAGGCCATTTGGTTGCAAACTGTTTAGTTTGTTGATCCACCAAAGTTCTTTTTGTTTGAGCAATCTGCGTCTATCACCGCCACGTCTTAGTGGCGGAACGTGATCAATCAGGACAATACGCATTTGGTCAACAGAATGTTTAAATTCCACGAAATGACGTGGTACGGGTATTTCTATTTTCTTTGTCCTAATAGTAGACTTATGATTGTTAAATCGAATCCTTGCCTCTGTAGTGGTTTCTCCAACATAAATCATACTACAAGGACAGATTAGGACATAGATAATAAATTCTGATTTACATGTTAAATGATGTCTAATTGGGAACTTTTGAGAAGTCATTGGATGTGTGAAATTGTCGCCTTTAATTAGCAATGAACAACTATCACAGTTCATACACGGGAAACAACCTGGTTTAAGAACAGTTGCCAAACTAGGTTTATTCTTAGTGATGTCAGCCCTTACTAATTTATCATGCAGATTCTTTGATCTGCGATAAGAAAAGAGGTGAGTTGTCATAAAGTGTAGAATACTCTCAAAGGAATTAGATATTATGGGCCAATGTTTACAGATTATGGATGCAACATAAGGAGAACGATGGTTGTATGTTGATACAAACGGAATCCTATCAAAATTGTCCTCTCCTTTGGGTCTTGGCTGAATGAGATCAGTTCTTTTTAGTGTCCTCACTTTTGTTTTGTGTTCTTCTATCAGTTTTCTAGGGTAGCCTCCATAAGTAAATTTGTCCCCCATCTCTGCAAGTCTCTTTTCTAGTACGTCCAGGTCTTCGACTATCCTTTTAACTCGTAAAAGTTGGCTAAAAGGAAGGGAATTAATCATATTTTTAGGGTGAGCACTATTATAGTGTAGCAAGTTATTCCTAACTGTCGGTTTAACAAAAATATCTGTAACAAGACGCTCACCTTCCACACTGACCCACATATCAAGAAACTGTAGACTTTTCTCAGAGTAAGCCATGGTAAATGTAATACTGTTATCAACAGCATTAAGGAAGGAAACAAATGCATTTAACTCATCTAGTGTGCCACACCAAACCAGGAAGACATCATCTATGTATCTCCACCACTTCAGCACTTAGCCGAAGTTGTGGGATACATAGATTTCTGTCTCTTCCAGGTCCGCCATCACTATATTTGCGTAAGTGGGTGCCATGTTTGACCCCATGGCCATCCCCTTACGCTGAACATAGAATTGATTATTAAAAATAAAATAGTTGCAAGAAAGAATAATCTCGACTAGGCCCAAAATAAATTCCTGACACTCTCTTGAAAAATTAGTAGTCTGCAAGACCTTGAAAATGCTGTGTAGTCCCCTCTCATGCTCAATGCATGTGTAGAGACTGATGACATCGAAGGAGGCCAAAATGGCCCCCTGTGGAATGGATAAATCTCTTATTTTGGTCAAAAAATCGGAGGTGTCCCTTATATAGGACTTGGCGTCCGTAGCAATAGACCTCAAAATTTTGTCGACCAATATAGAGGAAGGACTCAATATTGACTCACACTCGGAGACAATTGGTCTCCCTGGTGGCTTCTGTAACGATTTGTGAATTTTTGGTAGTACATACAAAGCTGGAATTCTAGGATATTCAAGTAAAAGGAATTTAAGAGTATCAGAATCAATTATATCCATTGCTAATGCATGGTCTACCAAAGTTTTCAATCTGGTTTTAATCCTACTTGTGGGATCATATGTAATACACTCATAAGTTTCTGCATCTGTAAGTTGTCGGGTTATTTCTTCAATATACATGCATTTGTCCATAACAACGACAGCCCCGCCCTTATCGTCCGGTTTTATGATTATGTCGTCGTTATGGACAAGTGCACGTAGGGTTTCATGATCTTTTTTTGTGAAATTGGGTCTGGAGATCTTATGTCTGGTCAGATTCTGTCTAAGGGATTGTATATCCTTATCAACTAAGGTAATAAACATATCGATAGCGGTGGAATTAACCCCTTCATGACCCAGCCCATTTTCACCTTCATGACCTGGGCATTTTTTTAAAATCTGACCACTGTCACTTTAAACATTAATAACTCTGGAATGCTTTTACTTATCATTCTGATTCCGAGATTCTTTTTTCGTGACATATTCTACTTTATGTTATTGGTAAAATGTCACTGATATTTGCATCCTTTCTTGGTAAAAAATCAAAAAATTTCATGAAAATGTTGAAAATTTTGCATTTTTCTAACTTTGAAAGTCTCTGCTTGAAAGGAAAATGGATATTCCAAATAAATTACATATTGATTCACATATACAATATGTCTAATTTGTGTTTGCATAAAAAAAATTGACAAGTTTTTACTTTTGGAAGACACCAGAGGGCTTCAAAGTTCCGCAGCAATTTTCCAATTTTTCTCAAGATTTTCAAAATCGTAATTTTTCAGGGCCCAGTTCAGGTTGGAAGTGGATTTTAAGGATCTTCATATTAGAAATACCCCATAAATGACCCCATTATAAAAACTGCACGCCCCAAAGTATTCAAAATGACATTCAGTAAGTGTTTTAACCCTTTAGATATTTCACAGGAATAGCAGCAAAGTGAAAGCGAAAATTCTAAATCTTCATTTTTTACACTCGCATTTTCTTGTAGACCCAATTTTTGAATTTTTACAAGGGGTAAAAGGAGAGAAATCACCCTAAAATTTGTAACCCAATTTCTCTCGAGTAAGGAAATACCTCATATGCGTATGTAAAGTGTTCGGCGGGCGCAGTAGAGGGCTCAGAAGGGAAGGAGCGACAATGGGATTTTGGAGAGTGAGTTTTTCTGAAAGGGTTTTGGGGGGCATGTCCCATTTAGGAAGCCCCTATGGTGAAAGAACAGTGCCACATGTGACCCCATTTTGGAAACTATACCCCTCATGGAATTTAATAAGGGGTGCAGTGAGCATTTACACCCCACTGGCGTTTGACAGATATTTGAAACAGTGGGCTGTGCAGATCAAAAATTTTATTTTTCATTTTCACAGACCACCGTTCCAAAAATCTGTCATACACCAGTGGGGTGTAAATGCTCACTACACCCCTTATTACATTCCGTGAGGGGTGTAGTTTCCAAAATGGGGTCACATATGGATATTTATTGTTTTGCGTTTGTCAGAACTGCTGTAACAATCAGCCACCCCTGTGCAAATCGCCTCAAATGTACATGGTGCACTCTCCCTTCTGGGCCTTGTTGTGCGCCCCCAGAGCACTTTGCGCCCACATATGGGGTATCTCCGTACTCGGGAGAAATTGCATTACAAATTTAGAGGGTCTTTTTTCCCTTTTACCTCTTGTGAAAATGAAAAGTATAGGGCAACACCAGCATGTCAGTGTAAAAAATTTATTTTTTTACACTAACATGCTGGTGTAGACCCCAACTTCACCTTTTCATAAGGGGTTAAAGAAGAAAAAGCCCCCCAAAATTTGTAAGGCAATTTCTCCCGAGTACGGCGATACCCCATATGTGTCCCAAAACTGTTGCCCTGAAATACGACAGGGCTCCAAAGTGAGAGAGCGCCATGCGCATTTGAGGCCTGAATTAGGGATTTGCATAGGGATGGACATAGGGGTATTCTATGCCAATGATTCCCAAACAGGATGCCTCCAGCTGTTGCAAAACTCCCAGCCTGCCTGGACAGTCAATGGCTGTCCGGCAATACTGGGAGTTATTATTTTGCAACAGCTGGAGGCTCCGTTTTGGAAACAGTAGCGTACCAGACGTTTTTCATTTTTTTTTTGGGGGGGGGGGGCTGTGTAGGGGTATGTGTATATGTAGTGTTTTTTACTTTTTATTTTAGGTTAGTGTTAGTGTAGTGTAGTGTTTTTAGGGTACAGTCACATGGGCAGAGGTTCACAGCAAGTTTGCTGCTGGAAGTTTGAGCTGCAGCGCAAAATTTGCGCCATCTCAAACTTGCAGCACTCACTGTAAACATCCGCCCATGTGAGTGTACCCTGTACATTCACATTGGGGGGAGGGGGCAAACATCCAGCTGTTGCAAACTCCGAGCATGCCCTTTGCCTGTCCGTGTATGCTGGGAGTTGTAGTTTTGCAACAGCTGGAGGAACACTGGTTTGGAAACACTAAGTTAAGTAATAAACTTTCAAGTGTTTTGCAACCAAACTTAGTGTTTCCAAACCAGTGTGCCTCCAGCTGTTGCAAAACTACAACTCCCAGCATGAATGGTCTGTCAGTGCATGCTGGGAGTTATAGTTTTGCAACAATTGCAACAGCTGGAGGCACTGAGGTAGGAAACGGACAATGTTTCCCAACTAGTGTGCCTCCAGTTGTTGCAAAACTACAACTCCCAGCATGCCCAGACTGCCCAGGCATGCTGGAAGTTGTAGTTCGGCAATATCTGAAGGATCATATGTTGCCGAACTACAACTTCCAGCATGCTTGGGCAGTCTGGGCATGCTGGGAGTTGTAGTTTTGCAACATCTGGAGGTCCACAGTTTGGAGACCATTGTATAATGGTCTCCAATCTGTGCTCTTCCAGATGTTAGAGAACTACAACTCCCAGCATGCCTGGACAGACTTAGCATGCTGAGATTTGTAGTTTTGTAACATCTGGAAGAGCACAGATTGGAGACCATTATACAGTGGTCTCCAAACTGAGGACCTCCAGATGTTGCAAAACTACAACTCCCAGCATGCCCAGAAAGCCAAAGGCTGTCTGGGCATGCTGGGAGTTGCAGTTTTGAAACTCCCAGAGGCAGCAGTGAGATCGCTTTACGGCGATCTCACTGCTGCCAATGAAGATGCCGCACTGCTGCCGGAAACTCACCGCCGGGACGCAGCGCTGCCGGGACCGCGTGGAGGACGCAGCTCGCTGCCGGGACCGCTCGGGACACCGCTCTGACGGGTAAGTGACACCGGGGGAAGGGTCAGGGACACTTAGCAGAGTGGTGTGTGTCCCGATCCCCGTGATCGGGACTCACACACCGCGCTGCTAAGTATTTTCATAGCGAAATGCTGCTATCAGCTAGTCAGATTTGACCAGCTGATAGCAGCGATCGCTGGGGGGGGGTGGGGGATGAAACCCCCCCCCCGTGGTCGCACGGTAAGATGGCTGGCTATCAGTGATAGCCACCATCTTTCCGGGCGCTGCGGGGTGCCGCGAGTAGCGGCAAAAATGTTCCTGATGTACCTGTATGTCATGGGTCGGGAACACCTTGCCACCCATGATGTACAGGTATGTCATAGGTCGGGAAGGGGTTAATAGGAGGCATAAAGTCACTCTTGTTATACAAATCATACTTTTTTAAGACCAACTCACTATCTAATCTCTCTGCTGTCTGCATCTTATTTTGGTTAAACTAAACCTTAAGTTTAATAGACCTATAAAATCTGGCCAAGTCCACTTTTAACTGTGATCAATCAATATCACTTATCATACAAAATGAGAGTCCACGATTTAAGACATTCAACTCTGATGCATTTAGAGTGTAAGATTAGATATTTACCACAAGTGAAGAAAGTCTGTCATCTAGGTTTTCTGCTGTGTTGCTGCTTTGTTGGTCTTTGCTCTGCGGGTCTGTACTGGGTCCTTTCTTTCGGTATCCGCCCCTCCTTGTTTTAGACCTCCGCCTGGGGGTGTGGAGTTGGCCTGTTCTAAAAAAATGTTGGTGTTGCTCCCTGGTTGTATCCTTAGGTTTAGTAGGTTGACTCCTATTATTCCTTGGTTTCCTTGCAGGTGATTCCGATTTCTGCCAATTGTATACTTGACCCGCCCTATAATCTTCCATGTCGCGATGAAATTTCTGGCATTTATTTTCTTCCTGTTCTTGACGGAACTTTTCTTCATGCGGTCAAGAAAAATTTGTAAGTCTTCAGGTGGCATGATTTCTGTCAAGGTAGTTTTATGTTCTTCGACCCTTGTGGAGACAAGTGCGATTTCTTTTTGTAAAAAGTCTATGTTAAGTAGAATAAGGTCAAATGCATACTTATTAGTCAGTCCTTCAAAAAATATGGCAAAAAGCTTAATTTTTTGGAAACAGATTTGGACGTAGGTGGGACCTCAGTCCCCTAGGTACCATTTTCAATTGATAATAACTGCTCAATAGAGATAAATACAAATTGAGTGAAATAAGGCGTTTGGATTCATTTTCGTATAACCTCTTTGTATCCAACTTGGAGGGAATACTGAGAAATGTCCCGTCCCCTAAGTGGCCACTTAGAATTCTATCCACAGTTTCATCCGTGTAGATTTACGTAATGGGAGCTGCAGTAGTACTTGTTTGTGGAGGAGTATCCATAATGAAAAATAAACACACATGCTATCATCCAGAGAGGGTTAGTCAAAGTCCAATGTAAAAGATGGGAGATGCACAGTGTTCCAACCGTTACAAGGGTAGGTGGGTGCCAGACCTCAAGCTTGACCAAGGCAAAAACGTTCCAAAATAGTGAAAAATGGAAGACGGCACTCCAGTATTGGTGTCCAAGTTCAAGATAGGTGGTTTATTGATCCCAATACATACAAAATGATGCAACGTTTTGACCTTACAATAAGGTCTTTATCAAGCACAGTGAAATGAGGAACATACATGTGTTATATAGGGTCACCAATTGATTACATCATAAGGAGGAGTTAGCCTCAGAAAGAGGGGAGTTACCCCTAAGTTTTATTTTTTATACTGCCCATTTACAGGATGGTATGCCATAAGTAATTAAAAAGAACATTCCCCATTTTTTTTTATTACACATAGGAGTGTTATTATTATTTTTTAGCTGGGTTATCTGTATGCGGTTTATGACTGCTATCACCTGGTCAAATAGGGATGCAAGGTCAGAGCGAAAAGAGTAACATGGGGTTACTTTGGGCACGGGAATACGCCTTAGTGCGGTCCTAGTCGCTGCTAGTCTCCCTGGTCACCGGACCATGAGAAATGGATGGTAATATACTATCCATAACATGGCGAGCCAGTACCAATATTACCCTCAGAATCATAATGGTGAGTATGGTTGTTTGTTTCAAATGTGTGATTTATGACCCATGCTTATTTTAGGTCTCTAAGCCCCAAAGATTGTGTCAGTCATTTGTTACCAGGACGTTTAATGCCGGATCCGGATTGGGCCATCATACTGCGCAAGTACAGAACAGAAGGTGCTGCCCACACTTGTAATGGCCGCCGGGATGTCGGTATTCTACAGTGCGCATGCGCTGTTTATCACGGCACTTATTGACGCATCATCCTGTGAATGGACGTAACTTCCGGCGCATGTCCCTCATGGACATGTGTGTTTGTTTTTTTTACAAGCCGGCTAGAAGCGGATGCACCATGGACACGGGTCCCCCTCCGGATTGGTTGACCTCATTGTTTATGCCGAAGGACAGGTTAGACAAATATAAGTCATCTGTATGTTATTTTTACATATTATGATGGTATTGAGACTTTCTGTATATTGTATTACTATGTAATATTTTTTTCACTTATATGCACGATAATTTTTTTTTCACTTGATTGTGTTTATTTATGTCATTTTCTGACACACCCACTGTCAACTTAGGGGTAACTCCCCTCTTTCTGAGGCTAACTCCTCCTTATGATGTCATCAATTGGTGACCCTATATAACACATGTATGTTCCTCATTTCACTGTGCTTGATAAAGACCTTATTGTAAGGTCGAAACGTTGCATCATTTTGTATGTATTGGGATCAATAAACCACCTTTCTTGAACTTGGACACCAATACTGGAGTGCCGTCTTCCATGTTTCACTATTTTGGAACGTTTTTGCCTTGGTCAAGCTCGAGGTCCGGCACCCACTTACCCTTGTAAGGGTTTGAACACTGCGCATATCCCATCTTTTACATTGGTCTTTATTATATAAGTGTTGTAATCAGCAGTAGTGTTTGGGAAAGACCTTGGAGAGCTGTAAAATAGGAACCAGCTTGGATACCCAGATTCATCTAACATTTGTGATGCTAAAAGGTCTGGGAAGGAAATCTAAAGACAAAGGAGATTTGAAATAAAGAGGGAATAGAACTGGTGGGGTGATAGAAAGGAGAAAAATAAGTGGTTAGTCAAATCTAGAAATCCAAGGTGCAACATACATTGTGTTAAATCCATCAGTGAAGCCGAAGCATCACCATTCTTGTGCCACAGGACTTATAATGTCATAGATTGAGAAGTGTATGCCTCAAATTCAGGTACATTTTATATCATTAGAAATATATCCTTCTGGTTAGCTTCAGGATTCTGTGTGGTGGTCTCTCAAGGCAAGAAAAATCCAGGAACTAGAAGAGGTGAAAAAAGCTTAATTTATTTTAATATTGTAGTCTAGCAGGAGTCTGATTAATGTGGAGGTGTAGGATCTGAAATATTATTATTATATTATATTATTATATTATTTATTTTAGGATTAATCTGAGATCTGAATAGTTTAGGGGGACTGGCAGTCAGTCTGGTAGTCTCAATTAATTTAGGTCTGGGGGCTGAATTTATTTTAGGGTCTGAAGTATCGTGTTTTTCATGCCCAAGTTTTTGCAGATGTTGTCTTTTCTTACTTAACTTGGCTGGCGAGTGTGTCCTCTAACCCTAACTTTCATATACATATACCTGCTGCACTGTTTTTGTATCAGCACTTTTTTGTAACAGACAAGAAGATTGCTACAGAAGGGTGAGTCCTACGATCATTCTTTCTACCCTATTCAGGTATATTACATGCATTTGAATAAAGTGAGTACCCTTACATAAGTGGCAGAGGTCTTTGCTTGGACTGTTTGACTTTAGAAAACCATTAGCAATGCCAGAACTGCACTATTTTAATTATAATTATTTAAATAAGATTATGTCTATTAACTTTGTGTATATCTGATTGTAACTCCTACTTTAAAGGGGTATTCCAGTGGAAATCAACTGGTGCCACAAAGATAAACAGCAAGTTCTTTTCTTTTTGACTTTATTCGCAGTCTGACCACAGTGCTCTCTGCTGACACATCTGTCCATGTCAAGAACTGTCCAGAGAAGAGAGATTTGCTATAAGTATTTGCTCCTTCTCTGGACAGTTGAAGATGAATATTAGCTCTACAGTAATGAATGACAATAATAATGGGCCGTTTTGCACAGCAATTCTTTGTAATTTTTTGCCTTATTTCTGTATCAGACATACCCCACTACTTTTTATTCATACATCATCCAAGTCCTGTGGCTAATGCCAACCAATTTAAATAAACAGTCCCAGCATGTACCTTGATAAAATCCATTGCACAGATGCTTTCTTGTTGTTCATGTCTAGCATGGTACAACTGTAAAAAGGTGAGTTTAACTAGGATAATTTACAAGGAAAAGTAAATTTATTTTCCCTTGGAAATGCCGGGAGCTGATACCCACATGGAGTTTGCAGATTTTATTATTTACAAAGTGACTTTTATCACAGGAGGGACACTTTAAATAAAGGGATTTCATAGTCTGCAATTAGAGGAAATGAGGCAGCCTAGAGAACAGGTATTCTGAACGCCTACAGAAAGTGTGAGCTTGTCAAGGGACAAGTACAGATCACTGCAGGGTATAATCTGTACAATTAACTGTTGGCAAAACATTCTTTAGTTTCTGAAAAGTGGTTGCCCTGGCATCTTATGGCTAATTATGGCTACTGAGTCAGAAGCTTCTATAGCTGGAAATGGAAACTACCGTATATAAAATACAAACATTCACTAATAGCTAGGCCTTGTTTTAAGTCATCGTAAAGACCATAAATATAGATTAGCGAATTGTTTGGTTCTACTGGTTGCCGAACTGGCAAAAACTTCTGGTTGTGTCCAAATTAGTTATGTCCAAAACATGTTCAGTCCAAACTGTGTTTATAAGACTGTTTGAGATACCTAAAAACCCTGTACAACACTGTTAAGTCACCTAGGAGTGTATCTTATCTACTACTGATTTGTTTTTAAGGCAAAGTTATGACAACAGGTATGGCTATAAGTAAATGGGTGGTTCCTCATGATAACTAACAGGTTAAATAAAAATACACTGCACTAGCAGATTTTTTTAATTAATGAATATCCAAAAATTATCCCTTTTTGAAGGCAGATGCCTGCCGGTATTTATATGCACATATAGGTATCAGAAAAAGCTACCCCGAACGTGTTTTCGTTGTTCGCTTCGTCTGGGGGTGCCCCCAGACGAAGCGAACAGCGAAAACGCATTCAGGGTAGGTGAGGTGTTCCTACATAGGGTGTATGACAGGGCAAACTGTTATTTATTATGCTGTGATTCCTCCCTAGTCCCCTTCGTTTTCCTCCATACTATTTTTGTGTACTACCTGTTTCTTTGTGTCCCCTGTCTGATTATATTCCTCATACCTGTGCTCTATAGCCGGTTACCCTTTACAACTGAGGGACACATCTTTGAACATGGAGTAAATACTGTACCCCTCTCTTTTTTTGTCCATTAATTGGAACAAGCTCACCCAGCTTTTAAACGTGTATTCTGATCACCATTCTATCTATCTTTGTAATTTTATCAATATGTTTTACTTAATGTTTAATAAAGATTATACAATTGTTTATTACTTTACCTGTATGGCCTCCATTTTTCTGTGAGAGTATCTATATATGGCCAAGGTTATTGTGCCATTTGTTGTTCTGTTACTTATAACTGAGAAACCAGCTTACAAAAATGGAGACATGTCTAACCTATCATTAAGGCCAAGCGGACCCTGCGCATTTAGTCGCATGATCCAACGGTTTCTGCGCGCAGTAATCTTGTCTTTCTATCTGTACTGACATTGTCATGCTTCACTATTTCGAGACCTCCAGATTTTAAATCTTCTATTTCTCCTTCATGACACTCTCTCATATGTTGTATAAACCTTGGGAGCCTTGACTGGTCTTAATAGAGTGTAAATGCTCGCAAATCCTAATGCTCAATTGCCTGATAGTTTTTCCTATATGAAAACGCATGCAACTACATAATAGAAAATACACGACGTAGGTATTGTGACAAGTGATTAGTTCATTCACAGCAAAATATGTATCTCCTAAGGGGACAAGAAGGGAATTTCTTGGTAGTAGATCTGCCTTTTGTAATCCTCTGTTGATGATCTTACGAGGCTAATCTAACCTGGAGGCTAATTCTAAAGCTTGCAGTGTATACATCTCTGGATCTTTGTTTTTTCTCTTCAGCCGGAGGAATTCACTGTATGGGATGGAGTTTTTAACTTGTTTAGGATGTGAGCTGCTGTAATGTAAAATATAATTCTTTGCTATGTCTTTCTGATAGCCTTTCGTCAGCAAGATATTATCTTCTACATATAGTGTCAGATCCAAAAACTGGGTTTCTATCCCACCGAAACTATGTGTGAATCGCATGTTCATGTGATTATTCTCATTAAGGTATGCGACAAAATAGGCAAACTGATTTTCCTCCCACACAATCAGGACATCATCCACATATCTTAGGAACGCTTTAATATTTTTCACATAGGGATTCTTGGAACTGTAGATAAAGTGTTGCTCAAAAACAGACAAAAATAAATTTGCATATGCACAAGATGTTGGACTCCCCATGGCTTTACCAGAAATTAACTTGAACTAATCAGATCCATATATGAGGGTATTATGATCCAGAATAAATCTAAGGAAAGTGCAAATAACTGCAAATAGACCTGATGGCCTTTACACAGGGATGCTGGTGTACAGGCTCTCCTCGTCTATAGTAGCAAGAGAAAAGATTCATGCCACGGAAAACATTTGACAAACTGGATGATGTCACTGGAATCCTTGACACATGAGGGCATTTGAGGGAGAAGAGTTCTTAGAGCCCAATCCACATATTTGGACAAATACTGAACCCCTCCCGGCCACGATAGGGTGACCGGGAGGGGGATTGACAGATTTGTGGATTTTAGGTAGCAAATACCACTTAGGTTTTGATGGGTAGAAGGGCAAAAGGCGCTCTGCCAGCTTTGTATCAACCACACCAGAAGCAACATAGCTCCTCAAGAAGGATTTCAATTGGTCCAATATTTTAAATGTGGGGTCTTCTTTTAGTCTGATGTATACCGTCTGATCTGTTAGTTGATGATATGCCTCATTCTCGTCTTGTTGGGATGACCAGACTACTACACCTCCTTCTTTGTCTGCTTGGGAAATCTTCAGTTCTGTATGGGAGGCAATCCATTGTATTGCCTCACGTTCAGAACTAGATAGATTACCACCTTCATTGGGATATAGCAATGCTTCTACATCTCTGCTGACCGATTTTCAAAAGATGTCTATAGCACTCCCTGCTATTATCGGAGGATTAAATGTGGATGGTCTTCTGGCTCGGAATTGGGTCTGATCTTTAAAATCATATTCAGCATCCTGAGATCTTATCTAATCTTCAGCAGCTAGCACGGCCAAAAATCTGACACTTTCCTGCTCAATCTCTGAAAAATAAAGAACTGGATAAAAACCTAGGGGCCCTATTATACATTGAGATGTGCTTTTGTGTATATTGCTGGGATTGGTTGGATGAGTAGCAAAAAATGTATGCAAATGAATTTTTCTTAAAACTCTAAACAAATCCATCTCAAAAGTAGTAAAGTCAAAAACCTCCATAACTCCAAAATTGAGGCCCTTAGATGGTAGCTGGATAACATTAGTAGGAAGGGGTGTGTTAGAAATATTAATTACAATGTCATCTAATCTTTCCAGGAGACCCCTTTCCTTTTCTGGAAGAATTTTCCTTGTGGCCTTTCTTTTCCTGCCCCCTCTTCTGGTGTATTTCCTAAAGGGTGAGTAGGTTCACTATCAGGGTGGCGTCTTGGTAAATCATGTGTGTTTTCGTCTGAGGCACTGGTGTCTGTTTCTGTTTGGATTATGTTTCAAACAGTGTTGTCCGCAATTCGGTTTTAAACCGACATAGATCTTCAGTGACCTTAAAATAATCATTTTGGCTCTGTTGCAGTACTAAATCCACTAATGTTAGTGCGTGTGCTTTCTGTACATCTTGCCAGAGTTGCATAAAATCATTATTATCCTGAAATTGCGAAGGTATCTTATAAATTCTCAGACCTCTAGGGGCTCTATTACTGTCATTATAGGCTTGAAGATAATTTATAGTCCAAAAAGTTCATGCTTCTTTCTCAGATGAAACATTAACCATGTGCTCAAGTGATTTGGTGCTCATTAATTGAAGTTGATCCTGTATATTGCATGATGCAAAGAACGCTCCAGCATTCTACCTTGCTGTATCCATAGACAATTCACTGCTAGTGCTAGCTGTCTCAATCTCCATATTAGAATAACTCTATATATAACCTAAGTCAACTCAGCGTGCTCAGTCTCATGCAAGAGTAAATGAAACCATACATAGGTATCAAAGAAAGATCTGAGACGGCACAGCATACTTCAGGTACTCAGTAAACATGAGTAACTTGTGATTACTGAGTACCTGAAGTAAGCTGTGCCATCTCAGATCTTTCTGTGATACAATATAATTAGCAGTATGCCATTGCATGTAGTGTTTACTGTGTGTTTTGAACCGATATTAACTTTTAAATAATTGCATGTGAAATTGTGTGCGCCTAGAGAAGGCAGAAGTGTGTTTCATTTTTGATCCATGATAATGATTAGCATTGTTCAAGTATAAGTTTTTTTTCAAAAAAAAACGCACACATTTTTACATACGCATTGCAAAGAAGCTACGTATAATGATGGGAAGGGTGTGCATGACATCTTCTATGATTTTAGTCATTCTTTTTTTTCTTTTACATTTGTCTCAGGCACCATGACAACTTCACACAGTTGGGACTCTTTTCTGCACAATTGCCACAATAAAACATTTTAGGCTCCTTCTCTTTTCAGCACCCTCAGCATCTCTAGCCAAATGCCACAAATGGTATTAATGCCACTATAAGGTATACCCCCACACACAAATTTTTTCCCCTTTTTTCCAAAATCTCATCCCCCATTAAGTAGGCAGCAACATAAATTATTTAAAAGGCAGACTCCCCCCTCATCATTTATAGCAAGAAGGGCAGTGAAACATCTGACAGGACAGGTAGCAGGAGGGACACTGAGGCATCTGAAAGGAGGTGTAGTAGTACTAGGGACCGTCAGGGATGTGATAGGAGGAGTATTAGTACTAGGAACAGTAAGGCATGGGCTAGGAAGGGTAGTAGTAGGGACAATGAGGCATATGACTGTAAGGGGTGATGGGGGCAGTATGCACAGTAAAGAATCTGACTGAATGGGGCAGTAATACAGGCTGTCCTTAATGCAGACTACTTTCCTTGCACAAGCTTCCTGCTCCCTATTCTCATACTGCCTTACCTGCACTTCATAAGCTGCCAGCCAATAAGACAGAGGCAGTACTTTCAGCTGATATGCCAGTACTGTGTAATATTACCGACTTAATGCAGAACTGAACAGGAGTACCACAACAACACCCCCCCCCCCCCCCCCAATTCAAGAGCTGCTTGGCCATGACTGTTCTAACTGAAAGCAGAAGCTGCTGCTTCTGTCCTCTATCCTTCTATATGGTACAATGCAATTCAGGAGGAGCAGAGGATGAGACTCAGCAGGAGGCAGCTCCAGGTTCTAGTGCACTAAAGCGTGTGTGGCAGAACAGGTGGGCGGCAGCAGGCCCCATCTCTGGCCAGGCCCTTGGACACTGCCCAAGTGCCAGACCTGTTAGTCTACCCCTGCTGTGAAAAATGATTTCCATTTTGGGGAATAGCAACAAGCTTGGCAGTCTAGAAAGAGCATAAAAGTGACACAAAACTCTCTATGCACTTCTTTTTCACAATTAATGTAAAAAAAAAACAACAAACGTCCAATTAAAACACATTTGGGACTAACAAAATAGATGCAGATTGCTCTCATGCTGCTTTATTACAATTGTTCTATACTGTATGTGTTGCCCTACTCATATCAGGGTTATTTAGTTTAGAAAAAAAATGAATAGGGATGACCTTATAACTATATATATCAGTGGGCAGTACAGAGATATTTCTCATGATCTATTTATATCCAGGAGTAAGGACTGTGGGGGAGATTCATCAAAACCTGTCCAGAGGAAAAGTTGCTGAGCTACCCATAACAACCAATCAGATTGCTTCTTTCATGTCTGAAAAGGCCTCTGAAAAATGAAAGAAGCAATCTAATTGGTTGCTATGGGTAACTCTGCAACTTTCCTCTGGACAGGTTTTGATGAATCTCCCCCTGTATCTACAACAAGGAGGCATCCTCTTCAGCTAGAGGAAAGAAGGTTTCCACACCAGCACAGGAGGGGGTTCATTAAGAGCAGTAAGTCTCTTCCAGAGGAATTGGTCATAGAGAACTCAATAAAAGAGTTCAAAAGCAGCCTGGATTAATTTCTGAAGGTTACAGGTTATATATGCTAGTTTTACAGGGACAGAGCATTGATCCAGAAATACATTTTTCCCCAAAGTATGGGGCAATTGGTCTCATCTCATAAGGGTTTTTGCCTACCTCTGGATCAATGCAGTGGGAACACAATAAGGATACAGTTGAACTTTGTAGACAATTTTTTTTTCAACTTTATGAAATATGTAACTATGTAACTAACTCCTATACCTAACCAAATTCTAACCCAAACCCAAAAAGTACTAACCCTAACACTACTAACCCTTCTTCTAACCCTAACCCTACCCTAGTTCTAACTCTACAAACCCTACCTTAGTCCTAACCCCAACACCAATCCCAACTCTATCCTTAACCCCTAACTCTCTAACCCTAACCCCGACACTACCCTCACCCTTACCTTAAAGCTAGCCTCTAAGCATAAACCAACCCTTAACCAAAACCTTAGCCCTACCTTCTGAACCTAATCCTAACCCTACACTAATCCTAGCTCAAACCATAACTCAACAGACCCTAAAACTAACCCTAGCCTTATCCTAACCCTAATTCCAACCCTAAACAGCCTTAACTCTAACCTTTTAAACCCTACAAACTCTAACCCTGGCCCACATTCTAACCTCCTAACCCTTTATTCCTAACACTACTAAGCCTTACCGTACCCTATCCTTGGGTACCCTATGCCTATCTCCAACCCTACAAACCCTATTCCCTAACCCTAATCCATACTAAACCCCTGCCTCGACCTTTTAACACTTTCCCTAACCCAGCTTGAACCTTAACCCTCTAAATCTAACCCCTAACCATAACTTTAGCAGACTAACCCTGACTTTTGCCCTAACCTTTACCCTAGCCCTAACTCTATCCGAATCCTAACCCCAAACCCTAACTCTAACCTTGACCTATCATTACAGCACAGAGCAAGTTCACTCTGCACGTAATGACGGACAATACAGGGGCAGGAGCAACGTTACGTACGGCTCCGTCCCTCGAGACATCAAGGCCCGCCTTTTTCAATACAAGTCTATGGGAGGGGGCGTGGTGGTCATCACGCCCCCTGTCATAGACTTGCATTAAGGGGACGGGACGTGATGTCACGAGGGGCGGAGCCATGACGTCACGCTGCTCCGTCCCCTGTATCGCCAGTCATTACGCACAGAGCGAACTCGCTCTGTTTTGTAATGATAGCGCAGTGCCGCAGCGGGGATCCCGGGGCTCCCCAGCAGCGGGACCGTGGCGATCTGACATCTTATCCCCTATCCTTTGGATAGGGGATAAGATGTCTAGGAGCGGAGTACCCCTTTAAATATAAATATATAAATATATATATATATATATATATATATATATATAATGTAGAAGGGTTACATGGTCTGTTTATATTCCTCTTTCATAAAGAGTAACTAGTACCTTAAACATATATTAACCTGCATATGTTTTTAGACAGCTGAACTCTTCAAGTATGTATATCCAAAGAAGCTAAGTGAAACAATATGCAGCTCCATGTTGTACTTTGATATTTAGATTTGACATCATGCTCAGATGTCGTCAATATAATGAGGACACCGAAAAGCCAACAACATGATTTTGCATTGCACGTGAAGGTCGGAGCTGTTTGATATATGAATGGTCTTTGTCTGAAGTAATTGTGTTTATATCTTTCTGGATGACATATTGGAATTCCAATGAAAATCAGCTTGTTCTGTCAACACAATGTTCGATGATGGATTTTCTTTGCTAACCATGTATTCCTTTTATATGGCAATGAAGTGCCCAGAATGATAAAAAAAATATATAGAAAATTATTAATTTAGTTATTTATATTGTATGACTGTATACATTTTTCCAAAGCTAGCCACACATAACATAAATGTAGATTAATCTGCTTGATAATGTAATGTACTGTATATAGGTGTGCGAGTGTCCTTGGGGAAAAAAGGAGTCAGTGATCAATGGTTTTCACAGGCCTATTTCATACTGTACTGATACAGAAGGTAAATGGGACAGCTTTAAATCAACTCTAAATAACTATACAGCTAAATATATACCAAAGGGGAACAAATATAAACGATTAAAACTAAATCCTACATGGCTGACAAATGATGTTAAAAGAGCAATAAACAACAAAAAAATAGCCTTCAAAAAATACAAATCTGATGGGTCAGCTATAACATTTAAACAGTACAAGGAGCTTAATAAAATCTGTAAAAATGTAATAAAAACAGCAAAAATTCTAAATGAGAGACAGGTGGCCAAAGAAAGCAAAACTAATCCTAAATATTTTTTTAGATATATAAATACAAAAAAACCAAGGACAGAGCATGTAGGACCCCTTAATAATGATAATGGGGAGGTTGTCACAGGCGATCAAGAGAAAGCGGAGCTACTGAATGGGTTCTTTAGTTCTGTATACACTATGGAAAAAGGAGCTGACATTGGCCAGGTCAGTGCTGGTAACACATCATGTAATGTACTGAACTGGCTTAATGTAGAGATGGTACAAGGTAAGTTAAGTGATATAAATGTAAGCAAATCCCCAGGGCCGGATGGACTACACCCAAGAGTTCTTAGAGAGGTAAGTTCAGTAATATCTGTACCCCTGTTCATGATATTTAGAGATTCTCTGGTGTCTGGTATTGTGCCAAGGGACTGGCGCAAGGCGAATGTGGTGCCAATCTTCAAAAAGGGCTCTAGGTCTTCCCCAGGAAACTATAGACCGGTAAGTTTAACGTGCATTGTGGGTAAATTGTTTGAAGGACTTATAAGGGATTACATACAGGAATACATAGGGGATAATTGTATTATAAGTGATAGCCAGCATGGGTTTACCAAGGATAGAAGTTGTCAAACCAATCTAATTTGCTTTTATGAAGAGGTGAGTAGAAGCCTTGACAGAGGAATGGCTGTAGATATAGTGTTTCTGGATTTTGCCAAAGCGTTTGATACTGTCCCTCACAGACGTCTGACAGGTAAGTTAAGGTCCTTGGGCTTGGAAACTTTAGTTTGTAACTGGATTGAACACTGGCTCATGGATCGCACCCAGAGAGTGGTGGTCAATGATTCGTACTCTGATTGGTCCCCGGTTATTAGTGGTGTACCCCAAGGTTCAGTACTGGGCCCGCTGCTGTTTAATTTATTTATCAATGATATAGAGGATGGTATTAACAGCTCTGTTTCTATCTTTGCAGATGACACCAAGCTTTGTAGCACGGTACAGTCTAGAGAGGATGTGTATAAGTTACAAGATGACTTGGATAGACTAAGTGCCTGGGCATCCACTTGGCAAATGAGGTTCAATGTGGATAAATGTAAAGTTATGCATCTGGGTACTAATAACCTGCATGCGTCGTATGTCTAAGGGGGGATTAAACTGGCAGAGTCACTGGTAGAGAAGGATCTAGGTGTACTTGTAGATCACAGACTACAGAATAGCATGCAATGTCAGGCTGCTGCTTCCAAAGCCAGCAGGATATTGTCATGTATCAAAAGAGGCATGGACTCAAGGGACAGGGACATAATACTCCCCCTTTATAAAGCATTGGTACGGCCTCACCTGGAATATGCTGTTCAGTTTTGGGCACCTGTCCATAAAAGGGACACTGCGGAGTTGGAAAGGGTGCAGAGACGCGCGACTAAACTAATATGGGGCATGGAACATCTTAGCTATGAGGAGCGATTAAAGGAGTTGCAATTGTTTAGTCTTGAGAAGAGACGTTCAAGGGGGGATATGATAAACGTATATAAATATATAAATGGCCCATACAAAAAATATGGAGAAAAACTGTTCCAGGTTAAACCCCCCCCAAAGGACGAGGGGGCACTCCCTCCGTCTGGAGAAGAAAAGGTTTAGTCTAAAGGGGTGACACGCCTTCTTTACCGTGAGGACTGTGAATTTATGGAACGGTCTACCTCAGGAACTGGTCACAGCAGGAACAATTAACAGCTTTAAAACAGGGTTAGATACATTCCTGAAACAAAATAACATTAATGCTTATGCAGAATTATAAAACTACACCCCTTTCCCTGATCCCCTTACACCCTTCCCTTCAATTCCCTGGTTGGACTTGATGGACGTATGTCTTTTTTCAACCATACTAACTATGTAACTATGTAACTACATATGATAGCACTGAAATCAAATAAATGTGATTAAAGGGGTGTACAGGCATGTGATTAAAGGGATATTCCAGGAATAAAAAAAAGCAGGTCTTTTTTTCTTTCAAACACAGCACCCTCCTTGTCTCCACTTTGAGTGTGGTAATACACATTGGCTCAATTCACTTCAATGGGACTGAGCTGTAGAACAACACCCAAACTGGAGACAAACAGGACAAAAAAGAATAAATGCCTGTTTTTGATTACTGGAATACTCCAAGTGTAACAATTTAATCAATCCAAGCTAAAGAAAGACATGGTGCCATCGGACCATGCCTCTATCTGGCAAATATTAACCTGTTAAGGGCGCAGGGTGTGCAGGTATGCCCTTGCGCCCAAGTCCTTAGGGACGCAGGGCATACATGTATGCCCTGGTCCCATTACCGGCGTTTAAAGCATACTCATGGGCTGAGCATGCGTTAAACCCGGTGAGTCCCAACTGCTATCAGCAGCCAGGACCCAGGGTTAATGCCGGGCATCACTGATTGGGCCGATGCCTGGCATTAACACTTTAGACGCCGCAATCAAAGTTGATTGCTGCATCTAAAATAAAAGTGAAACCATTACGGCAGCAAAATAATGTAATAAAAGAAAAATAATCTATGTAGTACCGCCACATACGTAAATGTCCAAACTATTAAAATATAAGATTAGCTAAACCGCATTTTCGATGGCTTACACGTAAAAAAATACCAGTCCAAAATTGTGCATTTTTGGTCACTTCATATACCATGAAAGAGCGATCAAAAAGTCCCATCAAAACAAAAAGGGTACCGATAAAAACTACAAAAAAATTAGCTCTCAAATAGCCCTGTATGCGGAAAAATGTAAAAGTTATGGGGGTCAGAAAATGACAATTTTAAACATTCAAATTTTGGTGCATGTAATTATAATTTTTTTAAAGTAGTAAAATAAATTAAAACCTACATAAATTGGGAATCCTTGTAACCATATTAACCTACAGAATAAATAAAAGGTGTCATTTTTACCGAAAAGGGCACTGTGTAGAAACGGAAGCCCTCAAAAACATTACATAATGGCATTTAAAAAAAACATTACATAATGGCATTTTTTTTTTATTTCTTTTACTCCTTGAATATGTTTTTTTTTGTTTGCCGCAGATTATGTTATAAAATAAGTGATGTCATTACAAAGTACAAGCCATAATATGGGTCTGTAGGGGTAAAATTTAAAGCTTTATGATTTTTAGAAGGAGAGGAGGAAAAAACAAAAGTGCAAAAACGAGAATAGAGTCCTTAAGGTGAAAATGGGTCCTTAGGTGCTTACAAAAGGAAAACGTTTCAAAATACATGGATGGGGAAACAGTAAGGGGAGAGGAGGGTTTAGACAGTATAGAAGGATTTAGCTTAAACTCAAGTATTGAGTGTGAATAAAATAGCATTAAATGTGTAAAATTGTGGTAAAGTGGTTATTGGACCTAATAAGATAGAAAAAAGTTAAATGTTCTGAAAGAAGGGGATGATGCATAATGTGGTTCAGTGGAAGCCACAATTTCTTTGAAGTGATATCTATGGTCAGTCTTATTAAGCCATTGGCTACTGAAGGGCAGGACTGTCGGAATATTTCACCAAGAAGTAGATAAATTGGTTAGTTTACATTTTTATGGTACAAGAAGATTCAGTAAGATGTTGGTTGAAGTAATCGTGATTTGACTGTGACATGTAAGGAGTTAAACACTCTAGATTGGGGGTTTATCTGTTCTTGGTAATTAGAGCGTGAGCTCAGCTGTTATATAAGAGGAGAGATCCCATGGTATCCTTTGGAGAAAAATGCAGGGCTATTCCTGCCCCATTGTAAAAATTGCATTGCAAGAATTATGTCCCTAAAAGGGCTTTGTTTTATCAGTATCCCAGCAACCCATGCTACTTAAAAGTATCTTGACCCCTCTCAGCTCCCAAAGCTCAACTCCAAGAGCAGTCACCTAGCATAATATTTAACTGCCAAAGGCTTGTAGAGAAATCCATGTGGCCCCAGTAGAAAATTACCCCTTCGTGGATTCTGTGCCCTTCTTGGATGTGAACACGGATTTTGCCTTCTCTCTCTACTCCCTCAAGTCAGTCTATGCACCACTTTTTGTCAGAACCTGGTCGGCTTTTGTCCTGGAATTGTTTAGGCTTGTTTCACAGCAACCTGATGCAAGTCCTTTTTCTTTTCAATGTTCTTTTAACGCAAGACATTTCAAATAAAAGTTGAAAGAGAACAATAAAGTTCATCAGCTTTTAGTTTAGTTTTCAAAATCATAATTTTATTTAGTACTTAAAACAAAGGAGAGGGGAATGTTTTCATTTATTAAACCTTCCAACCTTCTTTTCACTACAATATAAATTGTTGGGAATGTGCATACATTTTATTATGTTTGATAAAGGCCCTGGGCCAAAATGCAGTAAACAAATAAAATAATATTCTTGTTAGAAGGTCATCAGAACTGAATCCCATACCAGAAAATGTTGACCACACTGCTGATCCAAATATAGCGAATGACCCTTGTCATAGTTACAAAGATAGGTATTAAAACATTATAAGATAAGCCTCTACACTGGCTTTCAATATATATGTACATAGTATTTAAGGCATTATCATCTTATATGCAAAATTGATATTCTTTCTGGGTACTGTAATCCACCAATTTCCTTTAACCCCTTAAGGACTCAGCCCATTTTGGCCTTAAGGACTCAGACAATTTAATTTTTACGTTTTCATTTTTTCCTCCTCGCCTTCTAAAAATCATAACTCTTTTATATTTTCATCCACAGACTAGTATGAGGGCTTATTTTTTGCGCGACCAGTTGTCCTTTGTAATGACATCACTCATTATATCATAAAATGTATGGCGCAACCAAAAAACACTATTTTTGTGGGGAAATTAAAACGAAAAACGCAATTTTGCTAATTTTGGAAGGTTTTGTTTTCACGCCGTACAATTTCTGGTAAAAATGATGTGTGTTCTTTATTCTGAGGGTCAATACGATTAAAATGATACCCATTATTATATACTTTTATATTATTGTTGCGCTTAAAAAAAATCACAAACTTTTTAACCAAATTAGTACGTTTATAATCCCTTTATTTTGATGACCTATAACTTTTTTATTTTTCCGTATAAGCGGCAGTATGGGGGCTCATTTTATGTGCCATGATCTGTACTTTTTTTTGATACCACATTTGTATATAAAAAACTTTTAATACATTTTTTATAATTTTTTTTTTAATAAAATGTATTAAAAAAGTAGGAATTTTGGACTTTTTAAAATTTTTTTCGTTCACGCCGTTCACCGTACGGGATCATTAACATTTTATTTTAATAGTTCGGACATTTACGCACGCGGCGATACCAAATATGTCTATAAAAAATGTTTTTTACGCTTTTTGGGGGTAAAATAGGAAAAAACGGACGTTTTACTTTTTTATTGGGGGAGGGGATTTTTCACTTTTTTTTTACTTTTACTTTTACATTTTTTTACATTTTTTTTTACACTTGAATAGTCCCCATAGGGGACTATTCATAGCAATACCATGATTGCTAATACTGATCTGTTCTATGTATAGGACATAGAACAGATCAGTATTATCGGTCATCTCCTGCTCTGGTCTGCTCGATCACAGACCAGAGCAGGAGCCGCCGGGAGCCGCACGGAGGAAGGTGAGGGGACCTCCGTGCGGCGTTATGAATGATCGGATCCCCGCAGCAGCGCTGCGGGCGATCCGATCGTTCATTTTAATCGCGAACTCCCGCAGATGCCGGGATCTGTATTGATCCCGGCACCTGAGGGGTTAATGGCGGACGCCCGCGAGATCGCGGGCGTCGGCCATTGCCGGCGGGTCCCTGGCTGCGATTAGCAGCCGGGATCAGCCGCGCATGACACGGGCATCGCTCCGATGCCCGCGGTTATGCTTAGGATGTAAATGTACGTCCTGGTGCGTTAAGTACCACCTCACCAGGACGTACATTTACGTCCTGCGTCCTTAAGGGGTTAAAGAGGTGCTCCGGTGGAAAAACAGTTCTTGACATGGACAAACATATGCTGCTCTGGACAGTTCCTGACATGGACAGAGGTGTCAGCATAGAGCACTGTGGTCAGACTGAAAAGAACAACAGCAAAAATCTCAACTTACTCTGTAGCATACAGCAGCTGATAAGTACTGGAAGGATAAAACACTTTTAATAGAAGCAATTAAAAAATCTGCTTAACTTTCTGGCACCAGTTTATTTGCAAAAATACTTCACCGGAGTACCCTTTTAACTCCTTTTGTCATCTGCCTCTGAAACTTCTCGAGTTCAGCTATGTCTTCTGTATTCTCAGGCGTCTAATCTGTTTTTATTTTCTGACCATGTGTTTTTATTGTATTTTCTGTGTAAGATTATGGGGGCAGCCATCTTGTCTGTTTTTTTTTTTTTATTATTATTATTTTTTTTTAAACAGAGATCTGCTTACAGCATCCAGAGATCTGCTTACAGCATCTACATGAACCATAGTAACCTGTAGTCTGGAGTTGACTTGTTGACCTGGAAGAGTGTTCTAAGCAGGGAGGAAAAGGCAATGAGATTCCCCACCATCTATTGTTAATGGCGGACACAGTCTTCTGTGTGGTGGGAAACCTTTTAAGAAGACTACCCAAAATTGCATTGAAAAGTAAATTATATGGAAGATGGGCACTTGGGGTGTAATCTTTTATATACTATACATGTACAGCCAGCTTCTTTTAGCATGATGTTTCGTTCCCATTGAAGCCAATCTGCCAGCTGCAATTCATGTTTTAAACTTCTGACACTGTAAGATAACTGTTATACAGATGAATGAGGTACCATGTGTCTCCCTGTCCTGTGTTTCCAAAAGATAGAAAAATGCTTTTATTCTCTGGTTCCAAGTGTCAAGAAGTGTTCCCAGGCCGCTAAAGAGCTGAGAGCTGGAAGCCCTCCTCACTCACCCACCCATCCTATACTTGATTGACAGATAACTTGAAGCTGAGCCCTGTTTCCAAATCAAATTTTTGAGCTGTGCATACACATAGAGGGGCATTTACTAATCTTTTACTATGTAGTCTGGTTTTTACCCTGTTTTTTTCTACTTCATTTTTGACTATGTGCGACAAATTTACTAAATTGTTGCACGGCATTAATAAATTTGGCACACATAGGCAAAAGTGGGAAATTTACTTCATGTAGTAGAAAAAATAGTCTGTTCCTTTTTCCTGCTGTCTGAATAGGTTTGGCTGCTGGTTTCCTTCTGGATCTTTTGTTTTTGATTTTTTTAAAATCTTTTTCACCACATCTAAATAATTCAATAACTACAGTGGTCCCTCAAGTTACAATATTAATTGGTTCCAGGAAAACCATTGTAAGTTGAAACCATTGTATGTTGAGACCATAACTCTATGGAAACCTGGTAATTGGTTCTAAAGGCACCAAAATGTCATCCAAAATAGGAAAAAGTGACAAAGAAAAATAAGTAGATAACTAATATAGATAAAGCAAATCCTTACATATAAAAGTAATAAAGATCTGCTGGGAGCTGTAAATCACTGTCTATGTCAGTGTTTCCCAAGCAGGGAGCCTCCAGCTGTTGCAAAACTATAACTCCCAGCATGCCTGGACAGCCAAAGGCTGTCCAGGCATGCTGGGAGTTGTAGTTTTGGAAAAAGATGGGGCCACCCTGCTTGGGAAACACTGGTCTATGTAGAGGACAGGAGCTTCTTCAGGGGTCCTGTACAGTACAGGCAATGTCCCAAACAAGTAATGGAGTCGCCCTCACCTGGTGTCCAAAAGAGCAGCTAACCCTGATACAGGTAAAGTCTACAGAACATGTAATACCAGACACCAGTCAGTGCATACACTTCAGTAATACAGGGGTTTTACCAGTGAATGCCCATTTTGATTGGTTGGTTCTTCCAGCCATTGACACGTTTCACAGATCTGGACTGTCTGTAGCATTGTATGTTGAGTCTGGTTTCAACTTACGATGGTCCAGAAAAGACCATTGTATGTTGAAACTATTGTATGTTGAGGCCATTGTAAGTTGAGGGATCACTGTAAATTGTAGTCATGGCTCAGAAGTGGTAAACGGTGTTTAGTGTGTGTGTTTATTACATTTTTTTAACACAGTTTTTTTCTCCCTAAATGTACTTACACTTTTTTTTTTTTGGTTACTTCTTCTACAGATCTGTGTATCCTGTGGACTCCTTCGGATTCGGTGGACTACTTCGACGACCAGCGTTTTTCTTTGCTTGATGTTAATAAAATGGTTAACGAGGGCTTGTGGGGGAGTGTTTTTTTGTAATAAATTTTTTTTTAAACCTGTTGTGTTTTTTTTTATTTTACTTTACTAGACAGGCTTAGTAGTGGAAGCTGTCTTATAGACTGAGTCCATTACTAAGCCGGGCTTAACGTTAGCCACAAAAACAGCTAGCGCTAACCCCCAATTATTACCCCGGTACCCAACACCACAGGGGTTCCGGGAAGAGCCGGTACCAACAGGCCCGGAGCGTCAAAAATGGCGCTCCTGGGCCTAGGCGGTAACAGGCTGGCGTTATTTAGGTTGGGGAGGGCGTTTTTTAAATATATTTAATTATTTATTTAAAAAAAAAAACGCATAGGGTCCCCCCTATTTTCATTCTCAGCCAAATACCAACCAAACAGTAACAGCCTGACGTTCCCAGGGTGGGCGAGGACCATTGTTACTGGCCCTCCCCAGCCTAAATAACGCCAGCCTGTTACCGCTTAGGCCCAGGAGCGCCATTTTTGACGCTCCAGGCCTGTTGGTACCAGCTCTTCCCGCCACCCCTGTGGCATTGGGTACCGGGGTAATAATAGGGGGTTAGCGCTAGCTGTTTTTGTGGCTAGCGCTAAGCCCAGGTTAGTAATGGACTCTGTCTATAAGGCAGCTTCCACTACTAAGCCTGTCTAGTAAAGTAAGAAAAAAACACAACAGGTTTTAAAAAAATTTTATTACAAAAAACACTCCCCCACATGCCCTCGTTAACCATTTTATTAAAATCAAACAAAGAAAAACGCTGGTCATCGAAGTAGTCCACCGAATCCGAAGGAGTCCACAGGATACACGGATCTGAAATGAGAAGAAAACAAAAAAAATGGGTTAGTACATTTATTATCACCTGCTCACACATCTCCCGCCCCGCATGACTACAACTGCCAGCATGCCCTTACAGTAAGGACATGCTGGGAGTTGTAGTTGTGTGGTGCAGGAGATGTGTGGGCAAGTGACAAGCTTGTCCCCTGCCCCCAGCTGCAGGACTACAACTCCCAGCATGCCCTTACAGTAAGGTGGGGCGGAGGCCTTTGACTGTCCAGACATGCTGGGGCTTGTAGTTTTGCAACATCTGGAGGCACCCTGGTTGGGAAACACTGTTTTAGGCCAGTGTTTCCCAGCCAGGTTGCCTCCAGATGTTGCAAAACTACAACTCCCAGCATGCCTAGACAGCCTTTGACTGTCCAGGCATGCTGGGACTTATAGTTTTGCAACATCTGGAGGCACCCTGGTTGGGAAACACGGTTTTAGGCCAGTGTTTCCCAACCAGGGTGTCTCCAGATGTTGCAAAACTACAACTCCCAGCATGCCTGGACAGCCAAAGGCTGTCCAGGCATGCTGGGAGTTGTAGTCTTGCAACATCTGGAGGCACCCTGGTTGGGAAGCTTGCGCAACTTACCGGCTTCCGTAGGATCCAGCACTGCACGACACTGTCGCGCGACAGTGCCGCGCGACGATCTCCGACAGCGATCGTCGCTGGAGCCTCGGAAGGGTAAGTGAACGTCTTCGCCGGTCCCCTTCAGCTGTTTAGTTTTGCAACAGCTGGAGGACTACAGTTTATAGACCACAAACCAGTGGTCTGCAAACTGTGGCCCTCCAGCTGTTGCAAAACTACAACTCCCAGCATGCCTGGACAGCCAATGGCTGTCCAGGCATGCTGGGAGTTGTAGTCTTGCAACATCTGGAGGCACCCTGGTTGGGAAACACTGTTTTAGGCCAGTGTTTCCCAACAAGGGTGCCTCGAGCTGTTGCAAAACTACAAAACTGCCTTGGTGTCCAGGCATGCTGGGAGTTGTAGTCTTGCAACATTTGGAGGCACCCTGGTTGGGAAGCTTGCGCAACTTACCGGCTTCCGTAGGATCCAGCGCTGCACGACACTGCCGCGCGACACTGCCGCGCGACAGTGCCGCGCGACGATCTCCGTCAGCGATCGTCGCTGGAGCCTCGGAAGGGTAAGTGAACGTTTTCGCCGGTCCCCTTCAGCTGTTTAGTTTTGCAACAGCTGGAGGACTACAGTTTACAGACCACACACCAGTGGTCTGCAAACTGTGGCCCTCCAGCTGTTGCAAAACTACAACACCCAGCATGCCCTGACAGCCAAAGCCTATGGCTCTCAGGGCAGGAGCCCGGGATGACATTACAGTGCAGCCCCCCGGGCTCCTCATACGGTCTCCCCGCTAAACCCCCCCCCCCCTCCCCTTGTCTCCCGCCCGGGCTCCTCATACGGTCTCCCCGCTACACCCCCCCCCCTTGTCTCCCGCCCGGGCTCCTCATACGGCCTCCCCGCTACCCCCCCCGCCATTGTCTCCCGCCCGCGCCGCTCAGCTCCCGCTGCTACAAGACTACAACTCCCAGCGTGTCCTCACTGTAAGGGCATGCTGGGACTTGTAGTCTTGCAACAGCAGACAGATGGGAGTTGTGTGGCGCTGGCAGGTGAGAGGGGGGGGGGATATAAATCACTGTAGTGTCCCGGTAGCGCAGTGAGGGTAGCGGGGAGAAAGTATGTCGGAGACCCGGCGGCAGTAGCTTTTCCTGCTCCATGTTGGAGCTGGAGTAAATTTAGTCAATTTTTACGGCCGTTGCGACAGTTTATTGCGCAACTGCGACTGTCTCAGTTAATAAATTCCTGACCACTGCAAGTAAAAACTGAAAACTTGCGTAAATTAAGCAGGATTTTTTTTTTTACTTTCTAGCTCTTGCTAGGGAAAGTCGCACAATTTATAGGGTAGGCGCAATTGCGACAATTTTGCGCCAAAAATAGTCAGAAAAAAATTACTAAACCCCTTAGTAAATGCCCCTCATAGTGTGCAGGTACGAGATTTGGAACCAGGGCCTGCCTTTCACCTGAATGTCAACCAAGCAGGAATAGGAATGGGAAAGGTAGTAATAAGGCGGAACAGCCCACTGCACTTTAGGGGTTTAGGAACACCTCTTTTATACCTGGTACCAGAGAAAAAAAGCATTTTCTATGTTATGAAATGTACCATGTGTCTCCTTGCCCTAACAGCTATCCAATAGTGTCAGCAGTTTGGAACATGAATTTCAGCTCACAGATTACCTGAGCCGAAAATGTTTTAGAGTTGTTTTTTTTAAATACTGTCCATACTAATTTTATGTGTTATTATCTTTATTGTCCCAGATTTTTATTAAATACATGTTTAGTATTATTGTAATCTCCCATAACCCCTCAAATTTTTGTAAATATTTTATTATATCTTTTTATGTGACAACACTGAAGAAATTACAATCTGCTACAATGTAAAGTAGTGAGTGCACAGACTGTATAACAGTATTTAACGTTGTGTCCCCTCAAAATAACTCAGCTAATAATGTGCAGACCGTAGAAAAAAAAATTAGTATCCCCGGAAGTGATAATGTCCAAATTGGGCCAAATTAACCATTTTCCCTCCCTGGTGTCATGTGACTAGTTACTGTTATATGGTATCAGGTGTGAATCGGGAGCAGGTGTTTTAAATTTGGTGTTATTGTTCTCTCACATTCTGGTTATTGAAAGTTAAACATTGCCATAAGAAGTTCCATAGGACAGGTTCCACACAGAACTGTCCTTGCCTGGTCGATCAAATAAGTTGAGTGCCTGTGCTCAGCATCATATCCAGAGGTTGTCTTTGGGAAATAGACATATGACTGCTGCCAGCATTGCTGCAGATGTTGGAGGGTGGGGGTTAGCCATTTAGTGCCTAGACCATACGCTACACACTGCATCAAATTAGTCTGCATTACTGGCGTGTGTGCCTACAACCAGGTGAGGAGTACAAAGACAAGTTTGTCTTGCCTACAGTCAAGCATGGTGGGCCCAATTTGGACATTTGCACTTAAAGGGTGTACTCACTTTTGTTGCCAGACATAAATGCCTGTGTGTTGAGTTATTTTGAGGGGACAGCAAAATTAAACACTGTTACATAGGCTGTGCACTTGCTACCTTACATTATAGCTGTATGTCATTTTTTAAGGGTTAGGTAGTCATGTCTCAGAGCACGGGAAAAATGGGACATCCAGGTCCGGGCTAGAAATGCTCCATTGTTGGGTTGCATGTTTCTACTAATATATGCAGAATATGAAAAAAGGAAACAGAAATACAAAGCGCAGCAATGTGCCATTATTCGTAGTAACAATCTGTCTGGCAGCAAAAATATAATCTTGTTCACCTTTAGGTGTTGTACTTTGAGCACAACACCATGTAGCGCTTGTAGCAGAAAGCCGTGGTGGGAATTCCGAGAGTGCTGCCGGCACCAACCCGTCCTGTAAGCCTTCTGGATGGCCTCTCTTTAAGAGGATATCCGACAGTTAAGATCTTGATGAGGTTATATGATGTTATACTTTACAATATCAGAAGAGATATATACCGTATTTATCGGCGTATAAAACGCACTTTTAAAACTTAAATTTAAGGCAAAATGTCTGCCTGCGTGTTATACGCCAATAAGTCTTCTGGTCACTGATTTAAAGCGGCCGCAGCAGCGTCTGCTTCTTAAGTATCAACAGCACGGCCGAGGCCACTTTAAATCAGTGACCAGCGGCGTCTCCTCCCCGCACTGTCACTTGTTTTCTCCCGCACTATCCACAGGTACTGGTGTGGTGTATAGTGCGGGAGACGCTGATTAAAATGAGCCCTACCTTGCCCGGATCTGCGTTACCTTTTAATCAGCGTCACCCGCACTATCCACCAGTACCTATGGATCGTGCGGGAGACAAGTGAGATTTACTTTTCATTTTCCCTCCCTCCCCCCTCCTCATCATTCCCCCTTTCCTGGTTTTCATAGTTTTGTTTATTTTCCTTATCTGTCTGCGCTTCGGCAGGTCAGGCTGCGGGTCTTGCGGGGTCAGTGAAGCAGATGAGTTACGTCCTCTGCCGGCTTCTCTGTGCGGCATCACTTCATTTCCTGTAGTTGCCGGCGAAAAGTGACATCCGTGATGCCGTTCAGAGGAGCCGGGAGAGGACGTAACTCATCTGCTTCACTGACCCCGCAAGACAGCCGAAGCGCAGACAAGTAAGGAAAGGGGAAGAGTGGTCTTCAACCTGCGGACCTCCAGATGTTGCAAAACTACAACTCCCAGCATGCCCGGACAGCAGTTGGCTGTCCGGTTATGCTGGGAGTTGTAGTTTTGCAACATCTGGAGGTCCGCAGGTTGAAGACCACTGGATGCCATAGGAGGGGGATGGGGGGATGATGAGACAGGGGGAAATGATGAGGGAGGGGGGGATGAGACAGGAGGAAATGATGAGGGGGGGGGGATGAGGGGGGGATAAGACAGGGGGAAATGATGAGGGGGGGAATGATGAGGGACATGATGAGACAGTTTGGGGGGATGATGAGGGGGGAATGATTGGGGGACATGATGAGACAGGGTGGGGGGATGATGAGGGGGAATGATGGGGGACATGATGAGACAGGGTGGGGGGATGATGAGGGGGAAATGATGAGACAGGGTGGGGGGAATGATGAGGCGGAATGATGGGGGACATGATGAGACAGGGTGGGGGGATGATGAGGGGGAATGATGAGACAGGGTGGGGGGATGATGAGGGGGAATGATGAGACAGGGTGGGGGGATGATGAGGGGGGAATGATGGGGGACATGATGAGACAGGGGGAAATGATGGTGGGGGAGGCACTAAATGCTTAATGTCTGTATGGCTAGTGGTGGTCTATGACAGGGGGAAATGATAAGACATGGGGGGATGATGAGACATGGGGGGTGGCGATGAGAGGGGTAAATGTGGCACAGGGACTGATAAAAGGGAAGCAATGATGTGGCACTGGAAGGGATGGGACCAAACTGAGGTGCAGAAGAAAACGAAGTGGGGGGGATGATGTGGCATTTAGTCCAAGTCATTTATTTAACATTTTATTTTTTTTACTTAAATTTCCCTGTTAAAATGTGTTGCGTGTTATACACCGATAAATACGGTACTTAATTGGATACCATCAGAATACAGTTTTTTACATCACCAAAAAGTTCAATACATAACCTAAACCCATCTATAATATTTTTTAATGATATTATTAATAGAACCTAGCCCCTGTATTTATTAATATAATAAGTAAAAGTAATAACCATTTTTCAATTTCAGGTCAGAAATTCATTCCATAAAAATTCCTCTCTCCGGACTCAGTCCAGATCCCCACAGATACTCTCCCATATCTTGCTTAACCTGTTTGGTTCTGTGGCGATATGTCTGACGGTCGGCACTTTTAGTTTACCGGCACTTTAAGTTAGTTCATGACACATCCATTCCACAAGCTGTGATTATGATTCAGTGTTTATTTACTAATGAAAAGAAGCACATATTATTTTAGAAATTTCTATAATTTTTATTGTGCAAGCATTTTTAATCCCTGTTTCTATCTGTTATTATTCTATTGATTCATTGCATGCGTAAAATTATGTATTTCTGTAACCACGAGTACTGTGATTTTTGCAGTTTTTTTGGTATATAAATGACGTTATTTCTCTGTATCCAATCACTGGACCTGATGAAGAGTGGGTCCCGCCCCTTGAAACGAGTTGTCCGTTTATTCTTGTTTTTACAATAAATATTTTTGGTATTTTCCTAAACCGGGCTCATTCCATTTGACTAAGTGGATGATCAGTCCGCCCGAGGAAAGCGCCTCACCGCACCTGCATTTTTACCGTTGTCACAGTCATTGTATTCTGCAATGTCTCTACAAATAAAACTTTGCAGAGAAGCATCTCGTCTGATGTCAAATGTTTCCCGTGCTCTGAGACACGACTAGCTTTTCTTGTTTATGCATCGGTGGACTATTCTTTTTAGTGATGATTGAATCGAATCTGACGAATACGAATTTGTTACGAATTTTCAGAAAAATATCGCCGCAATTCAATTGCGAAAATCGCTTCATTAAACTCCATTTAGTGCGGTCAAGGCTCTAGGGCATCTAAAATGATGGATCCGCATGTGAGGACATGGGGCAAGGAATCCTGGGAAGGCGGGAACAAGGGTAGGCGGGGTAACCCTGAATCACATGCAGCCTATCAGCAGCCCTATATAATCAGCAGCCATCTTGTGGCCAATCCCTTCAGCCTTTTATTGCAGAGAGATAGAGAGGGACAGACAGCGCTGTGTATTGCATAGAAAAGCATCTTTACAGCAGCAATTCACCTCCCAGTCACATCAGCGTTCTGTTGCGCAGAGAGCAGTGTGTTTAAACAGAAAAGCATTTTTACAGCAGTGATTCACCTCCTAGTCACTACAGCGTTCTATTACAGAGAGGGACCGAGAGCAGTGTGTGTTGCACAGAAAAGCATTTTTCCAGCAGCGATTCACCTCCCAGTCACATCAGCGTTCTGTTGCACAGAGAGAGGGGCAGAGAGCAGTGTGTTTAAACAGAAAAGCATTTTTACAGCAGCCATTCACCTCCCAGTCACTACAGCATTCTATTACAGAGAGGGACAGAGAGCAGTGTAGTGCACAATGTTTTGCACAGAACAGCAACGATTCACCTCAAGCCCAAATCCTGCCTAGAAACACTGATAGGGAAGGGAGTGAGAATGAGAGAGAGAGTGCAATTTTGAGTGTCGTACACAGTGACTGTGTGCTGCAGTTCGGGTGTGTACTGCTGGTGTTGTATACAAATACTTTTTAAAGCGTACTGGAGCGCATTGTCCTCCCCTCATAAGTGCATACCACATACATACATCTAAGTGGTGCACCTGTATGCATCTGTATGTAATCAGGGCTGTAGCTCTGATGAGGCGATCGTGTCAGGTGCAGTGTAGCAAGGGGGAGCAAGGGGGGTCCAGCACACATTACACTGAGGCATTGATTCCCAATCAGGGTGCCAGGACACTCTGGTTGGAAATATGGCACTAACTTTTTTTTATTTTTCTGCCCAGGCATGCGCACCTGTGAGTCACAGGCATGCAGGCCAGGCGGGAGGGAAGTCTGTGTGCAGTGCTGGGATGGGTGATGCTGCAGCTCTAATCCTCATGTATCCTTCCTCTCCTGTGGAGCAGCTCTGGACTCTGGATTCTCCCTGGTCCCTCAGCAGAATGATGTGGTTGGAGGGAAGGAGCAGGGGCAGCGCTGACAGAGGCCTACTCAGCTTCAGGTAGTGCATCCCCATCCTATTTTCACTCCTCTATACCTTTCCGTCACCCCGCGTAACCACTCTGTAACCCCTGGAAACCCCTCTGTTATCCCGTACACCCTTCTGTCACCCCTCTACACTCCTCTGTCACCCCTGTATGCCCCCCTGTCTCCCATGTACACCCCTCTGTCACTGTGTGGGGTAATGCAGGAGTCATTGTGTGTGCTTGTGGGGGGGGGGGGGGTTGGAGGCATTTGAATGAGGCTGGAAACATTGGGGGAGATTTGTCAAAACCTGTGCAAAGGAAAAGTTGCCCAGTTGCCCATAGCAACCAGTCAGATTTCTTATTTCATTTTGCAAAGGCCTTGTTAAAAATGAAAGAAGCAAGCTGAATGGTTGCTATGGGTAACTGGGCAACTTTTCCTCTGCACAGGTTTTGATAAATCTCCCCCCTTGTGCATTATGGGAAGGCTGGTGGCATTTGTGTTGCAGGTTCCATGATGTCCTGTGCCAGATGGGGAAGAAAAAAAAAGAGAATTACTGATTATTCAGTAAGGGTGTCCCGCTAATCTTTTTTTTCCCAAGGGGTGCCCCAAGCCAAAATAGGGTGGGGGGGGGGGGGGCACAATTTTCTGTTCTCGCCTCAGGAGCAAAAAGAGCTAGTTACAGCTCTGTCTGTAATGCACATCATGTAACAATGTTTAGCACTTATAAGATCGCTGTTATTTTCTGTTCTCACCTCAGGAGCAAAAAGAGCTAGCTACAGCTCTGTCCGTAATGCACGTTATTTAGCACTTAAAAGATCCATTTCATAAGAGCCTTGAAGTTTGCAGACTTTGTTTAAAGACATTTTATAATTTATGAAAAGTGACTTGTAAAATGTTTTTATATATTTAATATAATTTAAATAAATAATTGTTATACATAAAAGCCAGGTAAGAAGTCCAGGATGGAAGGTAACTCTTGTCACTACATTCTCAAGGCATGAAGGACATTTCCAAAAGAATCTGCATGTCATACTGAATAACAGTATTATTTCACTAACCCAGCACGCACATTGGGGGGCATTTACTAATCTTTTACTATGTAGTCTGGTTTTTACCCTGTTTTTTTCTACTTCATTTTTGACTATGTGCGACAAATTTACTAAATTGTTGCACGGCATTAATAAATTTGGCACACATAGGCAAAAGTGGGAAATTTACTTCATGTAGTAGAAGAAATAGTCTGTTCCTTTTTCCTGCTGTCTGAATAGGTTTGGCTGCTAGGTTTCCTTCTGGATCTTTTGTTTTTGAGTTTTTTTTTAGCTTTTTCACCACATCTAAATAATTCAATAACTACAGTGGTCCCTCAAGTTACGATATTAATTGGTTCCAGGAAAACCATTGTAAGTTGAAACCATTGTATGTTGAGACCATAACTCTATGGAAACAGGGTAATTGGTTCTAAAGGCACCAAAATGTCATCCAAAAATAGGAAAAAGTGACAAAGAAAAATAAGTAGATAACTGATATAGATAAAGCAAATCCTTACATATAAAAGTAATAAAGATCTGCTGGGAGCTGTAAATCACTGTCTATGTCAGTGTTTCCCAAGCAGGGAGCCTCCAGCTGTTGCAAAACTATAACTCCCAGCATGCCTGGACAGCCAAAGGCTGTCCGGGCATGCTGGGAGTTGTAGTTTTGCAAAAAATGGGGCCACCCTGCTTGGCAAACACTGGTCTATGTAGAGGACAGGAGCTTCTTCAGGGGTCCTGTACAGTACAGGCAATGTCCAAAACAAGTAATGGAGTTGCCCTCACCTGGTGTCCAAAAGAGCAGCTAACCCTGATACAGGTAAAGTGTACAGAACATGTAATACCAGACACCAGTCAGTGCATACACTTCAGTAATACAGGGGTTTTACCAGTGAATGCCCATTTTGATTGGTTGGTTCTTCCAGCCATTGACACGTTTTACAGATCTGGACTGTCTGTAGCATTGTATGTTGGGTCTGGTTTCAACTTACGATGGTCCAGAAAAGACCATTGTTTGTTGAAACTATTGTATGTTGAGGCCATTGTAAGTTGAGGGATCACTGTAAATTGTAGTCATGGCTCAGAAGTGGTAAACGGCGTTTAGTGTGTGTGTGTGTGTGTGTTTATTACATTTTTTTAACACAGTTTTTTTCTCCCTAAATGTACTTACACTTTTTTTTTTTTTGGTTACTTCTTCTACAGATCTGTGTATCCTGTGGACTCCTTCGGATTCGGTGGACTACTTCGATGGCCAGCGTTTTTCTTTGCTTGATGTTAATAAAATGGTTAACGAGGGCTTGTGGGGGAGTGTTTTTTGTAATAAATTTTTTTTAAAACCTGTTGTGTTTTATTTTTATTTTACTTTACTAGACAGGCTTAGTAGTGGAAGCTGTCTTATAGACTGAGTCCATTACTAAGCCGGGCTTAGCGTTAGCCACAAAAACAGCTAGCGCTAACCCCCAATTATTACCCCGGTACCCAACACCACAGGGGTGCCGGGAAGAGCCGGTACCAACAGGCCCGGAGCGTCAAAAATGGCGCTCCTGGGCCTAGGCGGTAACAGGCTGGCGTTATTTAGGTTGGGGAGGGCCAGTAACAATGGTCCTCGCCCACCCTGGTAACGTCAGGCTGTTACTGTTTGGTTGGTATTTGGTTGAGAATAAAAATAGGGGGACCCTATGCGTTTTTTTAATATATTTAATTATTTATTTAAAAAAACAAAACGCATAGGGTCCCCCCTATTTTCATTCTCAGCCAAATACCAACCAAACAGTAACAGCCTGACATTCCCAGGGTGGGCGAGGACCATTGTTACTGGCCCTCCCCAGCCTAAATAACGCCAGCCTGTTACCGCCTAGGCCCAGGAGCGCCATTTTTGACGCTCCAGGCCTGTTGGTACCGGCTCTTCCCGGCACCCCTGTGGCGTTGGGTACCGGGGTAATAATAGGGGGTTAGCACTAGCTGTTTTTGTGGCTAGCGCTAAGCCCAGGTTAGTAATGGACTCTGTCTATAAGACAGCTTCCACTACTAAGCCTGTCTAGTAAAGTAAGAAAAAAACACAACAGGTTTTAAAAAATTTTTATTACAAAAAACACTCCCCCACAAGCCCTCGTTAACCATTTTATTAAAATCAAACAAAGAAAAACGCTGGTCATCGAAGTAGTCCACCGAATCCGAAGGAGTCCACAGGATAAACGGATCTAAAATGAGAAGAAAACAAAAAAATGGGTTAGTACATTTATTATCACCTGCTCACACATCTCCCGCCCCGCACGACTACAACTGCCAGCATGCCCTTACAGTAAGGACATGCTGGGAGTTGTAGTTGTGTGGTGCAGGAGATGTGTGAGCAGGTGATAATAAATGTGACAAGCTTGTCCCCTGCCCCCAGCTGCAGGACTACAACTCCCAGCATGCCCTTACAGTAAGGTGGGGCGGAGGCCGGGCACAGTGTTTCCCAACCTGGGACTTGTAGTTTTGCAACATCTGGAGGCACCCTGGTTGGGAAACATTGTTTTAGGCCAGTGTTTCCCAACCAGGGTGCCTCCAGATGTTGCAAAACTACAAGCCCCAGCATGCCTGGACAGTCAAAGGCTGTCTAGGCATGCTGGGAGTTGTAGTTTTGCAACATCTGGAGGCAACCTGGCTGGGAAACACTGGCCTAAAACAGTGTTTCCCAACCAGGGTGCCTCCAGATGTTGCAAAACTACAAGCCCCAGCATGCCTGGACAGTCAAAGGCTGTCCAGGCATGCTGGGAGTTGTAGTCTTGCAACATCTGGAGGCACCCTGGTTGGGAAACACTGGCCTAAAACAGTGTTTCCCAACCAGGGTGACTGTTTTAGGCCAGTGTTTCCCAACATCTGGAGGCACCCTGGTTGGGAAACACTGTTTTAGGCCAGTGTTTCCCAACCAGGGTGCCTCCAGATGTTGAAAAACTACAAGCCCCAGCATGCCTGGACAGTCAAAGGCTGTCTAGGCATGCTGGGAGTTGTAGTTTTGCAACATCTGGAGGCAACCTGGCTGGGAAACACTGGCCTAAAACAGTGTTTCCCAACCAGGGTGCCTCCAGATGTTGCAAAACTACAAGTCCCAGCATGCCTGGACATTCAAAGGCTGTCTAGGCATGCTGGGAGTTGTAGTTTTGCAACATCTGGAGGCAACCTGGCTGGGAAACACTGGCCTAAAACAGTGTTTCCCAACCAGGGTGCCTCCAGATGTTGCAAAACTACAAGCCCCAGCATGCCTGGACAGTCAAAGGCTGTCTAGGCATGCTGGGAGTTGTAGTTTTGCAACATCTGGAGGCAACCTGGCTGGGAAACACTGGAATAAAACAGTGTTTCCCAACCAAGGTGCCTCCAGATGTTGCAAAACTACAAGTCCCAGCATGCCTGGACAGTCAAAGGCTGTCTAGGCATGCTGGGAGTTGTAGTTTTGCAACATCTGGAGGCAACCTGGCTGGGAAACACTGGCCTAAAACAGTGTTTCCCAACCAGGGTGCCTCCAGATGTTGCAAAACTACAAGTCCCAGCATGCCTGGACAGTCAAAGGCTGTCCAGGCATGCTGGGAGTTGTAGTCTTGCAACAACTGGAGGCACCCTGGTTGGGAAGCCTGCGCAACTTACCGGCTTCCGTAGGATCCAGCGCTGCACGACACTGCCGCGCGACACTGCCGCGCGATGATCTCCGACAGCGATCGTCGCTGGAGCCTCGGAAGGGTAAGTGAACCTCTTCGCGGGTCCCCTTCAGCTGTTTAGTTTTGCAACAGCTGGAGGACTACAGTTTACAGACCACAAACCAGGGATCTGCAAACTGTGGCCCTCCAGCTGTTGCAAAACTACAACTCCCAGCATGCCTGGACAGCCAATGGCTGTCCAGGCATGCTGGGAGTTGTAGTCTTGCAACATCTGGAGGCACCCTGGTTGGGAAACACTGTTTTAGGCCAGTGTTTCCCAACAAGGGTGCCTCCAGCTGTTGCAAAACTACAACTCCCAGCATGCCCGGACAGCCAATGGCTGTCCAGGCATGCTGGGAGTTGTAGTCTTGCAACATCTGGAGGCACCCTGGTTGGGAAACACTGTTTTAGGCCAGTGTTTCCCAGCAAGGGTGCCTCCAGCTGTTGCAAAACTACAACTCCCAGCATGCCCGGACAGCCAAAGGGTGTCCAGGCATGCTGGGAGTTGTAGTCTTGCAACATTTGGAGGCACCCTGGTTGGGAAGCTTGCGCAACTTACCGGCTTCCGTAGGATCCAGCGCTGCACGACACTGCCGCGCGACACTGCCGCGCGACAGTGCCGCGCGACGATCTCCGTCAGCGATCGTCGCTGGAGCCTCGGAAGGGTAAGTGAACTTCTTCGCCGGTCCCCTTCAGCTGTTTAGTTTTGCAACAGCTGGAGGACTACAGTTTACAGACCACACACCAGTGGTCTGCAAACTGTGGCCCTCCAGCTGTTGCAAAACTACAACACCCAGCATGCCCTGACAGCCAAAGCCTATGGCTCTCAGGGCAGGAGCCCGGGCTGACATTACAGTGCAGCCCAGGCTCCTCATATGGCCTCCCCGCTACCCCCCTTGTCTCCCGCCCGGGCTCCTCATACGGCCTCCCCGCTACCCCCCCCCCCTTGTCTCCCGCCCGTGCCGCTCAGCTCCCGCTGCTACAAGACTACAACTCCCAGCGTGTCCTCACTGTAAGGCCATGCTGGGACTTGTAGTCTTGCAACAGCAGACAGATGGGAGTTGTGTGGCGCTGGCAGGTGAGAGGGGGGGATATAAATCACTGCAGTGTCCCGGTAGCGCAGTGAGGGCAGCGGGGAGAAAGTATGTCGGAGCCCGGGCGGCAGCAGCTTTTCCTGCTCCATGTTGGAGCTGGAGTAAATTTAGTCAATTTTTATGGCCGTTGCGACAGTTTATTGCGCAACTGCGACTGTCTCAGTTAATAAATTCCTGACCACTGCAAGTCAAAACTGAAAACTTGCGTAAATTAAGCGGGAAATTTTTTTTTGACTTTCTAGCTCTTGCTAGGGAAAGTCGCACAATTTATAGGGTAGGCGCAATTGCGACAATTTTGCGCCAAAAATAGTCAGAAAAAACTGACTAAACCCCTTAGTAAATGCCCCCCATTATGCCTGTTTCAGCAAGGCAAAGTGCTCTACACCCCTATTGAGGCTCTCTTTAGGTCAGAAATAGCCGTTTTCGTCACGAAATTTTGGGGGGAAAATTCGCCAAATCAGCTGAATCAAATTGTCTTGATTCGGCAGGCTGGAGGTGGATCCTCTGTGTCAGAGAGGGATTGGCGTGGACCGTGTCGGTGGACCGGTTCTAAGTTGCTACTGGTTTTCACCAGAGCCTGCCACAAAGCGGGATAGTCTTGCAGCGGCGGTAGCAACCAGGTCGTATCCAACGGCAACGGCTCAACCTCTCTGACTGCTGAGATAGGCATGGTACAAGGGATAAGGCAAGGGCAAGGTCGAACGTAGCAGAAGGTCAGGGCAGGCAGCAAGGATCGTAGTCAGGGGCAACGGCAGAAGGTCTGGAACACAGGCTAGGAACACTCAAGGAAAGGCTTTCACTGGCACAAGGGCAACATGATCCGGCCAGGAAGTGCAGGGGAAGTGAGGTAATAAAGCCAGGGAGCAGGTGGAAGCTAATTAAGCTGATTGGGCCAGGCAGCAATCATTGGTGCACTGGCCCTTTAAATCTTAGAGAGCTGGCGCGCGCGCGCCCTAAGGAGCGGAGCCGCGCGCGCCAGGACGTGACAGCCGGGGACCGGGACACGTGAGTGACTTGGGATGCGATTCGCGAGCGGGCGCGTCCCGCTATGCGAATCGCATCCCCGCCGGCAATGTCAGTGCAGCGCTCCCGGTCAGCGGGTCTGACCGGGGCGCTGCAGAGAGAGGAACGCCGCGAGCGCTCCGGGGAGGAGCAGGGTCCCGGAGCGCTCGGCGTAACAGTACCCCCCCCCCCCCCCTTGGGTCTCCCCCTCTTTTTGGGACCTGAAAATTCTTTAATCGAGAAGACATCTGAGGACCCGGAGACAGGAGTAGCTTTCTCTCGGCACTTGACTTCAAAGGGTCCAAGATAACGTGGTCCCAGATTAAAACTGGGGACACGAAAGCGGATATACTTGGCGGAGATCCACACAAAGACAGGAGGAGTTCTTCTTTTTTTGTCGGCATGCTTCTTCATCCGGGATGAGGCTTGTATGAGGGATTTTTGAGTCTTTTTCCAGACGGTGGAGAAGCCCCGGGAAACCTCATCAACAGCGGGCAAACCAGAAGGCGTGGGAGTGGGGAGGGAGGGAAGAGGGTGAAGCTTGGAACGGGGCAGAGTGTTAACAGGACGGGGGCTATGAGGAGGAGACACAGCATAGTCCTGATAGGCCTTGGGGAGACCAGGTAAAGGAGGAGACATAGAGGTTTGACTGATGGGACTGGGGGCAGACGTGAGGCATTTTTTGTGGCAAGAAGTACCCCAGCTCTTAATCACCCCGGAGGTCCAGACAAGGGAAGAAGAGTGGCGTAGGAGCCATGGCAGACCGAGGAGGACTTCAGAGGTGCATTTGGGCAAAACAAAAAGTTCAATTTTTTCGAGATGCAGTTTAATGCTCATGAGCAGGGGTTCTGTGCGGTAACGCACAGTGCAGTATAGACATAAATTTTTATTTCTGCGGCGAGTCCTCTCTTCAGGGGTCAGGCGAGACCGATCCACTTGCATAGCCTCCTCGGCGGGAGGCACAGGGGTAGATTGCAAAGGATACTGTGAGAGAGTGTGCCCCATGGCAGGGCCTTCCCAGACAGGAGACCACGGCAGAGTCTAGAGTCCCCATCAAATTTGTCCGGCAGAGACAAGCGGGGGTTGGGAGCGGCCGCTCGCTGCGGAGGAGGTGCAGGAGCCGATGGAGGAGATGGTTGTTGCTGTTGCAGCTGTATCTGTGACTGAAGTTGCTGTATCTGCGGTAGCAGCTGTTGTATCTGTGACTGAAGTTGCTGTGTCTCGGTGGTCAAGTACGACAGCTGGTGATTTCGTTGGGTGATCAGTAGGGATTGCTGGGCGATCACCGTGGAAATGTCGGCGAGACTTGACACCTCAGCGGAATCCATGGCCGGATCTACTGTCTCGATTCGGCAGGCTGGAGGTGGATCCTCTGTGTCAGAGAGGGATTGGCGTGGACCGTGTCGGTGGACCGGTTCTAAGTTGCTACTGGTTTTCACCAAAGCCCGCCGCAAAGCGGGATGGTCTTGCAGCGGCGGTAGCAACCAGGTCGTATCCAACGGCAATGGCTCAACCTCTCTGACTGCTGAGATAGGCATAGTACAAGGGATAAGGCAAGAGCAAGGTCGGACGTAGCAGAAGGTCAGGACAGGCAGCAAGGATCGTAGTCAGGGGTAACGGCAGGAGGTCTGGAACACAGGCTAGGAACACTCAAGGAAAGGCTTTCACTGGCACAAGGGCAACAAGATCCGGCCAGGAAGTGCAGGGGAAGTGAGGTAATAAAGCCAGGGAGCAGGTGGAAGCCAATTAAGCTGATTGGGCCAGGCACCAATCATTGGTGCACTGGCCCTTTAAATCCTAGAGAGCTGGCGCGCGCGCGCCCTGATGAGCGGAGCCGCGCGCGCCAGGACGTGACAGCCGGGGACCGGGACAGGTGAGTGACTTGGGATGCGATTCGCGAGCGGGCGCGTCCCGCTATGCGAATCGCATTCCCGCCGGCAATGTCAGTGCAGCGCTCCCGGTCAGCGGGTCTGACCGGGGCGCTGCAGAAAGAGGAACGCCGCGAGCGCTCCGGGGAGGAGCAGGGACCCGGAGCGCTCGGCGTAACACAAATTTATCAAAAAATTCACTCATCTCTAATTCTGATCACCGGAGGGACCTGGGCTGCTGACTGCTGGATATTATCTTATGCTCCTTTAGGTGTTGTGCTCTGAGCATAACACTCCTCGGTAGGAGGTCATCTTTCCTTCACGCTGATTTTACTTTCCCATAGCATCCTTCACGAGGTGTGCACCTTTTTTTTTGTTCTTTTATTCTTGCATTTCTTTAGTGTCGTCACATGAAAAGATATAATTCAATATTTACAAAAATGTGAGGAGTGGAGTCACTTATGTGAGATACTGTATATCCTTAAACTTAATTATAAATATGATGAGATATTTTTGTGAATGTATGATTGTCTTGTATTAACCTGTATTAACCTTCAAAATGTATTGCTCTAAATTGTATGTTTTATCATTTTTATCTGCAATAAAATATATGGATCTTTAAAACAATCTTTGTATGTAGAAGTTGTGTTAATCCTTCGGGAAAAAGAAAAGAATCTGACCAGCACCAGTACCAAGAAAAGTCTATATTGTGTTATCCCTTGATAACTATGCATTCTGCTTGCCAAGAATCCTGAGCAGATGGCATCCTATTTGATAGTAGAATAAGCTGGAAGAGAATGCACCAGGTATTGAGTTTATACTGTAAGTATTCACCAGAGCATAGAAACCAAAATTGTTTTAAATCCTACAAAACAAAACAAATATTTCAAACATGTGAAACATATTTTCTAAAATATCAGTACATCCATGCTCAATATAGCTATTAAGCCTTTTTTTTTTTTTTTTTTTTTTTTTTTTAAAGATTCATCTTAGCATAGTGCACTATTCAGAGATTTCAAAGAAACTTTATCCTTTCTGGACATTGAAATATATACCGTATTTTCTATGTATATAAGTACACCTCACAGAAAGCTAGATTTACAGATGTGCAAAAGACCAGTCATCTGCTCTTCATTAATAGCAATGCCATTGAGCATTATTCCTGCCTGTGATTGCAGTGGGGGGTTGATCTCACCTAAGCCTCTCTCCATGTACCACTAAAGATACTCAGCGGTCAGGCATTGTTGAATGACAGTTTAGTGAGGTTTTCGCTCCTCATTCACTACTACTGCTGAACAGCTGCATGTCACCTGGACTTCTAGTAAGATTCTGGCTTTTTTGTGCTCTGTGCTATAATATCAAGAGTGAGGTTCCTTGAACTGTACTTTTTAGTTGAAATTTATAATGTTACTTGAGCAATACTAAACATAATACTATAGGTTCCTTCTCAGATGTTTTTCTTGTTTGCATTCCATTGTGTTAGCAATTGCCTGTCTGCTTTACCACATGAGCACTGGCTACATCTGTTACCCAACCAGTAAATCTGATAGCACTCTACCTCAACAATATAAAAGGTACATGTAGTGAGCAGCAACATAACTTAAATTTAACCCTTAGTCTAGCAGTTACCATGGGATTATTCATTCTAAAGCCCTGTAGTGTGGGGAAAAGGAAAAATGTACTGAGGTGTCAGTACAACTCTGATTCTGAATTACTGAATGACAGTGCCAGTGCATCTCTCGACACATCATTCTTGTCCAAATACCCCCCATCTTTATTGCCTCAAATACTTTTGAACATGTCTACCTTGAACTGTCCTTCCATCTCTCATCCGCCTCTTTCTTTGACCACCTTAAATCTGATTTCTGTCCCTGCCAGCCTACTAGAACTGCAATGACCGGGGGGCGTGGCCTGACTGCCGAGCTGCTCGGACGCATGGTGGTGTAGCTCCGCCCTGAATCTGTGCTTTCCACAATCCTGTACTCATCCTGGACTCCTGGATTCTCCCCCAGAGGCTTCGGAACCGAAGTGGGTCCCTATGCCAGCCAACAAAAGTGGGTCGGCGGCAATGGCGAAGCTAAAAACCTATGCGCATGTTACCTCGCAAGATGGCGCCGAATCCTCACAGGCATCTGACGCCGTCCCTTCCTCAGCCACGACGGACGCAGCAGGGACTTCCTCTGCCGGGACCCCGCGAGAACCGACATTGCAAGAGGTCTCAATGCAACTGTTGTCTGCCATCACGGCCTGCAAAACCTCCCTCACCGGTATTCTGGAGGAGGTGAGGATAGACATAGGCCTCATCAGGCAGGACCTCCACACCTTCCGTGACCGGGTGCGCCAGACGGAGGATCACATATCCGCGGTGGAGGAAAGGGGTGTCCCCGCTCTCAGCAACGGTGGAGTCACTTGATCGCTCGGCGCAGCAGTGGAGGGAGAAGGCCGACGACCTCAAAAACCGGCTTCGCCGGAATAACCTGAGGATAATTGGTCTGCCTGAACGGGCCGAGGGCCCCAACCCTGGTGTGTTTGTGGAGAGGTGGCTCAAAGAACTCTTACCTGACATGCCATTTTCCTCGGCCTTCGCGGTGGAGTGCGCTCATCGGGTGCCCACGCGCCCCCTGCCTCTGGGTGCTCCTCCGAGACCGCTGCTGGCCTGCATGCTGAACTGCAACGATCGGGACTTGGCGCTGCGGCTGCTCCGCCGTCTACCAACGATTACTCACAATGGGGCCCCGGTGTCCATTTTCCCGGATTTCTCCACTAACCTGCAGAAAAGCAGGGCTACTTTTCAGGCGGTGAAACGCAAGCTTAAGGATATGGACATGCCCTACTCTATGATCTACCCTGCCAGGCTGCGCGTAGTGGATGGCGAACGGGCTATTTTCTTCCATGATCCCCGGGAGGCCCGGAGCTTGACATGGAGCGGATCTACCTGCCTTACTCTATTGCTACCTTTTTCTAGGACCCTGCTGACCTGCACCCGCTGCGGACTCCTGGACTATGGGCACACTGACAGTGAGTAACTGAGCCCCGTTGACCTGTTACCCCACGGTCCTCTGAGGGCCGATGTCCTGAACTGTTCCGCTCCCCCATTTGGACTCCCTCCTGCCCCCTGCCATCCTGCCTGTCCCGTTACCCTGGTCCCTTCCTCGCCACCTGCTGCCTACCTGGTGCGTTTCCCCTATTCCTCGTCCCTGACCCCCTGTGCATCTGGAGGACATTACTGTCACCCACGCTACCTGTCACCATCCACGACTATATTGTTTCTCAAGGACTGTTTAGTTGATTGAAGTTTCGTCCCTTTGCTCCTATTGCCCTTATATTTCAGGGATCTTTCTTTAGACTATGTTGCAGATTGCCATTTGTTTGTGGGGGTTGTATTCCAGGAATCCCCATGCCCTTCCCCTCAGGTGTGGTGTCCTCCTACTTTGTTTTCACTATAGCACAGATTCTTCTCCATATAGTGTATACCATAGTCGAACGGTCTTGTGTTAGACTACGACCTGCGGTGATTTCCACATATATGGCTTGCACTTTCTGTTGTGTAACTTCCCTTTCCACTTCCCTGTTTTTTGTTGTGTTGTTTTGTCTGATGTCAGTATGTCTACATTTTTCGTGATGCTCCGCTCCTCTTTTCTCCTCCACTATTGCTCCCTTCCCTCTCTTGTTCTGGTGCCTCTTCTTTTTTCCCTCGCTGGTCCTCTTTTTCTCCCCTCCTTTTATTTTCATGGAACGTTCGGGGCCTTGGTTGCCCAAGGAAGCGTTCTATGGTCTACGCTACTATCCGTAAGTACAATCCCTCCATTGTATGCCTTCAAGAAACACATTTGAAGTCCACCTCTACCCGTTGGCTGCTTCGCCCTTGGGTTCAGTGGACTCTTCACTCCTGCCACTCGTCCCACTCAAGGGGCGTATCTTTTCTCATACACAAATCCCTGAAATGGGAGGTCAAGCAGTCCCAGGTAGCTCCAGATGGTACATATATTTTTCTATATGCACTTATTGACAACCTGCCATTTGTACTGATAGGCATATACTCCCCCCCAGGTTCCCTAATGGTGCTGTGTCTTGCCACCGCATTTGCAGCATCCTACCCCGATGCCTGTGTTCTCTGTATGGGAGATCTCAATACTACCCTCGACCCCAGTATTGACAGATGTAGTCCGGTGCCAGTGACTAGACAGTCTCTTATCCCCTTTGCCTCCTTGCTCCTTGAGTTGGGTTGGCTAGACATATACAGACATTTTTATCCTCAGTCTCGGACCTATTCTTGTCATAACACCACCCACGACTCTCTATCCCGCATTGATTACATGATTGGCAATCCCACGTTAGTCTCTAGAGTTAGGGACGTGTCCTATGTAACGCGAGGAGTCTTGGACCACTAAGTGGTCACCCCCCTGACAGGACTTGGCGCTTCAACCCCTATTGGCTGTCCTTATTAGGCCCCCATGACGGTATTCCAACCCAGTTGCAAGTTTTCATGACTACCCATGACGACCTGACGGAACCCCTGCTTAAGTGGGAAAACGCGAAGGCATTCCTCCGTGGATGCTTGCAATCTGCTATATCATTTCTGAAGCGTGAGGCTGTACGTGAGGAGAGGGATCTGGCGGACCACTGTGCGGAGCTGGAGGGGAGATTTGTGTCTGACCCATCTGCTGCCAACAAGACTGAGTGGCTGCTGGCGGGTGGACACTATCTAGTTTGAGGGAGAAGGCTGCCCGCAAGCAATTATTTAATAGACAACTGGCCTTTGAGCAGGGCAACCAGTTCAGCAAATTGTTGGCCTGTTTGGTACATCAGAACTCCAGATCTCCTGCTGTCCTGCGGATACGTGACGGTTCGGCGGTTTGCCTCCTTTTACTCCTCTCTTTACTCCTCTGCTGCTGCTTCGGCGAATGCTCTGTCCTCCTTTCTAGACTCGATATCCTTTCCTAGACTTTCTCCTGACAGCCGAGCCTCCCTGGAAGTTGACTTTACTCTTGACGAACTGACAGATGCGATTGGAAGCCTTGCTAGGGGGAAATCGCCGGGTCCTGATGGCCTCCCAGTGGAGGTCTATCAACAATACGCTGACAGACTGACCCCTTGCCTACTGGACATGTACAAATCTGCTTTCTCAGACGGACGCCTTCCTGACTCTTTCTATGACGCATCTATTGTTGTCATCCTGAAACCCGACAAAGATCCCCTGGACTGTAGCTCATATCGACCGATTTCCCTTTTAAATTTGGATTACAAAACACTTAACAAAATGCTGGGCAATCGACTGAATAAAGTGATCTTAGACGTGATTCATCCCGACGAAGCTGGCGTTATGCCTGGATGCTCTACTTCTAACAACATCCGCAGGACTCAGGTGTTAGTACAGGTAGGAGTGACTGGTAAGAGACACTGGGCTATGGCATCTTTAGACGCCGCCAAGGTCTTCGACTCCGTGGAGTGGCCATTCTTGATTGCCGTCCTACAGAGGTTTGGCTTCGGTCCAAACTTTATTAAGTGGATAACTATTTTGTATGCCTCTCCCCGTGTTAGGGTGGTTCTCAATGGTGCACTTTCCTCTTATTTTTCATTGGCCCGGGGTACGCAGCAGGGCTGCCCTGCTCTAGCAATGGAGCCACTAGCGGTACGTATCCGTCAACATGCATTGTATGCCGGGGTGGTGATTGGCTCCAGGGAGGATAGGGTAGGCCTGTACGCTGATGACATGATTCTTTATATGGACAACCCTGTTGATACTCTACCCCTCAGTATCTCGCTGATTGACACATATGGGTTTTACTCGGGACTCCACATCAACTGGTCCAAATCTGTATTTATGCCTCTTCGCCCTGACCTATGGAGTGGAGATGCGGGTGCCTTGCGGGTGGTGGATTCTTTCAAATACTTAGGTGTTTACATTCACAGCACCTTTGGCAACGATCACCAGGCTAACTTTCTGCCTTTTTTGACGCTTGTCCGCGACAAATTCAGGGTGTGGGCTACACTGCCGCTATCGGTGGCGGGCCGCATTAACCTGGTTAAAATGGTGATCCTTCCCAAATGCCTGTATATGGTGGAGCATGCCTCCTCTCCCATACCTAAGACTATCTTTGCACAGCTGCATGCCTTGTTCCCAGGTTTTGTTTGGGGCAACAATAGATCTAAACTTAGGTTGTCCACTTTGCAACGCTCTAGATTTTGTGGAGGGATGTCGCTGCCTGATGTGTTCCTCTATTATTTAGCTGGGCAACTGAGGTTCCTACTTCAGTGGGTACTGTGCCTCTCTCTCTCGAACAGTGAACATCATTTGGCGGCCAGCATTAACCTACAACACCTATGGCCGGTTCTGGAAGGTACTAGCGGGACGGGGGGTTAATGGTTACCTCTTCATAGGTGTTACGCCGAGTGCTCCGGGTCCCTGCTCCTCCCCGGATTGATTGCGGCGTTCTTCTCTGTGCAGCGCCCCGGTCAGACCCGCTGACCGGGAGCGCTGCACTGGTGTCACCGGCGGGGATGCGATCCGCGTAGCGGGACGCGCCCGCCTGTAGGTCGCATCCCAATCTCCTCACCTGGCCCGTCCTCTTGCTGTTCTGTCCCGGCACGCGCGCCGGCTCTCTGAAATTTAAAGGGCCAGTGCACCATTAATTGGTGCCTGGCCCAATCAGTACCTACACCTGCGCTATGTGTATAAAAACCCACTTCCACTTCCTGTCCTTGCCGGATCTTGTTGCCTTGTGCCCTGTGAAAGCGTTTAGTGTGTTCCCAAGCCTGTGTACCCAGACCTCCTGCTGTTGCCCCTGACTAAGACTATTGCTGCCTGCCCTGACCTTCTGCTACGTCCGACCTTGCTCTTGCCTTTTCCCTGTGTACCGCACCTGTCTCAGCTGTCAGCTGGGGTTGAGTCGCTATCGGGTGGAATGACCTGGGGGTTACCTGTCGCTGCAAGTCCATCCCGCTTTGCGGCGGGCTCTGGTGAAAACCAGTAACCCCTTAGACTCCGTTCCCCTGGTACGGCCCACGCTATTACCCCACTGACACAGAGGATCCACCACCAGTGTCCTCGCTGCATACCAGTCCGGATCCTGACAATAGGCTGGCGGCTCAGGTTTGGAGGGCAGCTAAGAAACTACACTCCTTCACTGGTGTGATGCTGGATAGGCAACTGTGGTTTTACCCCTTACTGCCTCATTTCTCAGATGCCCTGGATCCGCAGTTTTGGAGGTCCCATGGGATCACTACCCTGGGAGACGTTAGAGATGACAGGGGGTTTAAGTCATTTATTGATCTCCAAACCACTTATGCTCTACCGAATCACTCACAGTTCAGGTACCTCCAGCTCCGACATGCCTACTCTGTTCAGTTTCCTGATCCTGCTGTAAATTTTTCTACTCTCCCTATAATAGGTGTCCTCCGCACTCAAGGACCCAGGGGACTCATCTCCTCCTTGTATACTGCTCTGCTGGATGCTAAGATGAGGGGGGACCCGTTGACTATTGAATCTAAATGGCGGCGAGTAGTCCCTTCCCTCACTAGTGAGGAGTGGGACGAGGGGCTCTCTTCTCATATGTATGTGTCCCCTGCCGTTAATAACAGATTAACACAGTTATATATCTTCCATCAGTCATACTTGTCCCCTCTCAGACTAAGCAAGATGGGAAGACGTACATCCGCCAATTGCCACAGGTCTGGCCTTTCAGACGCAGACTTTCTGCATCTGATGTGGTTTTATCCGCGGGTCCACTCCTTTTGGGCTCAGGTTGTGAACTTCCTGGACTCTCTGGTGAGTGGGCCCCTGCGACTGGACATTAAAGGGGTACTCTGGTGAAAACCTTTTTTCTTTTAAATCAACTGGTGGCAGAAAGTTAAACATATTTGTAAATTACTTCTATTAAAAAATATTAATCCTTCCTGTACTTATTAGCTGCTGAATACTACAGAGGAAATTCTTTTCTTTTTGGAATGCTCTCTGATGACATCACGAGTTCTCTCTGCTGACTTTATAATAATAATAACGCTAATCTATTGTTGTCCTTAGTGGGATTTGAACCCAAGTCCCCAGCACTGCAAGGCAGCAGTGCTAACCACTGAGCCACCATGCTGCCCTTAGCATACATCTGCTGTGCATACATCTGCTGTGCATGGTTGCTAAAATGGACAGAGATGTCAGCAGAGAGCACTGTGCTCGTGATGTCATCAGTGTTCCAAAAAGAAAGGAATTTCCTCTGTAGCATTCAGCAGCTAATAAGTACTGGAAGGATTAAGATTTTTTAATAGAAGTAATTTACAAATATGTTTAACTTTCTGCCACCAGTTGATTTAAAAGAAAAAAGTTTTCACCGGAGTACCCCTTTAAACACTGCCTACTGTGACTGCTTGATGAAGACACATGGCCCCATTATGAACGTATTTTTCTCAAGGAATCTCTGTTCCTTGCTCGTAAGACAATTGCATTGAAATGAATGGCCCCGGAACCCCCTACCCTGACCGGCTGGCGCTCCTTAGTTAATACGACAATGGATTACGAATACTTGGTATACAAACATCGCAAGTGACCCGGTAAATTCCATAATATATGGGGTGCTTGGTGTGCTCACCCCAAGGCCACCTATATGGCTTCCAGATTTATTGCACTTAGGTATCAATTGAGTACCGCCACTACCTAGTTTCTTTTCTTCTCTCCATTTCTTCCTTTTTTCTTTTTCCTTGCCACCCACCTTTTCTCGCTCTCTGGTCGCTCCTTCTCCTTCCTTTCCCCCTTTGTCCTTCTCACTGCCATACTCCTTTTTCTTGCCTGGGGGACGGAGTCCTTAGTGTTGGTGTTGTATGTTACGTTTGTCAATGTGTCTTGTGGTTTGTGTTGTCTAATGTTAGTGTGTTCCCCTCATCCATCCCATTTTCCCCTGGTTGCGCTGGTTCCCACTACAGTGGTTGGTTATGCGCAGTTTATTTGTGTAGATTGAGTTAATTGTGATGTACATCCTCTATTTGACACCATCTGTGCCGACATAGATAGGTGTTTATTGTCTTGCATATTATGCTGCTTTATGTGTACTCTTTTGTTTTTTACCTTTTTTTTCCTTATATATATAATACATCCTTCTTTTGTGATGTACTCACATTTCAATAAACTCAGTTAAAAAAAAAAAAAAAAAAACTGCAATCACCAAGGTGGTCAATGATCTGCTGACAGCAAAGACTAACGCTAGAGATGAGCGAATTTTTGAAGAATTCGATTCGGACGATTCGCCAAATTTTTCGCAAAAATGTTGTTCGATCCGAATGTATTCGCGGTGAATCTATATTAAAAACAGCTATTTCTAGACTACAGAGAGCCTCAATAGGGGTGTAGAACACTTTGCTTTGTTCTATCATGCATATGGAGTGTGCTGGGGTAGTGAAATAATATTGTTATTCAGTATGACATGCAGATTACAGGCATCACTTTTAGAATCACTGCTGCACTGCCATCAGTTTGAAGAGACCATGCAGTGGCTAAATGACACAGCGTGGAGGTGTTGGCAGCATGAGGAGACCATATAGTGGCTGAATGACAAAGCTTGGATGTGGCTGAAGCCTGAGGAGACCATATAGTGGCTGAATGACACAGCGTGGAGGTGTTGGCAGCATGAGGAGACCATATAGTGGCTGAATGACACAGCGTGGAGGTGTTTGAAGCATGAGGAGACCATATAGTGGCTAAATGACACAGCGTGGAATTGTTGGCAGCAGGAGGAGACCATATAATGGCTGAATGACACAGCTTGGATGTGGCTGAAGCATGAGGAGACAATATAGTGGCTGAATGACACAGCGTGGAGGTGTTGGCAGCATGAGGAGACCATATAGTTGCTGAATGACACAGCCTGGAGCTGGCAGCAGCATGAGTAGACACTAGGGCTTCACAATCCCTAAGATTAAAAGATGAATTCTGAAATTTAAAATCAAGATTTAGGGTAGCTAGTGCAATGGGGGAACGTAGGAAGGTGAGTTAAAGTTTTTTTTTTTTTTTTTTTTTTTTTTTTTACAGCCCAGGAACAGGAATATGTAAAATTCATGCAGTACAGATGTAATTTAAGATTTTTTATTGAAATTGAGGATTTAGAAATTTTTACTCCCACGTTTTAGTGTCCCGGGCCTCAGCGTGTGGGTACAAAGGACTAAATCTAACAAGGATTCACATGTCACATGGCAGCACAAAAACAGAGCCTGAAGGTTGCATCAGTATGAAGAGACCATATAGTGGGTTAATGACTGCCTAGAGATTGTGGCAGCATGAGGTGATCATATAATGTCTGAATGGCACAGCCTGGAGTTTGATGAAGCATGAGGAGACCATATAGTGTCTGAAGGGCACACCCTAGAGCTGGCAGCAGCATAAGTAGACACTAGGGCTTCACAATACCTAGGATTAAAAGAGGAATTATGAAATTAAAATTGAAGGTTTACGGTAGCTAGTGCTACAATGAAAAATGTTTAGGCCCAGGCCCAGCAGCATCAATTAACCAAATATTGGCTGAATGACACAGCCTGGAGGTGGCTGAATCATGAGGAGGCCCTATAGGTGCTGAATGGCACAGCCTAGAGGTGGCGGAAGCATGAGGAGACTATATAGTGGCAGAATGGCACTGCTTGGAAGTGGCTGAAGCATGAGGATACCATATAGTGTCTGAATGGCACATCCTGGAGGTGGCTGAAGCATGAGGAGATCATATAGTGTCTGAATGGCACAGCCTGGAGTTGGCTGAAGCATGAGGAGACCACATAGTTTCTGAATGGCACAGCCTGGAGGTGGCTGAATTATGAGGAGATCATTTAGTGGCTGAATGGCACAGCCTGGAGTTTGTGCCAGCATGAAGAGACCATATGGTGGCTGAATGGCACAGCCTGGAGGTGGCTGAAGCATAAGTAGACCATATAGTGGCTTAATGGCACAGCCTGGAGTTGACTGAAGTATGAGAAGAGACTATATAGTGGCTGAATGAGACAGCCTGGAGGTAGCAGCAGCATCAGGAGTCCTGAAAGTGACAGAGCGGTGCGGTGGGTGGCAATACCAGTACCTGGTGACGAAGGTGGGGGAAAAAAGGTCTGGTGCGGAGGAATATTTGTAACTGGGGAGCAGTGCCTTAAATCTGTTTGGCACTATTTATATTTGTGAAGTGTTGGTGTGGCACCATGGTCAATGTACTCTAATGCATCAGGCATTGGTGGTTGGAAATCCTGGCTGATCCATACCTGATTCATCTTCACAACGGTCAGTCTCTCCACATTTATTGTGGACAGACAAGTTCTCCTTGGGGTGACTATGGCCCCCCGCCGCACTAAACACCCGCTCTGATGGCACACTACTGGCCGGGCAGGACAGCTTTTCGAGGACAAACTCTGCAAGTTGCGGCCACAAATCAAGTTTGGCTGCCCAGAAGTCCAGAGGATCTTCAAGGTGTGTATGCCACCACTTGCTGGTTCAGGTCCTGCCCCAGATGTACCTGCTGCTGATGAGTTGCTTCACTATGCGGGTGAAGAAAGCTGCTCATCAGCAACTGTAGACTCAGGCTGCTGCTGATGGAGCTGGTACTGTTCCTGCCACCCCACCCTTCCCCAGCAGAGATGGCAGTGGAAGGTGAGCGCAGGGTGCCCCCGATTAAGACCTGCGAGAGGATGGACGATGGCACCGATAGGCATTGGCCAACTGACTACATAGGATTCCTCTGTAGTAGGTCACTTTGTCCTCCCTCTTAGTGGGAGTAAAAAAGGCCCCTATTTTGTGGCGGTAGTAAGGGTTCAATAAGGTGGAGATCCAGAAGTCCTCCCGCTGCCGAATGGTGACAATTCGGCTGTCACTACGCTAGCAAGTGAGCATGCATCATGCCATTTGTGCAAGTGACTTGGAGGGACTCCCTGCCTCCATCTCCACTGCATACTGCCACATTGTGTCTGGGTCCTCTGTCTCCCCTTCCTCATAACCCTCTAGCTCCTCTGGCTGCTCCTGCTTCTCCTCTCCTGTCAGATTACTAGAAAAACCGCCCATCTGGCGAAACCTAAACTGTGCTTTACTGTTCACCTCTGCCTCCTCCTCCTCCAGTTCAGCCCCCACAGGGCTCATGTGGCCGTGAGATGTAGGCGGCACGTCTCCAGTGCCCTGACCAGCCATCGTTTCCAACTTGCGTTGTAAGAAATGAAGCAGTGGAATGATGTCGTTCATCCCGTAATCCTGGCGACTTACTAGTAATGTGGCTTCCTCAAAGGGCCTGAGCAAACGTCAGGTGTCACATATGAGCTGCTACTGGTTCACATTGAAGTTACACAGGGGAGTCCCCCTATCCGCTTGGATCATCAAGAAATTGGTGATGGCTTTTCTCTGTTGTTATGGTCGGTACAACATATGGAGGGTGGAATTCCAACGTGTGGCAACGTCACAAATCAGACTATGTTGGGGGACACCGTTCTGACGCTGCTGCTCAAGGAGGGTGTGCTTTGCGGTGTACGAGTGGCATGCAAAGTTTCCTTCTCATTGTTAGGATGTCTTGCAAATGGGGGGAACACATTTCAGGAACTGTTTCACAGCTAGATTGAACACGTGTGCCAGTCGCAGCACATGCAAAATGTTCTTCCCGTTGTCAGTCACCATGGTTCCCATTTCCAGTTTTCGTGGAGTAAGCCATGCTCCGATTTCTTTACAAATTACTTTTAGCAGTTCCTCCCCTGTGGGACTCCATTTGCCAAGGCAAACCATGTGAAGAACAGCGTGACACCGCCGTGCCCTGCACACATGGTATGCTGGAGGGCCACTGAGAATTGTCTGGGTAGTGGAGACTGAGTACACACTGTCACAGGACCAATGGCCTGAGAGCATGGAGGAGGAAGTGGCGTGACTTATCCAAGTTGGTGTTGTGGCTGTGCAGGAACCACATTCACCCATTGAACCGTAAATTGCATGTTTTGTCCCTGACCATAATGACAGCTCCAGACATCAGTGCTGGCATGCACTTTGATACACACTGACAGGCTCAAGGACTGGCCCAACTTCTCTTCCTCAAAATTGTGCAGGGTACTGCCTTCTTCGCAAAGAAATTATGGCTTGGCACTCTCCACCTCAGTTCGGCACAAGCCATCATTTCTCTTAAAAGTGCAGAGTCCACGACTTGAAAAGGGAGGGACTGCAGCACTAGCAACTTGGACAGGAGCACATTCAGCTTCTGCACCATTGGATGAGTGGGCACATACTGTTGTCTCTTGGACATGACTTTCCGATGTATTGTTGGCGGAATGGCTGACTAAAAGTAGGAGGAGCAGGAGCATCTGGAGTGAGAGAAGGAGGGTAGGACACACAGCCCCCTTCAGCTGAGGTGGTGGAGCCTTGGCTGGCTGAAAGTGGGAGCAGCGTGCCACTGGGTGATGCAGCAGGCTGGACCACTACATCGGAGCCATTGTTCTCCCAGGCTGCTTTATGGTGGCGAAGCATATGTTGACGCAGGGGCATGGTGCCAACATTGGACCCTAGCCACGTTTTACCTTCTGCCGACATATCTTGCATGTGACTATGTGAACCTCCTCCGGATGCTTGATGAAAAACTGCCACACCGCGGAGTAGCTGATTTTCCCCCCAACAGTCGGCACTAATTGACTGCCACTGCTGTTGTCTCCAGGAACCCCAGTTCCACTACCTCCTGGGAAATAAGGCTGCCGCAAAGCAGGTGGTCTCCCCCGGGCACGTTTGGCTCCAGAATTTCCACTTCTGCCACCATGCTGACTGCCAACCATGCTACCCCCTTGCTGGCTCAGCTGCTGCCTCAAGGGCAACCTGCAACTCTCTTCTCCTAATGATGATGAAGCCCCTTCTGCACCTGGCTCCCAATTGCGATTGGCTTCATCCTCATCAACCAGTGTCTGCACGTCAATGATGTCCTCCTCAGGTTCCTCAACAGTGTCTGCTTAAGGACCCGGAACCCTGGCAACACCGCCTCCCACGTCACGCTCCTCATCACTACTTGCCTACCTAGCGGGGGGAGTGGCAGATGTCTACTCCACTTGTTGGCTGGGCAATAGCTGCTGACTGTCCTCTATTAGATCATCCTTACTGAGTAGTGGAGCTAGCTGAACCCACAGCATAAGATACATTTTTGGGGGAAGGAACAGCATAGGACAGAGGCAATGGGAGCACAGGGACTGCTCTCAGGCTATGCCAACTGAGGGTTGTCTGAAGAACCCACCGACTGTTGACTGGGGTTATCAGATGTAACTTGTGATGAAGTGGATGACCGTGTTAACTAATCGATGACAGCAGATGGGTTGCTGGTCGAGACACAACCGCTAGCTGATACCGGGAGCTCAGGCCTCTCGCTGCGACACCTGCTGCCACTCGCCTCTAGTCTGCTGCGACCTCTGCCTGATGAATTTAGGCCTCTGCTACTCCTCTGTGCACGTCCTGGCACTTCTCTGCCTGACATACTTAGTGCGCATTTGAGGGGAGTACAATACGCTTTACTACGCTTAAAACAGTATTTGTCTAGAAAAGCAGCAGGTATATACTTTTAACTTTCCTTTCACAGTATCTAGGCCCTTAACAGATTAACAGGTACAAAATAATACACTACATAGATGTACGTATGTGGTATGCAGTTCTGCACTTATGAGGGCAGAAAAATGCGGTACAGTACTCTTAAAAAAACGTATTTTAATAAAACACCAGCCGGTGATTACTTTTGCCTGGACTTTCACAGTATCTAGGCCCTTGACTGATTAACAGGTTTAAAATAGTACACTACTTAGATATAGGTATGTGGTATGAAAAATGCGCTACAGTACGCTTAATAAATGTATTGGAGTAAAACACCAGCCGGTGATTACTTTTGGCTGTCCTTTCACAGTATGTAGGGCCTTGACAGATTAACAGGTACAAAATATTACACTACCTAGATGTACGTATGATTTATGCATATATGAGGGCAGAAAAATGCGCTACAGTACGCTTAAAAAAAAAGGAATTTTTGCACAACACCAGCAGTACACAACAGTGCTGCAGCACGAAAAAACTGTGTACTAAACACAAAATTTCACTCTGTCAAAGACTATTAGGAATGGACTGCTGGGTATTATACCGTCTACAGACAAGTATAACCAGCAGATGAAAAATGATTCCTGCCTCCTCTGCTAAGTTTTATGAAGTTGAGTCAGCTTGTTGAATTGTATGAGGCAACACACAGCTATCCGCCCCTCTCTGTAATACAATGCTGGTGAAAGTGACTGGGAGGTTAATGGCTGCAGTTAAAATCCTTTTCAGTGAAAAAAACGCTGCTCTCTGTCCACCAGAACACTGATGTGACTAGGATGTGAAACGCTGGAATGAGCTTTTCTGTGTAATACACGCATTGATGTCTGTCCTATCTGTATGCAGTGCAATCAATGATATGATGAGCCGCAAAATGGCTGCCGATTATATAGGGCTGTGACATCACAGGGGTGACTGGCTGCTGATAGGCTGCATCCTGCATGTGATTCAGGGTCATACCGCGTACTTCCCTTCCCGCCTTGCCTTCCTGCCTTCCCAGCATTCCTTGCCCCGTGTACTGACATGTGCATCCACCATTTTAAATTCCCTGGAGCCTGGACCGCAGTAAATGGAGTTTAATGAAGAATAGAATCGCGGCGATGTTTGTATTCGTTGCAAATCAAATATTTCATGAAATTCGTAACAAATTCGGGTTCATCAGGTTCGATTCGTTCATCTCTAACTCTCGCCAATATGATGCGCTCCTACTCCTTGATCTTCTCTCTGCCTTAGATACAGTGTTACGCCAAGCGCTCCGGGTCCCAGCTCCTTCCTGGAGCGCTCGCGGCGTTCTTCTGTCTGTAGCGCCCTGGTCAGACTCACTGACCGGGAGCGCTGCACTGTTACTGCCGGCGGTGGATGCGATTCGCGTAGCGGGACATGCCCGCCCGCTGGTCGCATCCCAATCGTCTCACCTGTCCCGTTCCCCTGCTGTTATGTCCCGGCGCGGGCGGCACCGCTCTCTAGGGCACGCGCGCGCCGGCTCTCTGAAATTTAAAGGGCCAGGGCACCACTAATTGGTGCCTGGCCCAATCAGTTGTAATCACTCCCATTCCTTATAAAAACCCACTTCCCCTTCCTGTCCTTGCCGGATCTTGTTGCCTTGTGCCCTGTGAAAGTGTTATAGTGTGTTCCCAAACCTGTGTACCCAGACCTTCTGCTGTTGCCCCTGACTGCGAACCTCGCTGCCTGCACTGACCTTCTGCTACCCCTTAGATTCCGTTCCCCTGGTACGGCCCACGCCCTCACCTCACTGACACAGAGGATCCACCACCAGTGTCCTCTCCGCATGCCAGTCCGGATCCTGACACACAGTATATAGGTGTCACAAGTTTGGCCCTCTCTTGGATTTCCTCATATCTCCCCAACCTTACATTCAGTGTCTCCCAGACTCTCTCAGACACCTGCTCCATCATTACCCTCTCACTGTTGGCATCCCCCAATGCTCTGTCCTGGGTCCATAATCTTCTCCATCTATACTTTTGGCTTGGGACATATCATAGAAGCCCATTTCTTTAAGTATCAGTTCTATGTAGATGACACTTAAATGGATCCCTCTGGTCCAGAAGTCATCTCCCTTCAGAATCACATATATGGACATTTATCAACGGGTTTAGTCAGGTTTTCTTTACTATAATTGTCGCAAAATTGTCGCAACTGCGACTACGCGATTTTTCGTGCGACATTTTGACTGGAAAGCGAGAAAAGCAAGTTTTCCAAAATTTAACTATGTAGTAATAATTTTAAAATGGACTACGGGTAGTCAGGTATTTATTAACTGCGACAGTCGCAACTGCCCAAAAAAAAGTCGCAACAGCGTTAAAAATTGACTAAATTTACTCCAGCTCAAACATAGAGCAGAAAAAGCTACTACCAAAGTAAAAAAGGAAAAATTGCTTACGTGAAAGAAAATTATCAACAGGCTGAAACCAGTTGATAAATAAGTCGCACATAAGCAAAAAAAAAGTAAGGAAAAAATTACAAAAAAAAAGAATATATAAGCAAACATTGATAAATGTCCCTTATAGAGTCTGCCAGCTACATATTTTTTCTTTTCCTCTTGCATTCTTAAACGCAACATGGAGAAAACGGAATTCATTGTCACTCTTTCCAGTACCACGATGCTGCTTTGGCAACACCTATGATTCTGCACTGTCTTTCAAACCACACATTCAAACCCTCACCAACTCTGGCTGCCTTCAACTTAACCCCTTAAGGGCTGAGCATTTTTCCATGTTTGCCCTTTTGTTTTTTCCTCCTTACCTTTTAAAGATCATAACCCTTTAAATTTTGCACATAAAAATCCATATGATGGCTTATTTTTGCACCACCAATTCTACTTTGCAATGACATCAGTCATTTTACCCCAAAATTTACTTCAAAACAGAGAAAAAAAATCATTGTGCAACAAAATTGAAGAAAAATCCCATTTTGTAACTTTTGGGGGATTCCATTTCTACGCAGTACATTTTTCTGGAAAAATAAAAATGGATCTTTATTTGGTAGGTCCATACGATTAAAATGATACCCTACTTATATAGGTTTGATTTTGTTGTACTTCTTGAAAAAATCATAACTACATGCAGGAAAATTTATATGTTTAATATTGTCATCTTCTGACCCCTATAACTTTTTTATTTTTCCTTGTTCGGGGCGGTATGAGGTATCATTTTTTGTGCCGTGATCTGAAGTTTTTAGCGGTACCATTTTTGTATTGATCGGACTATTTGATCCCTCTGTTATTCATTTTTCATGATTTAAAAGTGACCAAAAATTTGCGCGTACGCCATTGACCGTGCGGTTTAATTAAAAATATATTTTTAAAATTCTGACATTTTTGCCCGCGGCGATACCACATATTTTTATTTACACTGGTTTTTTTATGGGAAAAGCGGGGTGATGCAAACTTTTCTTAGGGAAGGGGTTAAATGATCTTTCTTAACTTTTTTTTCACTTTTTTTTTTGCAATGTTATATTATAACACTGCACACACTGATCTTTTACATTGATCTTTGTTATCCCATAGGATAACATAGATCAATGATTCTGCCGCTTGACTGCTTATGCTTGGATCTCAGGCACTGAGCAGTCATTTGGCGATCGGGCACCAGGAGGCAGGTAAGGGGACCCTCCTTGTTTCCTACAACCGCGGCAATCCCGAACAGCCCCCTGAGCAAACTGGCAGCAGTTTAGTTTCATTTTAGACGCGGCAATCAACTTTGAAAGCCACGTCTAAAGGGTTAATAGTACGTGGCACTGCGATCAGGGCCACGCGCTATTAGCCACGGGTCCCGGCCGTTGTTAGAGGCTGAGCCCGACCTGCTATGACCCGCGTTATAGAAAGGGAGCGGACTCAGGGCGTACATGTATGCCCTGCGTCCTTTAGGTGTTAAAAACATTTATGAAACCTGTTTAGTCCTCAACTTTGACTCAAATAAACTACTGGTACAAGCCCTCATCATCTCCCACTTGGACTACAGCATCATCCTCCTCTTTGCCTTTCATCAAACATTTATGCTCCTCTCCAATCCATACTCAACTTTGACGCAAACTAATCCAATTCTCTCCTAGCTCTTCTTCTGCCTCTCTCCTCTGCTAATCCCTTTACTGGCTACCAATTGAATAAGAAATTCAGTTTAAACTGCTAACCTTGACCTACAAGGCCATACAGAACCTGTCCCTTTTATACATCTCTGACCTAATCTCCTGATTCCCTCTCGATACCTCCACCTGTGCTCTCCCCTCATCCAAACTGCACACAGCCTTCTCTCAGATTTCTTCCCCTATACACTGGGACTTAATACTTGACATATCCGGCTCTCGCCAACATTCAAGACCTAAAATAGCAACCGGAAAACTCATCTCCTCAGGACAGCCTCCAATCTATAATAACCCTGCTGCAACTGCGAATGGCTACTTCCCTAATTGCTCACAGATGATCAGCTATATCTCCTCCTATACTTTTCCCAAATAAAAGTAACAAAATCTCACAACTTGTAGGAACTTCAGGTACTCCAGAAATTAGCAACCATCAAGTCACAGCTTATCAAGCTAAAACAAAGGAACTCTCTAACTTAAGGCTATGTAATGGATGCGGATCCCTCTTCTTTGTCACTAGACATGTAATTTTACTCACAGTCATAAGTTTCGTCTCCTCAAGGGAAATCTGATGCACATCTGTTGTCCCTCGTTGGGTACTTCTGACTCATCTAGTTTGCAATTCCCAACTGTGGGTGTAGGCAAATAGTTGTAGCCACTTCAGCTACTTTGATAACCAAGCCTGGCCTGAAACCCTAACAGGTGCTGGAATGCAGTGAGGCACTATGCTCAACTTCACCGTGCTGACTTGAAGATAAATGTAGTTCTTTTAACCACCAGCACTGTTTACAGAGGATGATTAAGAATATGCAAAACCCAATGGACTGCACTGGACTAGTATCTCTGGGTCAACGGTAGTATTCACTGGGCTGAGGTTCCATGCGACCTAGTATTTCTGGACTGACTCTCACTACCTACTCCTACACTCCTACACTACACACGTCTTCCTCTAGACATTCTCTACATCTTTTCTCAGGGGATTGGATGACTGAGCAGGGACCTCCAACCTTCAAGAGCTGTTCTACCCTGTGGGAAGTCTTTTTTTTTAGTGCAAGCATCTCTCTTTGGCCATGCAACAAAATTTCCACTAGGTGACAGCAAAGTTCACAATATACATTACACAGTAAGCATATATAGAGATTGCTACTTCCAAGTGCTCTGACAATTTGATGAAAAAATTGAATAGCCTGGCCTTCTTTTTGACCCAGTCTCAGAGGCATTTTGGAGAAAAAAAATATGGCATGCTGTAATATAGGAGATCTCTGGTGATAAAAACAAAATCATTAAGTTATCCCTTAGTAGCTGGTCCGAGAGCTGGGGCCCCCAGCGATCACTGGGTTGACACCCGACGCTCAGTGAGGAGTGTTCCATTCATTTCTATGTGAGCGCTAAAAGGACCTGAGTAGCACTCAGGCATCATCAGCCCTTCCATAGAGATGAATGGAGCATGTGCCGTCTCACTGAAAGCACCGGGGTGCCAATCCCCCCCACGAGTACTCCTTTAAGTCAAAGGATATAGGAGGAAAAGCTATTAATATCCTACTTAAAGAAGCACCAACTAAAGTGGGGGAATGGGATTATTTAATTTGATCAAGGCATAGACAAAAACATTTTCAAAAATGTATTAAAAGATCTACTTCAGATGTGAACTAAATGTCTTTCCATGTAGGACAGGAATATGTTCTGACCTGAATTGACTCAAAGTCTCTGTCCCTGCTTTTTGGAGTGCCCACAACCATGACACACACAAACACAAACAAACAAAAATATATAGATATACTGGATATAGCAAAAACCAGAGCCAGGGACAAAGAAGATTCCTGGAAGCATAATGCAGCTCAAATAGACCAGGAGGGGCTGGAGCTGCTATCAGAGCAAGAGACAGACACACCCTCAACAAAAATATTTTGCATTTGTTTATACATCTCCCCATAACATACAGGACTATAGGTTTACAAACATATTTATACTGAATGTTATATTTATATATATATATATATATATATATATATATATATATAGTATTTTGCTATGCCATTCTACATCCCCCCATATGGTTTATATGTAATTCAATATGTTAGGATTATAGCTGTAGTATTGTTTGCTGTCACTTGATGTCACCGTTGTGAAAGATAAATTAAGAGCTGTTTTACAGAAAGTGAGCAGACTGTGGCTGAAGCCACAATGGCCCTAATTTATTAGGAGTGGAGTGGAGTTTTATTTGTAGTTTTAATTCCCTACAATTATTTTTCCATGGAATTTCCCTATGTTCCGCACTTTTCCCTACATTTTGCTTTTTTTTTCACACATGCTCTGAACTGTGGGGTTTTCAAGAGCTCAAGTCCACCACATTTTCTGTGGAAACCTTAGTAAATATGTTGGGATTTTTAGAAAATGATGGGGACATGCCCTTTTTTTCCGGTGGCCATGGCCCTTTTAAAATGTAAAATGGAGAGTTGGTTGGGTTTTTAAAATTTTGGCGCAAATTCTGGCACAGACACAATTTGTGGCGCAATGTGCCAAATTCTGGCCCACAACCCAACCAAAACAGGTCGGGTTTACAATAGTAAATCAGGGCCATTGTGTGCAATCATTTCCTGTACTGAGCTAAAGGATCACACTTAGCCAGAGGCATAAAGCAGGTGTCTAAGAAGGAACCTGACAAAGGAGGAACTTCTTTGAAGTCTGGGATGAATTCTGAAGCTGCAGAGAAACATATCAGTTATATAGCAGTAATATCAGGCTCTAACACAGGCACTGTGAGATGGGAACCAATCGTGCTGGAACTAAAGATAGGGTCAGATTTACAAATTCGTGGCTGGTCTGGGGGTCTGAATTTATGTGCGCTATTGCATTTTGGAATGGCTACTGAAGCAAAACAACCAAAGCAGTTGCCATAGCACTCTGGACTGAATAAGAAAGCAGAGGAAATCTCTGGATTATAGATATGCTGTCATTTCTCTCTTCTCCTGACATTTCTGTTAGGAAACCTTTCGACACTGCTCAAAAAAATAAAGGGAACACTAAGATAACACATCCTAGATCTGAACGTATGAACTAATCATATGAAATACTTTCGTCTTTACATAGTTGAATGTGCTGACAACAAAATCACACAAAAATGATCAATGGAAATCAAATTTATCAACCCATGGAGGTCTGGATATGGAGTTACACTCAAAATCAAAGTGGAAAACCACACTACAGGCTGATCCTACTTTGATGTAATGTCCTTAAAACAAGTCAACATGAGGCTCAGTAGTGTGTGTGTCCTCCACATGCCCGTATGACCTCCCTACAACACCTGGGCATGCTCCTGATGAGGTGGCGGATGGTCTCCTGAGGGATGTCCTCCCAGACCTGGACTAAAGCATCCTGGACAGTCTGTGGTGCAATGTGGTGTTGGCGGATGGAGCGAGACATGATGTCCCTGATGTGCTTAATCGGATTTAGGTCTGGGGAATGGGTGGGCCAGTCCACGGTATCAATGCTTTTCTCTTGCAGGAACTGCTGACACCCTCCAGCCACATGAGGTCTAGCATTGTCTTGTATTAGGAGGAACCCAGGGCCAACTGCACCAGCATATGGGCTCACAAGGGGTCTGAGGATCTCATCTCAGTACCTAATGTCAGTCAGGCTACCTCTGGAAAGCACATGGAAAGCCAAAAAAATGCCACTCCACACCATTTCTGGCCCACCGCCAAGCCAGTCATGCTGGAGGATGCTGCAGGCAGCATAACGTTCTCCATGGCATCTCCAGATTCTGTCATGTCGGTCACATGTGCTCATGTGCTCAGTGGGAACCTGCTTTCATCTGTGAAGAGCACAGGGTGCCAGTGGCAAATTTGCCAATCTTTGTGTTCTCTGGCAAATGCCAGACGTTCTGCATGGTGTTGGGTTGTAAGCACAACCCCCACCTGTGGATGTTGGGGCCTCATACCAACCTCATGGAGTCTGTTTCTGACCGTTTGAGGGGACACATGCACATTTGTGGCCTGCTGGAGGTAATTTTGCAGGGCTCTGGCATTGCTCCTCCTGCTCCTCCTTGCACAAAGGCCGAGGTAGCAGTCCTGCTGTTGGGTTGTTGCCCTACTATGGTCTCCTCCACATCTCCTGATGTACTGGCCTGTCTCCTGGTAGTGCCTCCATGCTCTGGACACTACACTGACAGACACAGCAAACCTTCTTGCCACAGCTCGCATTGATGTGCAATCCTGGATGAGCTGCACTAACTGAGCCACTTGTGTGGGTTGTAGACTCCGTCTCATGTTATCACTAGGGTGAAAGCACCGTCAGCATTCAAAACATACAAAACATTAGCCAGGAAGCATAGGAACTGAGAAGTGGTCTGTGGTCACCACCTGCAGAGTCACTCCTTTAATTGGGGTGTTGCTAATTGCCTACAATTTCCACTTGTTGTCTGTTCCATTTGCACAACAGCATGTGAAATTGATTGTCAATCAGTGCTGCTTCCTGAGTGGACAGTGTGATTTCACAGAAGTGTGATTGACATGGAGTTACATTGTGTTGTTTAATCCCTTAAGGATGCAGGGTTTTTCCGTTTTTGCATTTTAATTTTTTCCTCATCACCTTCTAAAAATCATAACTCTTTCAATTTTGCACATAAAATTCCATATGATGGCTTATTTTTTGCGCCACCAATTCTTCTTTGCAGTGACGTTAGTCATTTTACCCAAACATCTACGGCAAAACATTAAAAAAAATTTATTGTGCGACAAAATTGAAGAGAAAATGCCATTTTGTTAATTTTGGGGGCTTCCGCATCTACGCAGTACATTTTTCTGTAAAAATGACACCTTATCTTTATTCTGTAGGTCAATATGGTTAAAATTATACCCTACTTAGATAGGTTTGAATTTGTCGTACTTCTGAAAAAAATCATAACTACATGCAGGAAAATGGGCCCTCCCGGTGTCCTGTAAGCTGTTCGGGACGCCGCGATTTCACCGTGGCGGTCCCGAACAGCCCGACTGAGTAGCCGGGATACTTTCACTTTAGAAGCCGCAGTCAGCTTTGACCGCCGCTTCTAAAGGGTTAATACTGCACATTGCCGCGATCGGCGATGTGTGGTATTAGCCGCGGTCCCGGCGCGACCCCGCTTCATATTGCGGGAGCCGGCGCAGGACGTAAATATACGTCCTGCTTCGTTAAGGGGTTAAGAGGCTAAGTGTTCCCTTAATTTTTTGAGCAGTGTAGTTTACATGAAATATTTCTGGAGTATTTTTCTGTTCTTACATACCTATGCTATTCCTCCTGGAAATATATAAATATATTCACAACCAGGTGTTACCCTATCGCTTGTCAATTAGATGTATTATACAATTTGATACTGTCATGGTTTGTATAGTGACACAGCCCTTTGACAAGGAGAATGGTAAAACCTAATTGTCTCTTTATTCATACATTTCAAGGAGGAATACTAGAGGAATGGCTCAATGTAGATTTTTTTTAACGTGCTTTAGAATTGTTATTTTTGAGTAATCATTTACTAAAATAGACTAGTGCGGAAAATGGGATTTTTTTTCAACCGCTTAAGGACAAAGGACATATATATATACCTCCAGTGCCCTCTCCCGTTATATAAAGTGAGCTTAGGAGCTGAGCGCGCTTCATAACAGGTGGGTCCCGGTTGCCATTAGCAACCATTGCCCATGGCTAATGCTAGACATCGCCAATTGGGCTGATACCCAGCATTAACCCTTCAGATGCCACAATAAAATTTAATCGCAGTGATTAAAACTGGAGAAAAATAATTCTGGCTACATCAGTGGGTGATTGGGACTGCCACTGCAAAACCGCGGCATCCCAATCAACTGAGAGGACAGTGTTAGGTCCCTTACCTGGCTCCTCGCTGTCTGATCAGTGCTCAGAGGCTCCAGTCAAACATGGCAAGCTGGAGCAAAGGAGCATATATAACATTGATCAACGCTTTGCAATGGCATAGCATTGAACAGTCCAATGACTGCATGAAATAGTCCCCTAAGGAAAATTAAAAAAGTGAAAATAGTTAATAAATGTAAATTACGCCATCACTAATAAAAGCTTGAGTCACCCCCTTTTTCCCATTTAAAAAAAAATAAAATAATGTAAACAAAAATAAACAAACATATGTGGTGTCACCGCGTGCATAAATGTCCAAACTACAAAAATATAACGTTAATTAAACCGCACGGTCAATGACGCACATGTAAAAAGAAAATACCAAAGTCCAGAACTGCCTATTTTTGGTCACTTAATATAAATTAAGATAAAATGAATAAAAAGCGATCAAAAAGTCCCATTGCAACAAAAATGGTACCGATAAAAACTGCAGATCATGACGCAAAAAAATAGCCCTGTATACGGAAAAACAAAAAAGTTACAAGGGTCAGAAAATGAAATTTTTTAGCATCGTTATGTTTGAACAAAAGGTTATTTTTAAAAGTATTGAATTAAAACAAAACCTATACAGATATAGGTATTATTTTAATTGTATGAACTTACAGAATAAATATAATGTATCAGTTGTACCGAAAAGTGCACTGCGTAGAAACGGAAGCCCTACAAAATACAATTGGTGGCACAAACAATTGTCAACACATGCGTCTGTAGGTGGAAATATATAACTTTATGAATTTTAGAAAAGGAGGAGGAAAAAACAAAAGTGCAAAAATAAAAAATAAATAAAAACCTATTGCCTTTAAAGGGTTAATTGTCCTGCATGTCATTATATAATAACTTTATGTTGGTATTATTTGCTATTTTGGTGCTTGTATAGAGGTAGCACACACTAGATACTGACTGAATAGGTGATACTTATCTGTGACCATGAGATTAGGAGTTTCTACGTTCTTAAATTAATGGTGTGGTTTGCATATTTAAATGAGTGGTGAGGAGTTTGATCAAAATTTGTCACAGCTCTTATTATGCATTAATGATTTTCTACAAAATGGGTAGGAAGGGGTTAACAATGTATATGAGCTACCAAGGCTATTAGCCCTTCCGTAGGTATAACTGACAGACTAAATGTGGGAAATTTATCAAAGGATTTAGACTGGTTTTTCCTGTCTAAATTTGTCGCACAGAAAGTCGCAGTCTAAATATGTGCGACTTTTCTGCGACTTTTGCTGTGGAGAATTTTTAGAACATGATGCATGCAAGTCTATTTTAGACGGAAATGCATTGGAAAATGCATTGGTGCTGAATTTATCAAGTGCGACTTTTGTGCGACAACTCGCATCTGCCCAAAATACGCTGAAATGTCAGACCATGTTGGAGCAGGTCTAAATGCAGTTTAAGCTGTAGACCCTGAAGTCTGAGCACAGAATTTATCAAGGGCTTTGAGACCTTTGATAAATTAGGAGCACAATAGACATGAGACTACCACATACGCTGGTCTATAAGCATACCCAGAATAGACTAGATTAGTAAATGTCCCCCAATGTGTTTGTCGGTGTCTTAATATTATGTGTTTGTCTGTGTTGTATTGCCTGAGCACAAGCACAGGCTTTGCTAGATCCCTATAATTGTATATATTGACATGTTGCGCTGATGCGGCATTCTGGGGTGATGTTGGTGCCATCGAGGTGACTGGCCTATAACACTCTAAGGCCTGGGCCAAGTCATGAGAAAATTCAAATAGAGAAAAAAAACAGACATGGTCGCACATCTACAACATGCACCTTGATCTAAGGCTTCTGAGCAACATTTATTAAACTCACAGGTCATTAGTGTACTTTATGATCATGAAGTGCAAGCCCGCTAGCCACGTCACGGCCAAGTAGCAGGTCCCTAACATCCCTAACATTAAATAGCGCTGCACTGAGCAGCGACCACCACCACCTCAATACCAGTGCCCACAGGGGGAACAGCCCACTGGCAGAGCAGCCCCAATAATGCCCGAACTAGACCCTGGGCCCTGCCTCCCCATAGAGACACATCGCCGCACCACACTGTGCAGCACCAGAGTCAACAGGCAGGTCACAAAGCTCACTTACCATGTGTTCCCAGTCAAAGACTGTGAGACTGCCAGAAAGAATATGCAGCCTATTGCCAATTTATATAGGCCTGGGCTGAGGGGGAGGGGTAGAATACTGACTAAATAAAAACAAAAAAAGAGGGTGATAGAAAACACAATGGGAATTCAAATAGAGAAAAAAAACAGACATGGTCGCACAGCTATCCCCATTCATGAGAGAGTCTGGGGAGAGCAGAGGGTGACAAAGTAGTGGCTTACTGGTGGCTGGGAGACCAGTAAGCCAGAACTTAGTGCAGAACTTGTGAGCTGATCAGGAGGGTCAAATTTGCATGTTCATGGTAGGAGCTGTAGTGCTGCTTCAATAGGCATCACCTGGACATCATGGAGTAGACTATCAATTACTGGAATGACCATCTTTACTATCTAAGGCAGGGGTCCTCAAACTTTTTAAACAGGGGGCCAGTTCACTGTTGGAGGGTCCGACTATAGTAAAAAAAAAAAAAAAAAAACTATCAACAAATTCCTATGCACACTGCATATATCTTATTTTGAAGTGAAGAAACAAAACGGGAACAAATACAATATTTAAAATGAAGAACAAGTAAAGTTAAATCAACAAACTTACCATTATATTTCAGCCCCCTCCCACTGTGCCATCATATTTCAGCCCCCTCCCTCCTGTGCCATCATATTTCAGGGGCTCGGCGGTTGTTTATGTTGCTGGACCGCATCCTCGCTCCTGACGGAGGTGCGCGGAATGAGTGACGTCATTGCACGCTTCTACATTGGGACGCCAACGTCCTGCGCAGCTCGCTATAGGCTGCAGCACACAGCTGCAGTCAATAGGAGTTCAGTGATGGGCCCTCTTATATGTGAATTCCTTAGGTATTTAGCCCTGCTTGCCCGAAGCAGGGCTAAATGCTTGAAGAATTCACCTGCCCGACGCCCGGAACTGCATGTCCCGGGCGTCGGGCGATACATTTTCCACATCCATGATCAATGCGCAGCGGCTGTGCGGGAGTAAGTAGTACCTCCCGGCGGACCAGATAAATGTCCTCGACGGGCCGCATGTGGCCCGGGGGCCGTAGTTTGAGGACCCCTGATCTAGGGGCTAGAAAGGGACTGACAATGGTATCTTGCAGTGTGTTGTGTGAGGCACTGCTGAAACTGTTACATTGTCAACCTGTAAGTACATAATTTTAGGTCTGGGGAAGCTTTAGTTTTTAGTTTAGTTAGCCATGTTCATAAATATGAGTGATGAAGTCAACTACAGCAGGAATATGACATTCCGTATGTCTACAAATGTGCAGATAAATGTGATGTTCCTGTCAACAATAAACTATGTCCCCTGCGGTGCACTGTTGCATCATTTGAAATAGGGCACTCAAATACAGTACATTATACATTGCTATTTTTCTCTAATAATTATGGTACAAAAAATCTACATGTTAATATATTCTGTGTATAATGAACACTTATTCTCTTTGTTAAAAGTAGAAATTTACAACCTAGGAACCAGCTGCATAAGTGTTATTTTGCCCTAGGGAGAATGGACATCTGAAACACTGGCATTATCACAGCCTTCAAATATAATACTGCTTTGCTAAGCTGTGCTCATTTGCTCTGATTCTGAAACCAGTCACCAGCTGAGAAAGAGAAACTTTATAGGAGGCCATGCAATCTCAAATTCCATATATACGTCTCAAGCATGCTCATGGCACCAGCGATCCTGCACAAAAAGAAAGGGAAAATAAACTAAAAGTTTCACACCTTGAATTTATGGGAGAAGTGGACAGTCAGGGCTTTAAGCTCCTGCATTACTAACCAAACATTTTTCCAGTGTTAAACCTGGTTTTATAGTCCCTAATTACAAGACTAGCCACATGTGGCACCAGGAAATCCCATAAAAGGCAAGGTTGGAATTGCTGCAGAACCTGTATAAATTCAACAAGGTGGCAGAAGTGTTAGAGGCATGATCAGGACATAAAGCAGCAGGGCTAATTAAAGAGAAACTGGCATTGAAATGTTGGCTTTGGAGTTTTCCTTTACAAATTGTTTCAGAATGATATCACTAAAATATTGTGCGCTATGTGAGGGTTGTTCCTAATGTACATGTAGTGTCCTGTTACCGCCTCCCAGCTGCTAGAGTGGAAAGTTATATGGGGGCTGAGGAGTTAATTTCTCAGTATCATGAGTTAAATATACCTAGCTACTGGTCATTGTATAAACTGAAGGATTATGCATGTGCAAGGCATAACCGTTTACTGTTAGCTGCCACTACTGGTCAGCTGTATTTAATGTATTCAGATAGTTTTCAGACCCTTTTTTCTTTACATTTGGAATTTTTTTTAACCAAACTATTAGAGATGAGCGAATTTTTGAAAAATTCGATTTGCACGAATCGCAGAATTTTACGAAAAAATTAGTTTTGGTCCGAATTTATTTGCGGCAAATCTGTATTAAAAACCTACAGAGAACCTCAATAGGGGTGTATTACACTTTGCCTTGCTATAACATGCATAGGATATGTGCTGAATTAGTGAAATAATACTGTTATTCAGTATGACATGCAGATTAGTGGCGTTGCTATTAGAATCACTGTCGCAGAGCTGCAGAGCCTGCAGGTGGCATCAAAATGAGGAGACCATATAGTGGCTGAATGACACAGCGTGGAGGTGAGCAGCATGAGGACACCATATATTGGCTGAATGACACAGCCTGGAGTTGGCAGCAACAAGAGCAGACCATATAGTGGCTGAATGACACAGTCTGGAGTTGGTGGCAGCATGAGGAGAACATATAGTGTCTGAATGACACAGCCTGGAGTTGGCGGCAGCATGAGACCATACAGTGTCATATACAATGGCAAATATGTATCCATGTTGCATTGTGATTGTTTGTCATTCATTATGGTGATATTTGTCTTGCATAAATGTCCATTGGTATGCACAACTTTTAATTCCATTACCCTTACCTGTGTTAGTTTAACACTAAGAATCCATCCTGTTTGATCAAACTTCCCGGAGACGACAGTCTAAGCTATTGCAAACAGTGGCCAGTTTGGGGGCAATTAACATAACTATGCCAATTAATGGACACTGTTTGCCTGGATGGTAAATTTGACACTTCCACTAGCCAAATAGACTCCAAGACCTGGTGTCAATAAGAGAGGTATGGGAAGTAGCCCCCCTGTGAAAATGTCTTCCAATATTAAATATGGGGGTCAGGGAAGTATGTCCGCAGCCCCTATGTTATACGGTTGGATTCTCCATCATAGAACACACACTCCACTAGTGTCAAGCTCACCGCTCCCCGTCTCAGTGCACGGAAACGTGTGGACCACACGCACAGATGCAAACTTGAATGAAAGGAAAAGTCCAGCACTGCAGGTCCAAGGCAAGGAAGCTGTTTATTGCATAAGAACACACGGACACCAAACGTGGATCACAAGTGATGTGTTTCGGCGAGCTCTCTCGCCTTAGTCATACCACGTACGACTAAGGCGAGAGAGCTCGCCGAAACGCGTCACTTGTGATCCACGTTTGGTGTCCGTGTGTTCTTATGCAATAAACAGCTTCCTTGCGTTGGACCTGCAGTGCTGGACTTTTCCTTTGATTCTCCATCATACTACCTTTAACCCCTTAAGGACCATGGGTTTTTCCGTTTTTGCACAAAAACGTTTTCGTTTTCGTGCAAAAACGTTTCCTCCTCACCTTTTAAAAATCTAACCCTTTCAATTTTGCACCTAAAAATCCATATGATGGCTTATTTTCCGAACCACCAATTCTACATTGCAGTGACATCAGTCATTTTACCCAAAATACGGCGAAACGGAAAAAAAATCATTGTGCGACGAAATTGAAGAAAAAACGCCATTTTGTAAATTTTGGGGGCTTCTGTTTCTATGCAGTACATTTTTCAGTAAAAATGACACCTTATCTTTATTCTGTAGGTCCATACGATTAAAATGATACCCTACTTATATAGGTTTGATTTTGTCATACTTCTGTAAAAAGTCATAACTACATGCAGAAAAATGTTAACGTTAAAAATTTTCATCTTCTGACCCCTATAACTTTTTTATTTTTTCACATATGGGACGGTATGAGGGCTAATTTTTTGCGCCATGATCTGAAGTTTTTAGTGGTACCATTTTTGCACTGATCGGACTTTTTGATCACTTTTTATTCATTATTTCATTATATAAAAAGCGACCAAAAATACGTTATTTTGGACTTTTGGACTTTTTTGCGCGTACGCCATTGACCGAGCGGTTTAATTAATGATATATTTTTATAGTTCAGACATTTATGCACGCGGCAATACCACATATGTTTATATTTATTTTTATTTACATGGTGTTTAAACACAATGAGGGACATTTATCAATGTTTGCTTATGTATTCTTTTTTTTAGTAATTTTTTCCTTACTTTTTTTTTGCTTATGTGCAACGTATTTATCAACTGGTTTCAGCCTGTTGATAATTTTCTTTCACGTAAGCAATTTTTCCTTTTTTACTTTGGTAGTAGCTTTTTCTGCTCCATGTTTGAGCTGGAGTACATTTAGTAAATTTTTAACGCTGTTGCGACTTTTTTTTGCGCAGTTGCGACTGTCGCAGTTAATAAATACCTGACTACCCGTAGTCCATTTTAAAATTATTACTACATAGTAAATTTTAGGAAAACTTGCTTTTCTCGCTTTCCAGTCAAAATGTCGCACGAAAAATCGTGTAGTCGCAGTTGCGACAATTTTGCGACAATTATAGTAAAGAAAACCTGACTAAACCCGTTGATAAATGTCCATAAATAAGTCCTGCAGCCTTTATGAGACACAGTTCACATTTGAACATAAAGTCCCATTCGTACAGCCACCTGCTATATGTTACAGGAGCCGCGTCTCTCACTCCGAAAGTCCACACTTGTGTCCTCAGCAGCCCTTGCTGTGCCCGCCTGGCATTGGACATGGTGTCTCCCCCCTCTAACAGCCACTTCTGTCTAGGGGAGAGCCCAGATTATTCTGTTTCTCTTGCTCTTAAGGACCTTTCCCCTTTCTGCTGCCTCATTGATTAGTCCACAGGTGGAGATTTCTGCAGGATCAGTGTGGGAAATGCACCCTTTCCTTGCCACACTGTCACATCCAACCCCCCCCCCCCCCCCACCCCCTCTGCTCAGACCACCGGGGGTGAGCACTTGTCTTCAAAAGACTTCAGGAACTTTCAGCTTCACTTTATAGAAACTGTTCTTCACAACTGGTGTTCCAAAGACTTCCTTGGAGTCTCCTACCTTCTTCATGTTGCTCAAGGCAATGCCCTGGACACTGGCTGCAGTCCTTTCAGGCCTCTGCCTTCTCTCACCAAAGGCTGGACTGTAGTGTGAGCTTCTCTGGCCCCGACCATCCAAGTCTGGAGCTTCTCTGGCCCCGACCATCCAAGTCTGGAGTCTGGAGCTTCTTGTGAGACTTGCTTCAGCTGCTTTGTTTCTTGAGCCCTTCACTCAGACTCTGACACTTTTAGAGGAGGCATCTCCATCTCCAGCAGCTTCTTCTGCAGACTCTCGCTTTTCATCCTGAGTTCTTCATACAACTGAGCAATTTGCGCTTCAAGTCTCCCAACGGCAAGTTTCTCTTTGTGCAGTTCTGCTGCAGCCTGGTCACTGCTTTCTTTTAGGACCTTCATGTCCCCTTCCAGCTTTAAGTTTTTCTGCTGCTCACTTTTGAGTTTAAAGGAGTTCACTTTCTCTCTTTCTAGCAATTCTGTCAAGTTATTGACAGTATTTTACAGGGACAGCAGTTGTTGTCTCATCTGCTCATTGTCTTTACTCAGTAGCTCCATCTCGGACACTTTCTGCTCATAGACTTCTAGCTGAGCCTCTTGTTCGGAGATCTGCCTTCCCAGCGAATCCAAGGTAGCTGCATGAGACTTAATGTGCATTTCGTTCTGCGCCTCCAGGCTCTGCACCTTATGAGCCCTTACCACTTTCTCCTTCTCGAGCTCTTCCATGGCTACCAACCTAGCCTGGTGATCACTTTGTAGAGCCCGATATTCCTCAGACAGAACATTCACTTCTTCCTCCTTGAGTGACAACTGCTGGACCAGACTCTCCAATTCGCTCTCCTTGCTGGTCACATGACCCTGGGAGCGGAACAGTTCATCCTGCAGAGCCACAAGCTCACTTTGGTGGATCTCCATATGTTTCTGCATCTAAAGCTTCGCTTCTTTCTCTTTCTTCAAGTCTGCAAGCGATTTTTCTTTGTCCTCCATCAGGTAATACACCTCTTCTTCTTTTTGTGCCAATTTTGAAGAAACCATCTGTAAGGTTTCTTCAAGATTCTGGATCTGCCCTCTTTTCTTACAAAGTCCAGCTCGGTTTTTCCGAGATCTCTTACTTACAGCGGTCTCTTCACTCTCGCTGCAGGAACTTGAGACATTCTTTTGTCTTCTGACCGTCACCTGTCCTCTGCCTGTCTCTTCCTTTGAGCCAACTTGATCCAGCTCTTCTCCTCCTTTAGGAATTGTCTTCCCGTTTGCAAGGGACTTGGTCCCATGGGCCTTAGGGTAGTTCCTGGACAGTTTCTCGCTGTCTCTCTGCTCACTCGCAGACTTCTCTTTCACTTCAACTTTATCTCTCTGCTGTTCAGCAGAGACATCAAGGGCCTTGGGGGTCTGCAACAACGTCTGGTTTAATGGTTCTACCTTCCCAGTCAGGATCCATCTCTGGTCCAGATGTCACATTTCCTTCACTCAGGACTCTGTCAGTGACAGTAAGCGCAGCACCCGGCTCCACATGTACTTTTTTTCAGCACTTTTGCTTTATCCACAGCCATCACTGTAGCTTCCTTTTCGGACACCATCTTCCATTCTAGATGAACACGCAATTTCAGCCCCCCTTTTGGCTCATCTTTAACTTGAGGATGGAACCTATGTTGCAGAACCTGCTCCGTTTCTGGTTTTACTGAAGACTCTGTTTCAGTCAGAGGCACACTCTTCACTTGAGTCTCCGGATCCTCTTGGACTTGACTCACAGTCTGTTCTTCAGCTCTCCCAGCAATCTGGCAGACCCCTACCTGACATGTGTCTAGTGACTGCTGATACTCCCCATCCTAAGCCTCCGCTGAGGGACTCTCAACTAGTGTGTGATGCAAGTCAAGTGTTGTGGGCCTATCAGGTGTACCTGCTCTAGTCACCTGACAGTCTTCCCAAAATTGCTGGAAAAAAAAAATTGTCCCCAGTACTACATCATTCTCCAAGGAGGGCGCTATTGCAACCTTGTGACTCACTGTACTATAGGGAGTAGAAAAACAGACATCAACAGTTTTATAACCCCAAAAATCAGCCTGTATAGACACTATGTCAGGATCTGGCTTTCTGCTACTGGTCGTTACCAGACTTATTGCCATCCTTTTGTCTAGAATAGCTGCCATCTTTTTACCATCTACAACCAACTCACACAAGTTTTCTTTTGTCCTGTCTGAGTTGGTAGCAGTACACATTACTTCAGAAGACATAGGCATGCATGTTTCACACAACACAATATCACATTGCACATATTCAGAATTGACAGGACAGTTCATATCTACATGACCTAACTCATGCAAATTGCCTTTTGTAATATTTTCTCCCAGTCAACCTATTCTGTTCACTAGACTTTTTTAGTCCAACCTGCAGAGTGTGAACAGTCCCATCAGCCTTCATGAGGGGTGCCCCACCCTCACATGATTTTGCACAGGTTGGAGACATCTTGGACAGAGTTCACACAGTCATCTAGCGAGACAACGCCAACCTTTACCTCAGGAACCTTTGTGTGCCATTTCTCTGGCACATTCTCCCCATTCCACAAAGGCCAAAAATATGGGAAGTCTCTGCCCAGTATAAACTCCACATTAAGCTCTGCACACACCTCCATAACATGGCTTACTGTCCCATATCAAGTTTCAAAGTTAATCAGAACAGTCTTACCAGTCTCTGGTCGGGTCTTCAAAAAGGGTAGTATGTCCGGCATGACTCTGGATACAGCCTGGCGGCAATCCAGTTCCACAAACAGCGGGATACCACCTACTATCATCTCACGAGTCCTCACGTCCATCTTTTCTGACCTCCTGGCCAGAGACTTATCAGGTGTGAAGACATCTTCTTGCTGAACTGCCGCTGATCTCTTTAAGGTGCTCACCACTCCATACCTCTTGGCGATATCCAGTTGCCGTCCTTGTCGGTTGCTCCTAGCAACGGCCTTGCGACGTTGACCCATCTTTGCACAAAATCTTGCACAGCTTACCGCTGCTTTGACACACTTGTCAGACACTCCTGCTGTACCAACAGTCACTTGTCGGCAGGATCGTTGCCCCTAGCAACAATTCCAAAGTGTTGCGATCCGTTGCTCCTAGCAACGCCTTTACCACAGGCTCAGTCCTGCTCCACTTGTAACATGCACAGTTGGTTGCTCCTGGCAACAACTCCACTGCAACTTGACCACTGGTTGCTCCTAGCAACATGTGCCGCGCATCCTCCACCACTCTGGGATCGTCCTTTGCCGTAGCCAAAGGACACGTTTTTCCACAATAAACCGGCAAACAGCGAGTCCTTTCTGCAATTCTGGCTCCTCGCCAGGTTTATTAAACGGAGTGCAGGATAAACAAAATAAAAAAAACATAAAAATAACTCCTAGGCCGTCTAGCCACTCACTACAAATGTAGCATGCCGTGACTAATAACTGATGGGCTTTTCCCTGCCAGTTTAAACACAATAAGTCCTGCAGCCTTTATAAGACACAGTTCACATTTGAACATAAATTCCCATTCGTACAGCCACTTGCTATATGTTACAGGAGCCGTGTCTCTCACTCCGGGAGTCCACGCTTGTGTCCTCAGCAGCCCTTGCTGTGCCCGCCTGGCATTGGACACGGTGTCTCCCCCCTCTAACAGCCACTTCTGTCTAGGGGAGAGCCCAGCTTATTCTGTTTCTCTTGCTTTTAAGGACCCTTCCCCTTTCTGCTGCCTCATTGATTAGTCCACAGGTGGAGATTTCTGCAGGATCAGTGTGGGAAATGCACCCTTTCCTTGCCACACTGTCACACTAGTTACTATGTTATGTGCTAAAATAAGAAAATAAATATTTTTTCCAATCATTATACGCTCAATAACCCATAATGAGACAGTTAGAAAACTTTGCTAATTCATTGAAATACATTTTTTTAAATATTACAGTGACAGATTCAGACCCTTTATTCAGTGTTTAGGTAAAGCACGCTTGGCAGTGATTATAAATCACCATTTTCAGTTTATTTGGGTACAAGTTAGGGCACTGGCTGGGCCAGAATTTTCCCTAAGCCACGCCCATGTTGTCTTTGCTCTGTGTTTAGTGTGACATTTAGAATTGAGGCTAAAAAGTAAAATTTTGGCTTCATCAGACTAGAGAATCTTTCTTTTTTTTTTGGTCTGAAAGTCCTTCAGGTGTTTGTTAGTTTTTTTTTGTGTGGGCTTACATATGTCTCTTACTGAGCAGAGGCTTTTTCCTAGCCATTCTGCCAGAAAACCCATATTGTTGGAATGCTGTAGGATGGTTGACTTTTGGTGGTTTCGCAGATCTGCAAAAAGAATCTTTGAAGCTTGACCACAGTGATTATTGGGTTATTGGTCCCCTCTCTTACCTAGGCCTTTCAAGG